>NC_061511.1:55237174-55408806 GCF_022539505.1 Lolium rigidum | reverse complement strand
CTTGTGTCAAGCCGGGGCATTGAGGTTAATCCGGTAAAAATCCGGGCAATAGAAAGAATGACTATCCCACGAGAACTAAAAGATGTGCAAAAGTTTACCGGAAGCTTGGCATCGCTGAGCCGGTTCATAAGCAGTGCTAGGAGAAAAAGCCTTGCCGCTCTATGCTTTGATGAGAAAATCGGATACTTTCGTCTGGACCACGCAGCGTACGCAGCGTTTAAAGAATTGAAAAACATGCTCGTAACGGCCCCAATTTTGGCCTCACCCTTGGAAAGAGAACCTATGTTGCTTTATATAGCGGCAACGAACCGGGTGGTTAGTGTTGTGGTTGTGGTGGAAAGAGAAGAGGAAGGAAAAACCGTCCAGAGGCCGGTATACTACCTGAGCGAGGTGCTCTCCTCATCAAAACAAAACTACCCACACTTCCAAAAAATGACTTATGGCGTGTTTATGGCCGCCACCAAGCTCAAGCATTACTTTGAGGAGCACCCCATGAAGGTGGTGAGCGAGGCACCCATCTCCGATATCATGGGCAACAAGGATGCCAGCGGCAGGATTGCAAAATGGGCAATTCAACTATCACCGTATGTGCCGGTATATGAAAGAAGAGATGCCATAAAATCGCAAGCTTTAGCTGATTTCTTGGTCGATTGGGCGGAGATACAATACAAACCGCCAGAACACAAAATAGAGTACTGGAAGATGCATTTTGACGGATCCAAGCTCAAGGAGGGTCTAGGTGCCGGTGTAGTACTCACCTCACCAAAAGGAGACCACCTCCGGTATGTTCTACAAGTGCACTTCAGGGCATCAAACAATGTCGCTGAGTACGAAGCTCTGATACATGGGCTCAAGGTTGCAAAAGAAATCGGGGCACTCAGGATCATTTGCTATGGCGATTCAGATCTTGTGGTGCAACAGTGTTCAGGAGATTGGGACGCAAAAGATGCCAACATGGCCTCATACCGGTTCCATGTGCAAAAGATTGCCGGATTCTTCGAAGGGTGTGAGTTTCACCATGTGCCGCGCGCAGAAAATGAGGCCGCGGATACCTTATCCAAGCTAGGTTCGTCCAGGCAAGAAATTCCTCCCGGAATAGCTCTGGCGCACTTGAGAGTTCCATCAATCAAGCCAAGTCCGGAGTCGGAATCAATTTTTGTACCGGAGTCACATGTGGTGCCAATGGAGATTGACGGAGGAAACCCGGGGACTACTCCGGCAAACTCGGGGACTGTACCGGTAAACTCGGGGACTGCGACGCCCATGCCGGAAGAGGCGATGCTTGTGGACAGCATGGACATAGACATGCCGGTGTTTGTGGTTAGAGAGACACCATCTTGGGTTAAACCTATTAAGGAATTCCTGATCAACGGCACTTTGCCGGTTGACGAAAGTGAATCAAGAAGGATACAGAGAAGGTCCAAAGCTTACACCATCATCAATGGTGAGGTATACAAGAGAAGTGTTACCGGTGTCCTCCAAAGATGTGTGGAGCCGGAAGAAGGAAGAGAAATGCTCGAGGAAATTCATCGAGGAGAATGTGGGCACCACGCTTCTTCAAGAGCGTTGGTAGCAAAGGTGTTCCGGCATGGATTCTACTGGCCCACAGCCTTAGATAATGCTGAGGATTTGGTAAGGAAATGCAATGGCTGCCAGAGGTATGCTAAGCAAAACCATACCCCAGCATCCGGCTTAAAAACCATACCGCTAACTTGGCCTTTTGCTGTTTGGTGCCTGGACATGGTTGGACCGTTCAAAACCGCAAGGGGAAACATGACCCACATCTTGGTAATGGTGGATAAGTTCACCAAGTGGCTGGAAGTGAAGCCTATCGCAAAATGTGATGGCCACACAGCAGTGAAATTCCTAAAAGATGTAATCCTGCGATATGGATACCCGCATAGCATCATAACTGACAATGGCACAAACTTTGCCCAGGGATAATTCAAGCGATTCTGTGAAAGCAAAAACATCCGGCTGGATTTGTGCTCAGTGGCACACCCGCAAGGCAATGGCCAAGTTGAGAGAACGAATGCTTTGGTACTTTCCGGTATCAAACAAAGACTCATTGATGCAATGGAAAAATCGCCGGGATGTTGGATCGATGAGCTACCGTCAGTGCTGTGGAGTCTAAGAACAACTCCGAACCGATCTACCGGATACACGCCATTCTTCATGGTTTATGGAGCAGAAGCGGTCATACCAACCGACATTCTCCATGATTCCCCAAGGGTGCAACTCTATACCGAAGAAGAGGTAAAAGAGGCCCGAGAAAATGATGTGGACTTGCTAGAAGAAGCAAGAGAGCTAGCTTTGGCAAGAACAGCCATTTACCAGACAAAACCTCGGACGCTATCATAGCCGGAAGGTCAATCCAAGAGTGTTCCGAGAAGGGGACTCGGTGCTACGCCCGGTGCAGCGCGACCGAAGGCCGGCATAAACTTTCCCCTCCGTGGGAAGGACCTTTCATTGTGAGCAAGGCTCTCCACAATGATGCCTATTACCTAATTGATGCACAGGAATGGAAGAAAGGAAAGGCGGACAAGTCAGGAGAAGAGACCAAACGCCCATGGAATGTAGCTTTGTTGCGTCCTTTCTACTCTTGAAGTGGTGCTGTAAGAGTTCCTTTTTTGTACCTTAATTGCTATGAATAAAAAGATGTCGGAACCTCGAATGAATCTCGGGGACTTGCCTTATTAAGTTGCATGAAACGTGTTTATTTTTTCTGTTTACCGGTTGCTTATTGAACGTTTTTTTTTTCTTTCCGGTTTAGTAGTGTGCTAAACCCTACCGGAGTCTTCGACTCTGCTGTTGTCCATAACTTGGCTTCATGGCAAGCAAGATAAACCGGTAGGGGATAAGCACATGAACTGCGGAAAGGGAGAGCAGGAAAGAACAATCCGGAAAAGTTTAACTAACCCCGGTTATACCGGTTTTTTGCAAAAATTTCGAGTTATTTCTAAGTTCAAGAAAATGCTTGCTTGGTAAAAGAACTTTGTGCTCATACGCCAAAAATGCCCAGAGAAGGTAGGCAGAGCCAAGGCAAAAGAGCCAAGTGTGCATCAATTGGATGCAGAAAAAATTTCGAAATCGTTGCAGTGCAAGAAAAAGCAAATCAACAAGAAAATATCTTAAGTCAAGCATAACTTAATAAGTTAATCGGTACAGCTTACCGGCATAAAAGTTTTAGCACGAACCAAAAGGTTAAGTCTTATCTTACATCATAAACCCCGGCATACCGGGGTAGAATTTAACAAGTTTTATGGCAAAGTACTCAGGGACAGGTATTATCTAAGGTAAGATCAGGCAGCAGGGGCTTCCGGGGGGGTGGCGCCGGCATCAGGAGTTGGCGGTAGCATGTCCTCGCCTTCATCCTCCTCCTCCTCGCTCAGATAATCTTTGACATCTTCTGGAGGGGGGATGAAGGTGCGCATGTCGGCGTACTCCGCGATGTGGTACGCGCGGTCCTGCCGCTTAGCGGTGAGAACCGGATCCACATCAGTAGGAGCACCTTCACGCACGCCGATGAAGGCATCCAGGTCCAACTCCGGATACCAGGAGCAGGCAATGCGCAGCGCGGAGTCCGCTCCGGCACGGGCAGCAGAGCACTGCCACTCCCGGATCCTTCGCGCGGCACCCTTTAGCCGGTCGCTGATCAAAGAGAAGGTATCCGGCACCGCTTCACCAGGCCAGAGGGTCTTGAAAAGTTGGGAGGCTACTTCAGGGATATCGGAAAGGTTCCAATCCACTGAGCGCATGTGGGAGATCCGCGCGCTTAGAGCAACCAAGTGATCGTAGGGATCCCAAGGTGCACCCAAGTTGGCGCCGGCCTGCTTGGCCCGATGCTCCGCAACCTTCTTCATAGCATGGGCCTGGGAGTCCGGAAAGAGCCCTGCGAGACAAACAAAGGGCTAAGTATATGATACCGGAACGAGTAAGCTTCTAGCGAGAAACCGGAAAAGAGAAAAGAAGAAACTTACGGAGCGCAAGCGCGTCAGTCCGCGTGACCAGAAGGTCGTACTCCTTCTGTTCCGCTTTCAGCCGCGCAACCTCGCTCTCGGCTGCTTTCTGGGCTTTCCTGGCCTCCTCCGCGGCAGTTTTGTGCGCCTTGGCGGCTTTGCCCTCGGCTGCTTTTAGCGCCTTGACGCTCTCCTCCAGCTCTGCCTGCAACACCACATTGGCATTGCCGGCATCCTCCAGCGCCTCGTTTAGCCTGGCCTCCGCGGCAGCTTCGGCGGCCTTCAGCTCCTCGGCGTACCGGACTCCGGCCTGCATAGCCTGGTCCTTGAGCTCTCTAGAGATATCCTTTTGGGCGTCCAAGCCCACCTGGTGATCCCGGATGAGCTGCTCCTTTTCACCTAAGAGCCGGAAGAGAAGATGTTAGCAAAACACTAAAGCACATGAGAAGCAAGTCAACCGGAAAGATAGAAATTGTACCTTGGAGTTTGGCAACCTGGTCCTTGAGGGCCTCAATGGAAGCTTCCGGGATAGCTGTTGTGCAAAAAACTTGTAAGTCACAAAGAAAAGAAAAACCTTCCGGTGAAAAGATGCCGGAGGCGCGAGAAATTACCTAGGCACTTGCTGTGCGCCTCAGCAAGGCTCCGGTGCTCCCATAGAAGCTCCTCAAAGAGGGCTTTCCGGGCGTCGGCCGTGCTCTGTTTAAGGAAATGATGTTAGTGAAGAACAAAGGATTTTAACCCGAGACTCGGGGACTGGTGATGCCGGTTTCGTGCATTTCTAGGAAGTTTTGCGCTAAGAGCGGGCTCTCAACCCAAAATTCGGGGACTGGGAGTTTGCGGCATCTTTAAAAAGGAAGTTTTGCGCCAAGAGCGAGCTCTCAACCCAAAACTCGGGGACTGGGAGTTTGCGGCATCTTTAAAAAGGAAGTTTTGCGCCAAGGGCAAGCCCTAAACCCAAAACTCGGGGACTGGGAGTTTGCGGTAAGAAAGATGCCGGTTTCGGAAATTCTTTAAAAAGGGAGTTTCGCGCTCAGAGTTACACTCTAAACCCAAAACTCGGGGACTGGGAGGATAGACAAGATCCGGAAAGAGGAAAACCGGCATCAACAAAATTTACAACAAAGTTGATAAAACTTACCACCACGTTGGCGGTGGCGTCGTACCACGCGCTGTCGAACTCCTTCACGGCACGCTTGAGGCGCGTAAAGTGTTCTTTAGTAGAGCGAGGGCCGGCAGGATCTGGCGCTGGGAGGCGGTCCTTCCCCAAGCCGCGGGTGGCTGCGGAGATGTCCGCAGCGTTCCAGCGCTGAGCGTAAGGGAGGAGAGGCCCCAAGTCTTGGCCCCCGCGCTTAAGCTCAACGATCCGGCCCAAGAGGCCGGAAGGTTTGTCTTGAACCACCATGGCGGCAGGCCCGGTGTGCAACACTAAGGGCTGCGAGCCGCTCGAGGCGCTGCCGTCCGTAGCTTTTCCGCGCGACGCCCCCGGCTTCAGATAGTCGGTGATCTTGAGGGACGCTGGCGGCGGCTTGGGCGCGGTCGCGGAAGCTCCTTGGGTCGGTGGAGGCGTTGGCGTAGGCCCGGTTGCCTCAGGAGCAGAGGTTTCCGGTGGCGGCGGCGGTGCTGAAGTCTCCGGCGCGGAAGCTTCCGGCCCGGTCCTGGAAGAGGTCTTCTTCTTTTTCTTCTTCTCAGGGACGGGAGGAACAGAAGGTTCCGCCCGCCCGGCAGGTTCTTTTCCGGCGCCCATGTTGCTGGCGCCGGTGTCTTGGGTCTCTGGTGGGGAGGCAAAGTCCTCCTCCGCGCGGGGATCTGGCGGTGTAGGGGCCGCGCGCCCCGAACTTGTTGTGCCCCCGCAGGGGAGGCAGAGGTGTTAGCGGCACCAGATGGTGCCGGACTAGAGTGAGGAGGAGGAGTCGAGGTCCTAGCCGAGCCGGCAGAGCCCTCAGGCCTGGGGCCAAGCTTAAGCGCGGGGCTGAAAGAGAGGAAAGAAAAAAGTTGGGAAAAAAGCAACCGGAAAAGAACTTAGTGAAAACAGAACAAGCAGAAAAGAAAAGAAGCCCTACCCGGTGGCCGTCGGCATCTGCTTGCCCTTGTGGCGCCTCATGGACACGACCTTACCCGCGACGGGTTCGGTCCGGAAGCGCTTGGCAGCAGGAGGTTGGCTTGAGCCGGCATCAGAGGCCGGGGTCTTGTTCTTCTTGCCCTGGGCCTTGAGTTCCTGGGCCATGAGTTTGTCCACAAACTCTTGGCCTGCCTCGGCCTGCAGCCGGCGTCACACGCTCATGGACCCGTGGGTCGAGGTTGGCTGAGGGCGCATCTACAGAAGAACAATAGCAAAAGAATATGAGAGGAATGAAAGAAAAGCTACCTCAAGGATGGTCAATTCATCGGACGAACCGGAAGGTTCCGGCGGAGCTTTGCCGAGACGCGCGGCTGGAGTCCGGCCCATCTTCAAGTCCTTCCAAAAGATGACGGGGTCGGGGTCGAACTTGTCGAGACCGCGCTTCCGGCAACGGCCGCGCTTGTCGGATTCGATGCCGGGGAAACGGTCCTTGGCCTGAAAGAACAAAAGAGAGAAAAGGAGGTTAATCGCAATGAAAGCTTCCGGTAAACCGACCCGAGTCGCGTAATTTCTTACTTCTTGGGTCGGAGGGTTAGTAGAGCTAAGAGGCCGGAGGCCCCATTCCCACTCTTCCGGCATGGAGGTCTGGCGGATCTGCTCGGCCTTAAGGACAACGTCCTTCTTGCCGAGAGGAAGCCCGGTGATCTTGGTAGGATCACCGGGGCCATACATCTCGCACATCTTGTGGGAGCGGCGCCGGAGAGGAAGCACCCGGCGCGAGATGAAGGTGCGGACGATATCGTCGGAGCGAGAGGCCGGTGTCCTTCATCTGCTGTTTCATAAAACGTATAATCCGGTTTGTCTCATTGTGAGACTCCTTCGGATTGTAGCTCCAATTGGTCTTTGAGGGCGGCGCCGGATCAAAAGGTGGCAGATCGATGAGATCTACGGCGCCGTTGTTCTTAACGTAAAAGAAGGTCCCTTGCCATGACCGGCATGACTCGAGACCGGAAAACTTGAAAAAGGGGCTCCCTTGACGGGAGCCGATGATGCAAGACCCGCATTGTACGGGGGTTTGGGTTTAGGAATATCTAAGCCCCGAACGGAATTAATCCGAAGGGCGAAGAATCGAGCGAACGTCTCGCGAGTGGGACGAATGCCGATGTAAGCCTCCATGAAGGTGGCATAGCAGGAGAGGTAGAAAATGGCGTTGCCAGGAAGGTGGTGAGGTTGGAGTTTATAGAAATCGAGGAAACTCCAGAAAAAGAAGAGACGGGAAGGTCGAAGCCGCGCTCAAAGTGAGCGAGAAAGACAACACGTTCGCCGGGTTCGAGCACCGGTTCGATCTCTTCGCCGGGAATCCGGCAGGAAACTCCTTCCGGAATCCTCCGGGACCGGTATAACCAGTCAATCTCATACTTACTCACGCTGGAGCCCATCCAGGCTCCGCGGGTGACCTCGGAAAGATCGGTGCCGGAAGCTTGGCTAGAGCTTCCGGCATCTTGTTCTTGGGAGCTCTCGGTTTCCGTCCGCGCGAGTTCTGCGCTGACCCCGTCAGATGCGGGATCTTCCGGGTTACCGGAGGAAGAGGAGGAAGCGTATTGTTCGGAAGACATTAGGATTCAAGAGGTTTTTGGTATCTACTCGGAAAAAACAGATTCCCTAAAAACTACCCTCGCGAGAAGATCTACGAAGAACAGAAAAAGCCAAGAAAAAGAAAGAATAAATATGCTTTCAACTCGAGATCTGAACTGCGAGTAAAAGAGGAGAAGATGGGAAAAAGGACTAACCTGGGGCGGCAGAGTCGCTCAGGGAAGTAACCGCCGGCGTCGGGGCAGGCTCAAGGAAGACAGAGAGGTCCGACGACGGCGAGATGGGGAGCAACTCGAAGAAGCTCCAATGTCGCGGCCGAAAAGAAGGCGCCGCGAGAGTTATTCCCGCAGAGAAGTCCGGCGGCGTCCGGCGGTGCGCTCGTGAGGGTTTGCTGGGCGGCGGAACTCTAGCGAGCAAGGGAGCGGCGGAGGCGCGCGAGCGAAGAACGGCTGTGCGCAAGGAAGTGGAGAATGCGAAGAAGAAGAAGGAGAAGGGGCGGTTTTGCCCTTATAAGGAAAAAGAGGTGGGCTAAAAAACCGCCGAACCGTAGCGGTTCAGCCGTGGGCCGCGACGGTTCGCCTCGCGTGTGGCCACGTGGCGCAAAGATACACGCGCGGAAGAAAAGGGGCCACAGGGAGGCACACAGGATCCGAAGTAGTGGTTGGGATCCGGTGCGGCCCAATTAATGCGCGCGCGGAAGCCGAACGGAAGTGACTGCTGACACTGGCGCGACAGTCACAGTGCGCATGTCTCTGTCAGGCGCGGGGCCCGATATATTCTCGACTTCGCCGAGGAAGTATTTAATGACCAAGATGCCGGACGATAAGCTGCCGGAGAATGCCTTGCAAAGAGAGAAGGCATGAGTCCGGGCTAAGATGCCGGAGCCAAGTTGAGCGCCGGATAGATTAAACCGGTATAAAAGAACGTGGGAACCTGGCATGGTCTGTTGGATAGAATCCGTCAGGCTATACCAGCTTCGGGGACTAATGTTGGGGGGATGACCCCCGGTATGCTAAAGATATGCCATACCGGGTGGTCTCACCCTTCAAGATACCGGTTTAATGTTCATGCCGGAATAGGAAGATAGAGTTTGGCTAAGTGAAGCTAAGCCGGTATCCCCAAGGGGGGTATACCGGAACCAGGAAGGAAAGATACCGGCGCACCGGAAGGAAGGGCGTGTCGGCTGACTGGTCAAAGATTCCGTCAGGAGCTAAAGGACAAGGATGAGCTAAGCAAAGTAGCTTTAAACGAAGACTAGAAGACAAAGAGGAGGATGACGGTCAAAGAAGCCGGAGGACGTCAGCCTCCTTGTTTAAAGAAGACCCCGGCGTCATCTATGATTAAAGTAGCTTTATAAAGTATCTTTGTAAAGTAGTTTGTCTAGTCAAAGATCCCATTAGGGTTTCTTGTTCTGTAAGCCACCCTCTCCCCTATATAAGGAGAGGGGGCAGCCTCTTTCATACGCGCGATCCACAGAAGAGAGAAAAACCTGTAACCTGTCTTGAGATCAATGAACATGGTGATCTAGAGCGAGTTCATCCTTGTGTCTTTCTTCTTCTACCTCTGGCCTTGGCCAAGTTCTTGAGGAAAGCATCCGGAAGTTCGTCCATCTAGTCACAAACCCTCCCCCGAATCCTCTAGCGTCCATTCGGCCCCAAGATAAGCCATCCCATGGCATCTGTTCGTTCACCACGATGACAAGCCATCATAACTTCATCTTGCTCAGTCGTTGTTACAAAATTTATAGCCTGCTACTATGTTGTTCATGCCAATTTTGTACTCCCTGAACATGTTGGTTTGCATGGGACTCGACAGTAGTAAGTCTGTCTGTTTCATTCTAACATGCTCTGTTATATTGGTCGTTGGTATGCGGCATGCACTCTTTGTTTGCTTATTGTGCGCATTACAATGATCTTGTTATAACGACGAAATGATGAGTTCCAAATTCTTTGGCAAACAATATTGTAGTGTCTTTGCCTTTCCATTGTTGCTGTCTTAACTTGTAATGTCTTTGTTTAAGATATAGGTGATGCATGGACAACTTAAAAGATTGCCGGATCGCTTCATTGTATTGCTAGGTTTAATTACCATTCAATTTCTCTGGGTTCTCTAATATTTTTTCAATGCCTTGCAGCTGATGTAATATTTAGTTAGTTTTTATAGTTCTTTCGCGCATTTTTTCTTTGGTGCTTGTGGTAAGTGAGGCTATCCGACAGAAATCAATGCTGCGTAAATATTCTCAGTATCTAAATCACGAATTCCCATCCCTTAAACAGCCCAATTAAGAGAAATCACATATGTGCCTGCCCGCAAATTCCTAAAGCACCTATTATGCCGGCATATTAACAGCAACTAAACGGGCTAGCCCACTTACTTATTGGGCCAGCCCATTTGATTTACGGTGGACCCCACACTCTAATTGGGCTGGCCCACTTGCTTTAAGGTGGACCCCACCCACTACTTAGTTGGGCCAGCCCAATTGCTTTTGTGGTGGACCCCACACACTAAATGGGCCGGCCCTTTAAGAGGAAAGTGGGACCCACTCGTGTTTTTGGCCCGGCCCACTATCCCGTTGGGCCGGCCCTTTAAGAGGAAAGTGGGACCCACATGTGTTTTTTGGCCCGGCCCACTATCTTGTTGGGCCGGCCCACTTGCTACGTGGTGGACCCCACATACTAATTGGGCCGGCCCGTTAACAGGAAAGTGGGGCCCACCTGTGCTTTTGGCCCGGCCCACTATCTTGTTGGGCCAGCCCACTTGCTATATGGTGGTCCCACATGGTAAATGGGCCGGCCCTTTAACACGAAGGTGGGACCCACCTGTGTTTTTGGCCCGGCCCACTATCTTGTTGGGCCGGCCCACTTGCTATATGGTGGACCCTACGTACCAAATGGGCCGGCCCATTAACAGGAATGTGGGACCCACCTGTGTTTTTGGCCCGGCCCACTATCTTGGTGGGCCAGCCCACTTGCTATATGGTGGCCCCACATACTAAAAGGGACGGCCCTTTAACAGGAAAGTGGGACCCACCTGTGTTTTTCGCACGGCCCACTATCTTGTTGGGCCGGCCCACTTGCTATATTGTGGACCCCACACACTAAATGGGCCGACCCTTTAACTGGAAAGTGGGACCCACCTGTGTTTTTGGCCCGGCCCACTTGCTCTAAGGTGGACCCCACACACTAAATGGGCCGGCCCTTTAAGAGGAAAGTGGGACCCACCTGTGTTTTTGGCCCGGCCCACTTGCTTCTTGGGCCGGCCCAGTTGCTGTAAGGTGGACCCCACATGTTAAATGGGCTGGCCCATTAAATTTTGACCAGTCAACCTTAGAGGTTAGGCCCGGCCCACGTAACTAATGGACCAGCCAAGCTATATAGTTGACCGGTCAAACTATGTCATCTGGCCCGGCCCGCTTAAGACGTGGCAGGCCTCGTGTGGGCCTACCATCTACCACGGGGTTTCAGCCGGTTAACGCCGTTAACCGCCGGTTAACGGCGTCTGCCACGTGTCAGTTTGCATGACGTCAGCAGTCAACGGGCTCCCGAAAACACATGCGCAACGGTCCGATTTTCCGTGGCGGAAGGGCGCCCAAACGCGACGGACCGAAAAAATCGTCGTTGGACTTTGCCTGACGCAGTTTCGACAACAGAACCCATATCGTCGGGTTAGGCCCATATGCGACGAAAAATGCCCCTTAGTTGACGATTTTGGGACGTTGTCTATCAGAACTTTTCTTGTAGTGTATGGTCTTGAATAATTTGATACTTGGCAATTGTTTTGCTCAAATAGATCATGTTTAAGCTCTTGCATCATGTACTTTGTACCTATTAATGAAGAACTACCATAGAGCTTGTTAAAATTTGGTTTGCATGATTGGTCTCTCTAAAGTCTAGATATTTTCTGGTGAGGTGTTCGAACAACAAGGAAGACAGTGTAGAGTCTTATAATGCTTGCAATATGTTCTTATGTAAGTTTTGTTGTACCGGTTCATACTTGTGTTTGCTTCAAACAACCTTGCTAGCCAAAGCCTTGTACTGAGAGGGAATTCTTCTCGTGCATCCAAATCCTTGAGCCAAAAACTATGCCATTTGTGTCCACCATACCTACCTACTACATGGTATTTCTCTGCCATTCCAAAGTAAATTGCTTGAGTGCTACCTTTAAAATTTCATTCCTTGTCTTTGCAATATATAGCTCATGGGAAAATAGCTTAAAAACTATTGTGGTGATGAATATGTAGCTATGTATCTTAGTTCTTATAAGTTGCTTGTTGAGCGGTAACCATGTTTCTAGGGACGCCATCAACTTTTTACACCCATTGTTGAATATCATGTGAGTTGCTATGCATGTTCGTCTTGTCTGAAGTAAGGGTGGTTTATCATGATCAAATGTTTTGAGTACGCATATTGTTAGAGAAGAACATTGGGCCGCCAACAAAAGCCATGTAGCATGGTGGAAGTTTTCAGTTTGGACATTAATCCTCAATCTCTTATGAGAATATTATCTGTTGTTGAATGCTTAAGCATTAAAGAGGAGTCCATTATCTGTTTTCTATGTTGTCCCGGTATGGATGTCCTTAGTTGAGATCTATCAAAAACGAGAAATCAAATGCGATCTATCTCCTTGGACCTTTGTACAGGCGGCATAGAGGTACCCCTTTGTGACACTTGGTTGAAACATATGTTATGCAATGATAATCCATGTAAATCCAAGCTAATTAGGACAAGGTGCGAGCACTATTGGTATTCTATGCATGAGGCTTGCAACTTATAAGATGTCTTATGCATAACACATATGAATTATATTACTACCCCGTTGACAAAATTGTTTCTATGTTTTCAAAATAAAAGCTCTAGCACAAAAATAGTAATCCATGCTTCCCTCAGCGAAGGGCCTTTATTTTACTTTATGTTGAGTCAGTTTACCTACTTCTTTCTATATTTGAAGCAAACACTTGTGTCAACTGTGTGCATTGATTCCTACATACTTGCTTATTTGCATTCATCATATTACTTTGTGTTGACAATTATCCATGAGATATACATGTTGAAGTTGAAAGCAACTGCAGAAACTTATATCTTCCTTTGTGTTGCTTCAAAACTTTCTACTAAGAATTTATTGCTTTATGAGTTAACTCCTATGCAAGTCTTATTGATGCTTGTCTTGAAAGTACTATTCATGAAAAGTCTTTGCTATATGATTCAGCTTGTTTAGTCATTGTCCTTACCATTGCTTTGAATCACTTCATTCATCTCATATGCTTTACAATAGTATGATCAAGATTATGTAAGTAGCATGTCACTACAGAAATTATTCTTTTTATCGTTTACCTACTCGAGGGCGAGTAGGAACTAAGCTTGGGGATCGGATGATTGATACGTCTCCAACGTATCTATAATTTCTGATGTTCCATGCTAGTTTTATGACAATACCTACATGTTTTGCTCACACTTTATAATGATTTCATGCATTTTCCGGAACTAACCTATTAACAAGATGCCGAAGTGCCGGTTCCTCGTTTTCTCGCTGTTTTTGGTTCCGGAAAGGCTGTTCGGGCAATATTCTCGGAATTCGACGAAACGAAAGCCAAACATCTTATTTCACCAAGACGGACCAGAACACCGAAGGGGAGACGGAGAGGAGGCCCAGGGCCCCCAGACCACAGGGCCACGCGGGTGGCCCCCTGGCCGCGCCGGCCTATGGGGAGGGCGCCCTGGTGCCCCTCCGACGCCGCCTCTTCGCCTATAAAGTCCCTCGCGACCTAAAAACCCGATACCAATTGACGAAACTCCAGAAAGACTCCAGGGGCGCCGCCGCCATCGCGAAACTCCTTTTCGGGGGACAGAAGTCTCTGTTCCGACACGCCGTCGGGACGGGGAATTGCCCCCGGAGTCATCTCCATCGACACCACCGCCATCTTCATCGCCATCGTTGTCTCCCATGATGAGGAGGGAGTAGTTCTCCCCCGAGGCTGAGGGCTCTACCGGTAGCTATGTGGTTAATCTCTCTCTCATGTACCTCAATACAATGATCTCATGAGCTGCCTTACATGATTGAGATCCATATGATGAGCTTTGTATCACTATTAATCTATGTGCTACTCTATTAATGTTATTAAAGTAGTCTATTCCTCCTCCATGATGTAATGTTGACAGTGTGTGCATCATGTAGTACTTGGCGTAGGTTGTGATTGTAATCTCTTGTAGATTATGAAGTTAACTATTACTATGATAGTATTGATGTGATCTATTCCCCCTTTCATAGCTATTGGTGACAAGTGTGTATGCTATGTTAGTACTCGGTCTAAATTGCAACGGTCTATTATGCACTCTAGAGGTTACTTTAATATGAACTCCGGATGTTGTGGAGCTTGTTTACTCCGGCTTGAGGGAGCTCTTGTAGCCCTACAAAATGAATGGTGTTTGTTATCCAACAAGAGAGTGTTTGAAAGTAGCACAAGTGAGGAGAAGTTATTTATTTAGTATGTGATCAATGTTGAGAGTGTCCACTAGTGAAAGTAGGATCCCTAGGCCTTGTTTCTAAGCATTGAAACACCATTTCCAACAAGTTCTGTTACATGTTTGCTTGCTGCCATCTTTATTTCAGATTGCAATTGTTACTTATAATCATCCATATTACTTGTATTTCACTATCTCTTCGCCGAACTAGTGCACCTATACATCTGACAAGTGTATTAGGTGTGTTGGGGACACAAGAGACTTCTTGTATCTTAATTGCAGGGTTGCTTGAGAGGACTATCTTTGACCTCTACCTCCCCGAGTTCGATAAACCTTGGGTGATCCACTTAAGGGAAACTTGCTGCTGTTCTACAAACCTCTGCTCTTGGACGCCCAACACTGTCTACAGGAATAGAAGTGTGAGTAGACATCAGGGTGCAGCCTAGAGAGCATGCTATCAATCTATAAGAGCTTGAGATCCCCACGGCAGACTTACAGGACCTGGATGATATGTTCACTGAAGAGGAGATATGGGGGGTGATCAAGGACCTGCATCCGGACCGGGCGCCTGGACCGGATGGGTTTATAGGAGGCTTCTATCAGAGAGCGTGGCCGGTTATCAAGAGGGACATCTTAGCTGGGCTGTTTAAACTCAGCGTGGGAGATGGTCGCGGCTTTGCCCGACTAAGTAGAGCTTTGATCACTTTGGTCCCCAAGAAGCAGGATGCCACTGAGGTCAAAGACTATCACCCCATTAGCCTGGTGCATAGCTTTGCATAACTGTTCTCCAAGATCATGGCCAATAGGCTTAGTAAGAGGTTGGGAGATGTTGTGAGCACTAACCAGTCGGCGTTTGTGAGAGGGTGGTCCCTGCATGACAACTTCATCCTAGTAAGGCAAGTGGCAAGGAAGATCAATCAACAGGGCCAGTCAGGAGTGCTACTCAAATTGGATCTCACTAGGGCTTTCGAATCGATATCTTGGAGTTTCCTTTTTGAGGTGCTTCGGCGCATGGGCTTTGGAGAAAGGTTTCTAAAATGGGTCTCCCTGTTGCTCAACACGGCAAACACTAGAGTGCTGGTAAACGGAGTGCCGGGAGGGAGAATTGTCCATGTGAGAGGTCTTAGGCAGGGTGATCCTACATCGCCTATGCTTTTTGTAGTGGCGATGGAGGTGCTGACGGCGGCAATCAAAAAGGCCGCGGAGAGACAACTGTTCTCCAGCCTAGCAGGGATCACAAAGCTACACAGAATCTCGATTTACGCTGATGATGTCGTAATCTTCTGTAAGCCGCTGAGCATAGAGTTGGAAGCGGTCAAGGCCATTCTACAGGTCTTTGGGGAGGCCTCAGGGCTGTGCGCTATCGTAAGACCTCCGCCACACTCATTAGAGAACATGAGGGAGATGCCGAGAGAGTGGCACATACACTGGGATGTGAGGTTGTAGGTTTTCCCATCAAATATTGGCATGCAACTAGCACTGAGGCCCCTCACGAAAGCGGAGTGGCAACCGTTGATTGACCAAGTCATAAACTGTGTCTCGGCTTGGCAAAGGGGAATGATCCAGAAATCTGGGAGGCTTATACTCATCAAATTGGTCATAAGTGCACGGCCTATACATCAGCTGATGGTCACGGAGGCGCCAGCCTGGCTGCTTCAGGAGTTGATCAAATGGATGCGAGCTTTCTTTTGGGCCGGGAAAAAGGAGGTCAATGGAGGCCAATGCCTAGTGGCGTGGGAAACTATATGCAAGCCGACTCCATTTGGAGGGCTTGGAGTGAAGGACCTGAGATTGCAGGGTTTGGCTCTCAGAGTGAGGTGGTGCTGGTTGGGGCGCACGGATCCATCTAGGCCATGATAGGGGCTACCCGCTTTCAATGACCCGGAAGCAAATGAAGTGTTTCAAAGCTTGGCGAAGTTCAGTGTAGGCGATGGTGAGAGTATTCTCTTTTGGAGAGATAGATGGGTCAATGGGAGAAACGTTGAGGAGATTGCGCCAGAGGTCGCGGCTTCGGTCCCAACAAGAAGGAGGAACGCAAGGAAGGTGAGTGAAGCCTTGCATGAGGATGCTTGGCTGTCGGATGTTTCTGGGGAGTTGTCCATCGACGGGTGGATGCAATGCACCCTTCTTTGGGAAGAAATGGAGAGAGTTTCACGCGATGGTAGCAGGCCGGACCAGATCACTTGGAAAGGATCTGCGTCGTGCCTGTGTACTGCTAGTGCGACCTACAACATGCTCTGTTAAGGGAGGGTCACATGGAGTATGGCCAAGCCGATATGGGGATCCTTTGCACCCCTAAAGTGCAAAATCTTCGGCTGGTTGGAAATGAGACGCAGGCTATGGACATCGATAGGAGAGCTCGGCATGGTCTGCAGGATAGTCCAGACCCTGCGCCACTTGCCTGTAGGAGGAGGACAATGTTGACCATATCCTCTCGCAGTGCCGTTATGCCAAGATGGTCTGGTTTGGTTGTCTGAGTAGGCTGGGGTCGCAGCTACAGGAACCGCAGGAGAACGCGAACCTAGAGAGATGGTGGACGGAGGCGAGGAAGAGGCTGCGGAGGGAAGACAGGAGAGCTTTTGACACGCTCGTACTGCTGATTGCTTGGACGCTATGGAAGCAAAGGAATGCCCGTATGTTCGGGAACTTAGAGAGGCATTTGTCCATGGCGCATCATAGATTTAGTCCTACAGGAGTTCAGCCTTTGGCGGGCTGCGAGGGGAGGGGAGCGGAGAGTCATGTTGTGAGAGTAGAGCTCTAGGATTTTGTGGTGTGCGTGGGTGATACGTCCAAAACGTATCTACTTTCCCGAACACTTTTGCTATTGTTTTGCCTCTAATTTGTGTATTTTGGATACAACTAACACGGACTAACGCTGTTTTCAGCAGAATTGTTCTGGTGTCTCGTTTTTGTGCAGAAATCCAACTTTCAGGAAAATCCTCGGAATGTATGCGAAAGGCCCTATTTTCCCAGAATACTAACGGAGCCAGAAGGGCAAGCCAGGTGGGGGCCCGAGGCCCCCACACACTAGGCCGGCGCGGCCCAGGGGGGCGCCGCCTTGTTGTGTGGGCGCCTCGGCGGCCCCCCGACTCTCTCCTCTGGACTATATACGCCCTTTGACCTAAAAACGCCAGGGGGTACGACGATATTTCCAGAGACCATCCAGTACGCCGCCGCCATCGCGAAACTCCGCCTTGGGACCAGAAACTCCGTTCTGGCACTCCGCCGGGACGGGGAATTGGAGGGGATCTTCACCGCCATCACCACCGACGCCTCTCCATCGACCAGCCATGTTTCCCCCATCCATGTGTGAGTAATTCCCCCGCTGTAGGCTGAAGGGGATGGTAGGGATTGGATGAGATTGATCATGTAATAGTCACAAGATTGTTAGGGCATGGTGCCTAGTATCCGTAGATGTTACTTTCATGATATTGTTGCAACTTGTTATGCTTAATGCTTGTCACTAGGGCCCGAGTGCCATGATCTCAGATCTGAACATGTTATTATTTCATCATGATATGCATTGTTTATTGATCTTACCTGCAAGTTGTATACACACGTTGCCGTCCGGAACCCGAGGCCCCAAAGTGACGAAATTGGGACAACCGGAGGGGAAGGCGGTGATGTGAGGATCACATGTGTTCACGGAGTGTTAATGCTTTGCTCCCGTACTCTATTAAAAGGAGTACCTTAATTTCCAAGTAGTTTCCCTAGAGGCCCGGCTGCCACCGGCTGGTAGGACAAAAGATGTTGTGCAAGTTTCTCATTGCGAGCACGTACGACTATATATGGAACACATGCCTATTGAATGATTAGTACTTGGATACCGCTTTATTATTACCTGCAAATGCCCTACCATGATTGTTACATGAATTCCCTCATCCATGCAATGCCCGTTCATCCGTCCCTGTGCCTACAGTATTTTAATCCTGCTGTTTACTATAATCACTACTGCTGTCTTTATTTCACCGCTGCTGTTATTTCACTATTCCCACTGCTATAAAACTGTTGCTACTGATAAACTCTTGTGAGCAAGTCTGTTTCCAGGTGCAGCTGAATTGACAACTCTGATGTTAAGGCTTACAAGTATTCTTTGTCTGCCCTTGTGTCGAATCAATAAATTGGGTAATACTTCCCTCGAAGACTGTTGCGATCCCCTATACTTGTGGGTCATCAAGACTATTTTCTGGCGCCGTTGCCGGGGAGCATAGCTTTATTTGCAAGTTCACTTGGATTGATATTGTTCGCTACAAATTCTGCATCATGGGTAAACCTCGCGATACTAAAGTCGCCATATTACCATCCACTACAAGAAAAGGTACAACTCTGAGTACCTCCGATGCTCTTGATTCACCATCTGTGATAAGTCAACTTGTTTCACCACCACAAACTTCACGTGTTGGTACTTCTGCTGAATCTGAAAATTCCTCTGATAATTTTGATGACGCTTCTACTGTGCTTGATAATACCGGTTCATTAGGTCCTTTTCTAGATGCTACAATTGCTAGGTCTAGACAAATTGAAAATACTCGAAACTCCTAATGAAAATACTCGTTACACCTGTTAATTCACCCGAGATTGATGATCTTGATGAAGATTATGTGGAACTTGATGATGATTTTATTGATAAATGCAATGCTACTACTAGTACAAGTAACCTTAAAAAGCTTATTGCACAACATGCTGTTAGATATAAACTGTCTCCTGATCCTAAATTTGCCACATCTCCTATAAATATTAAGGATAAAGATTATGATTTTTCTCTTGATTTATCTCATATATCTATTGTTGAGAAAACACCTTTTTGTGGTACTGAAAAAGAGAGTGCTGTAGAACATATGAATGAGCTTTCCACTTTAAGTAGCTTGTTTTCTGATGATGTTAAGATGCGTACTTATTTTGTTGCTAATATTTTCCCATTCTCATTAAAGGATGATGCTAAGATTTGGTATAATAATTTGCCTCCTGATTCTATTAATAGTCCAAGTTGTTTGCTTGATGTTTTCTTTCGGAAATACTTTCCCGCTAGTGCTCAACATATGGCTCTGCAGAGAATTTATAGTTTTGATCAAGAAGATGGAGAGAAATTGCCTAAGGCTTGGGCAAGATTTTGCTCTCTCATTAGAGCTCGGCCTGGACATGATTTGGAAAAAACATGATTTACTTGATATATTTTATAGTGGACTAACCATTGAGTCTAGGGCATACCTGGATAGTTGTGCTGATTGTGTTTATAGGAAAAGAACTCCGGACGAAGCTGAAGAATTATTGGCAAAGATAAGCAAAAATCATGATGATTGGTCTACACCAGAACCAACTCCGACACCAATATTGAAGAAGAGGGGTATGATTGAATTAAATGATGAAGATATGAGGGAAGCCAAGAAATCTCTTATGGAGAAAGGTATTAAATCTGAAGATGTGAAGAATTTACCTCCTATAGAAGACCTATGTAAGATAATTCCCCCTTCATCCACAATCGAGGTACATTCTCTTCAACGCTTTGATAGAGGAGATATTCCATATTCAAAACCTCCCGATCAATGTTTAGATGAATTTGATAATTATATTGTTAAGCAAAGTAATTTTAATATGAGAGTAGAGAATCATCTAATGGAAAATTCTCAAGCTATTAGTAAATTGCATGATATTGTGGAGAGAACCTCCAATGATGTTAAGATGCTTGTTAAACATTTTAATATGATTTAAACTCAAATTGATCAACTTACTAAAGTGCAAAATGACTTGTTAAAAAAATAATCATGAAGAGAAACATGTCTATGAAGTAACAACTAGAGGCGGTGTTTCTACCCAGGATCCTCTATATCCTGAAGGGCACCCCAAAAGAATTGAACAAGATTCTCAACGAACTAAAGAAACTGATAGTCCTTCTAAGAAAAAGAAGAAGAAACATAAAGCTGTTATAGAATCCTCTCGAACCTCGTTAATGATCCTAATAGTATTTCTATTTCGATGCTGAAACCGAAAGTGGTAATGAACATGAGGAAGATAATGATAAGAATGATGCTCCTGATAAAGAAGAAATTGAAAAAGAAACTGAAAAGCATGATAAAAATAAAAAGTACACTAAAGAAGATTTTATTACAAAGAAACATGGTAATGAAAGAGAACCATGGGTTCAAAAGCCAATGCCTTTTCCTGCTAAGAAACTAAAATCAAAGGAGGAGGAACATTATAATAAATTTTGTGATTGGATGAAACCTTTATTTTTGCAAATCCCTTTGACTCGATGCTATTAAATTGCCTCCTTATTCAAAGTATATGAAAGATATTGTCTCTAACAAAAGGAAAATTCCCAATGAGGAGATTTCCACTATGCTCGCTAATTACTCCTTCAATGGTAAGGTTCCAAAGAAGCTTGGATACCAAGGTATACCGACTATTCCTTGTTCCATCAAGAATAATTATGTTAGAACTGCTCTATGTGATTTGGGAGCAGGAGTTAGTGTAATGCCTTTTTCTCTTTATAAGAGACTTGATTTAGATAAGTTGATACCAACTGATATATCTTTGCAAATGGCTGATAAATCTACCGCTATTCCTGTTGGTGTATGTGAAAATGTTCCTGATCAAGTTACTCAACATTGCTTGATATTAACTGATTTTGTTGTGTTGGAAATGCCTGAAGATGATAATATGTCCATTATTCTTGGAAGACCCTTTCTTAATACTGCAGGGGCTGTTATTGATTGCAATAAAGGCAAGGTTACTTTCAATGTTGATGACAAGGAACATACCGTCTATTTTCCCAAGAGGATTGATAAAGTATATGGAGTTAATACAATTTTTAATGTGAAAACTATCAAAGTGGGATCCATTGATTGTCCTATATATGAGCCTAAAGAAGAATATCGAACTCTTGTGATTGGATCTATATCAATTAAATATAAGGTAACATGATTGATTTGAGGTTTATTTCTTCTTATGTCATATAAAATTTATTTGGTAGCAAGACTTGATCAACCTTGTTAACAAGTATATTTTAATGCATAAGAGAGCTAAACAACATTTATTTCTTTCTTTCTTCCTCCATTTGTTTTACTTGCTGTAGCACTTTTTGTTTTGCAATATGCTTTAGTTGTTTAAGATTTTGGAAATCATTTTCCTGCGCAGTAATAATTACTTTAACACCCAGAAATGTGCATTTTTCGAAGTTCTCAAAAATTTACAAAAATTATACTGGTAGTCTTATTTTTCGAAGGGGCACCTGGGAGCACCTGGGGATGACCAGTGGGGCACCCCAGGGTGGCACCCCACAGGCCGGCGCGGCCAGCAAGGGGGGCGCGCCACCCTGGTGTGTGGGCCCCTCCTTGCCCCACTTCATCATCCCTTTCACTCATTCTCTTCTCTCTCCCGAAAAAACTCGTACTCACTTTCTCTCACTCGCGTTTTTGCTCAAGAACTCGCGATTTCTCGATCTCTTTGCTCAGCCCAGATTTACGTCCGAAATTTGGCACATTTGCTCTCCGGTATGTGACTCCTTTGATTATCCAATTAGAATTTTGTTTGGTTGAGTATATATTGAATATTTTGCTGCTGTAGGTAACATGTTCAGTGAGCTTGCATGCTTGTTCTAAGTGGTAGAAACTAGTTTTGATGCATGTTTAGTACTCTAGCAAGTTCCTATAGTAGTTCCCCTCAATTATATACCTTGAAATCAAATTTTATAATGATTGTTGAAAAATTTCAGAAACTGGAAGGAAGTAGGCACCAACTAAACCAACAAGAATTGGAGGTGCAGCAAGTCATGAGAGTTCACCGAGAAGAGGGAGTATACCCCTCTTATTACCCATGCATTGATTTTATGCGGAATGCAGGAATCCTGCAAGATGTTCAAACACTGATTTCCAATGCAGGGTTGGAAGGTTTTACTGTTGGTGAACCTTACCAATATGCTAAACTAACAGTGTCGGTTGTGCAGGATTTCGAATTTCATCGGTCTCAAACTAATCCCATGGTCCGATACAAGATTTATAACAAAACTATCAACTTGCCTTTTAGTGATTTTTGTGCAGCAATTAGAGTGCCGCAGTGGGGATCCTGTGAGAAGGTCAGGGGAACGCCGCGGGGGCTCTCGAATCTTTATACAATGATTTGTCATGGGAGAAACTTCTCCGATGATGGTGGTAAGATCAGTAGCATTCAACTCCCAGCTATCCGCTACTTTGCTTATTTCGTTACAAAGTGTGTTCTTGCTAGAAAGAATGCAAGTAAGTTGTCTGTCCAAGATATGGCTTTCTTAGCTGCCGCTTTGCAACAGGATAGGACTTATAATTTGGGTGCTTTAATAGCTTGTAGACTTGCTACTAACCGTGAGAAGGGAGGAATTTGTGGAGGTCTTATCGCCTCTCGCTTATTAGCTATGCATGGTGTAGAACCTCACCACCTAGATATTCCGCTCTCCATGGAGAAACTTGATGTTATTTCCATGATTAAACATGAGTTTATTTCAGATGCGTCTAACTTGAACAACCTGTATTATAGGATAACATTTTATAAGAAAAATTGGAGAATAACTAAGAAAATTGAAAAACTAGTACGATTGCCTGCACCTGTTCTGCTTAACCTTGATTCCACGAAAGGGTGGTCGGTCACGGAAATTGAGCTAAATGCATACATAGAAAGGGAAGGCCATCATGCAAGGGACGGCACGGAGGAGGCCGAGGAGCACCCCGACTCTTCATCCGATGCAGCGAGCTCCTCATATCAACATTATGGTCATGTGGAGCCTCCACGACATTCTTCTGCGCAGGGGCCTTATTATCACTCCATGTACGATCCACCGGCGTGGAACCCCGACCCTCGTTGGGAATGAACTCCACTTAGGCCAAAAGCCTAAGCTTGGGGGAGGTATACCGGCATCACTCATTCTTTGCATATTATGGTTGCTGGATACTTGTACATACTTGTTTAGTTTCTTAGAGTGGTTTTCTAATGAGAGGGAGATGATATTTGGGGAAGTGCTGTCCAAAAACAGATTTTGGGCTGTTACCAAAAAAATTCGTACGCATAGCCAGAACGTTATTTTGAGTTGCAAATTTTTTAGCATGTGCCCCAGGTTGTTATCTAACTTTCATTAGTTGAACACTTTTTGAGCTGAGCAATGGAAGATTTTCGTTAATTTCGATTTCATGTATCGTTGTCGGGTTTTGGCAGATTTCTGCCATCCTGCTTTTCTGTGTTTCTGTTAGTTTGCATTCTATTGTTTCCGCTTTGTTTCTTTCCTAAAACACAAAAACACCAAAAATATTTCTGTTGTTTCTCTTCACCATTTATTTATTTGGTTATTTGCTCTTATTTTACTTTATTTGCTATCGTTAGTTTGCTATGAGAAAACCCAAAAAGATTTTGCTTTGTTTTCTTGTTTCCTTTTGTTCTTGTTTCTAACCCGAAAACACCAAAAATATTTGTTGTTCTTCTTTGGTTTTGTAAAGTTTATTAGGGAGTTCATAGGTCTCCGGTGGTTGGAGCTTGGTTTCATTCCATATTATTATTCAAGCTGCACAAGTGAAAGGCAATAATGACGATCTACGGCAATTAGACTGTGGTGAGAGGCTGGTATGAACTCTATTTGTTTTCATTTTTGTACATATACTCATCCATGTGAGCATGCTTAGTTGCTTCATGTGAGGTATATGTCATTTAATGAAAGTCTAGTAGTTTATGATCTCTCGTGATTAGTTCCAATCTATTAATAATGAGTAGCATGTCATGAATATCTGCTTACATTGTTTTATTCATAAATCGGTATGACATTGTGGTATCCTCCTCTGAATAATTCATTTGAATCGACTTGGCACATGCTCACGCATGTATATGACTAAACAAAAGTCAATTAAGCCTCGATGATTTACTTTGCTTCAGAGTTCTTGTATCACTTTTATGCCTCCGTTAATTTTATTTTGTCGCAAGCGTGATTATGACAGTTATTGCTCTCTTGATTGTTGATTCCCAGTCTATTGCTAGCCTCCACTTGTACTGAGCGGGAACGCTGCTCGTGCTTCCAAACACCTGAAAACCAAGTTATTCCAAAGTGTCCACCATAAATACCTATGCATGGCATTTCAAACCATTCCAAGTAAATTCTCATGTGCTACCTTTAAACCTTCAAACTACTTCTCAATTTGTGTTAATGTTTTATAACTCATGATGAAATATGTGGTGTTTTATCTTTCAACTTTGTCATTTACTCCGGACAGACTTTCACCAATGGACTAGTGGCACATCCGCTTATCCAATAATTTTGCAAAAAGAGCTGGCAACGGGGTTCCCAGCCCCAATTAATCAACCTTCATTAATAATTCTCTTCATGTGTTTTGCTCTGATTCATCAGTAAGCAACTTAACCTGCAAATAGACACTTCCCCATGGTATGTGAATGTTGGAAGGCACCCGAGGATTCGGTTAGCCATGGCTTGTGTAAGCAAAGGTTGGGGGGAGTGTCATCCATAATGAAACTAAAATACATGTGTAAACAAAAGAGAAGAGGGATGATCTACCTTGCTGGTAGAGATAACGTCCTTCATGGGAGCCGCTCTTGAGAGTTTGGTTGGCAAGGTGGTTAGAGTACCCACTATCATTCGTTGACAACAACAAACACCTCTCAAAATAATTTTACTTCTGTCTTTGAAAAATGAAAAGCTCTAGCACATGTTAATCCCTGCTTCCCTCTGCGAAGGGTCAATCTTTTACTTTTATGTTGAGTCACCATCCTTTCTTTGAGCACTTTCTTGAGAGCATGACTGTCATTCTTAGTATAATATGCTTGTCCCAAAATATGATCAGCCGTGGTATAACTTTGATGCTTTTATCTTTGACAAATATACTTCTAGTCTTTCTATGAATTTCAGAGGTGCCTGGGCATTTATGTTTTGCTACAAATACAGGCAAGCGAGATACCACTTTATCATATCCTTCTATGAACATTGCAATCCTGCTTATTGAAGTGTTTCATGATGCTTGTTATTAGTTTGTTGGTATCTCTTTTATGATTGACACTGTTACTACATGACTTTATTTGCATGTACCTTATTATGAATTGCTTAAGCACTTGCCATATCATGAGAATATTTACATCATATGAACAAATGTGTTCGTGAAAGTTCTTTTATCGCACTCAGCTTGTTAATCTGAATTGCTTGAGGACAAGCAATAAGCTAAGCTTGGGGGAGTTGATACGTCCAAAACGTATCTACTTTCCCAAACACTTTTGCTATTGTTTTGCCTCTAATTTGTGTATTTTGGATACAACTAACACAGACTAACGCTGTTTTCAGCAGAATTGTTCTGGTGTCTCGTTTTTTGTGCAGAAATCCAACTTTCAGGAAAATCCTCGGAATTTATGCGAAAGGCCCTATTTTCCCAGAATACTGACGGAGCCAGAAGGGCAAGCCAGGTGGGGGCCCGAGGCCCCCCCACACTAGGCCGGCGCGGCCCAGGGGGGCGCCGCCTTGTTGTGTGGGCGCCTCGGCGGCCCCCCGACGCTCTCCTCTGGACTATATACGCCCTTCGACCTAAAAACGCCAGGGGGTACGACGATATTTCCAGAGACCATCCAGTACGCCGCCGCCATCGCGAAACTCCGCCTCGGGACCAGAAACTCCGTTCTGGCACTCCGCCGGGACGGGGAATTGGAGGGGATCTTCACCGCCATCACCACCGACGCCTCTCCATCGACCAGCCATGTTTCCCCCATCCATGTGTGAGTAATTCCCCCGCTGTAGGCTGAAGGGGATGGTAGGAATTGGATGAGATTGATCATGTAATAGTCACAAGATTGTTAGGGCATGGTGCCTAGTATCCGTAGATGTTACTTTTATGATATTGTTGCAACTTGTTATGCTTAATGCTTGTCACTAGGGCCCGAGTGCCATGATCTCAGATCTGAACATGTTATTATTTCATCATGATATGCATTGTTTATTGATCTTACCTGCAAGTTGTATACACACGTTGCCGTCCGGAACCCGAGGCCCCAAAGTGACAGAAATTGGGACAACCGGAGGGGAAGGCGGTGATGTGAGGATCACATGTGTTCACGGAGTGTTAATGCTTTGCTCCCGTACTCTATTAAAAGGAGTACCTTAATTTCCAGTAGTTTCCCTAGAGGCCCGGCTGCCACCGGCTGGTAGGACAAAAGATGTTGTGCAAGTTTCTCATTGCGAGCACGTACGACTATATATGGAACACATGCCTATTTAATGATTAGTACTTGGATACCGCTTTATTATTACCTGCAAATGCCCTACCATGATTGTTACATGAATTCTCTCATCCATGCAACGCCCGTTCATCCGTCCCTGTGCCTACAGTATTTTAATCCTGCTGTTTACTATAATCACTATTGCTGTCTTTATTTCACCGCTGCTGTTATTTCACTATTCCCACTGCTATAAAACTGTTGCTACTGATAAACTCTTGCGAGCAAGTCTATTTCCAAGTGCAGCTAAATTGACAACTCCGCTGTTAAGGCTTACAAGTATTCTTTGTCTCCCCTTGTGTCGAATCAATAAATTGGGTAATACTTCCCTCGAAGACTGTTGCGATCCCCTATACTTGTGGGTCATCAGTGGGTTGTCCGAGGGCAGATGTTCGTATCCCCCGTCGGTTTCTTGTAACTTTATTGCTCCCTTCTATAAAGATACGGCACGCTTTTCGTGTGCTCGCGAAAAAAAAACTAAATTGTTGCAATGCAGCTTACAAGATAATCACGGACATAATTAAATGATTGGTAAACTGAGGGATGAGTTGAGGTAAACATCAATTTATACCACAAAATTCCAATGTCCTAACTTGCACAAGTTTGAGAGTAATTGTGTCTATGTGCACCTGAAGGAGAGACACATAGGCGCGGCGGCTGCGCACGACATGAGGCTGTTGGCAGCGTCTCCTAGCATGAGAGTGCGATTAGATTGTAAGTGGCACATTGAGAAGCAGAGGAGAAGA
This sequence comes from Lolium rigidum, assembly GCF_022539505.1. NCBI lineage: Eukaryota > Viridiplantae > Streptophyta > Magnoliopsida > Poales > Poaceae > Lolium > Lolium rigidum. The sequence goes on along the minus strand of NC_061511.1, from coordinate 55,381,772 downwards.
TCGAATGTTGAAGGTAAAGGTCAAAACTTGGAATCATGGAACCCTTACCCAGGCATAGCAGCACCGACGTGGAATTCAGGTACCAGATATAAATGGAGAGTAATGCACACTGCATGTGTACAAGAGCAAGGAATTCTCATCATGCAAATGCTTTGACCTCGTCTCCTATGTCACCCAAGGTGGTGTATTGGTGTTGGTGACTAGGTATCAACTTGTCAATGCCTACAGATTGTAGACTAGGGTTTTCAGGGAAGTAAAGGGCAAGTAGATCTCGAAGGTTCAGCCAGAAAAAGTACTTGACTGCTAAAAACTAGGGTTGTGTTGACAATGAAATCGATCCTCTCTTTGTCCCTCGACTCCCCCTTATATAGGAGGTGGAGTCGAGGGTTTGCGTGATCTACAAGTTACAAAGTTCGGGAGACTCTTTGAGTTCATCCCGTAATAATTACAAGTCAATATTCCTAATACAACTCTATCTTTCCAAACTATTTCCTGACTGGGCTTCCAGGCTTCATAAACTTCGGGTCGTGGGCCTTCAATAAACCCCGGGTACCACCTTCGGCAGGCCCATTGGGGATGCCTATGTCAGTAGCCCCCGAGATTTTGCTTGAATCGAAGAGTCAGGAAAAATCTCCATCTTTATAATTATCATATAACTTCTTCGAGTTAACAAGTAACTTTCATAAAACAGTCGTATATTGTACATGGATAACAGTAATTGGGGCTGGTTCATCTGACGGATCAGGTATCAGTTAACTGCTCTTGTGGCAATCCGTAAAAACCTACTTTAAGATCACGTCCCTGGACATGATCTCGAGATATTGGCGTAATTCGACATGTGCCGCTTAAGGTCTTACCAGATGCCGAATTCCAGTCACGTTTTATCGGGTACCTAACGCGTCTGTTAGGATTTTTCTTCGTATCTGCTGATACGGAAAAAGTAGCAAAGCGCCGTCAGAGGCGGTGCCACGCCGCACAGGACGGATCCTGGGGACTTACCTTCGCAAAGTATTGCGGCATTCAGAGATTATTTCGCGACTGAGGCGCTCTGAGAATATATTGTCGAGTGCCTTTTTCGGCTGCTGGAATAGCACATTTATTCGAGTCAACGGATGACTTGTATATTTTTGTTTTGTCTTCCCGATGGGAGTATATGAAGAGTTATAACTCGAAATATGCTCACCATGCCTTCTTTAATTTCATCGGGTACGCGAACAGCGTTCCCGATGGGAGTAGCTCCCGAGGCTACAGCCAAGTGCTTGTACTTGGTTGTAGGCTCACCTTTTTAGCACCTTTGTCACTATATTGCCATCTCTTCTAACTCTCCCAACTTTATCGGGTGCGCGAACAGCGCTCCCGATGGGAGTAGCCCCTGAGGCTATAGTCGAGTATTTATACTTGGCTGTAGGCTCAACTTGCTTTACTGTTGAACAATTCTATATTTTATCATCCGCGTCATCTTATTATCAGAAGTACAAATAATACTTCTGATAAGAGTAGCCCCCGAGCATTTGAACCAAAAATTGTATTTGATCAAAGGCTCCCGAAATTATCATTAATCCTTCTCTGTCGCCAATCCTCATGACACCACAGTCGAAGTTTTTCTGTAGAAGTGACATCAGTGCTGACGATAGCCACGACCATTGTACCGGGAAGACGCGAGTTCTGTCCTGTCACTGACTTGTGGGTCCGAAATTCTGCGGTATTTGACATGTTACGCAAGTGGGGGACACACGTCCTCCGCTTTTTCTGGCACGCGCATTGTGGCGCCTGTTTAGTTACTTCGAGGTAAAAATACTGTTTTACCCCTCGAGACACGTGTAGGGCATCAATTCCATTCTCCCTCCATCCAACGGTGCGACGCTTCGCTGGCTTGCTATAAGTAACCATCGTCTTCCTCAGAAATCCTCTTCGCTGCGCCACACACCTATCCTCTCTCTGTGCAAAATCCTCCATTGCTGCTGCAAAACTCCTGCGCCCTTACTCTCTCCCTCAATCCTTTCAGCGCCAACATTGATGCCGCCGCGGACAAAACTCACAAGGCACACCACCCAGAAGCAAGCATGCCGACACCAGATCTGGTGGTTTCTAAGTGGGAGAGATCCAAGATCACAAACCAAGACACGAACATGCTGAAGAAGCTTGGCCTGATGAAGAAGGAGCAGGCGTTGATCTTCCCCAGCGAAGAGAGCTTTCCGACGCCCCCCATCCAATATCGGGTTAGCTTCGTTGACCATCTCATCTGCGGTCTCTCCGCTTCTATCCATGATTTTCTTCGTGGATTACTCTTTGCGTATGGGCTACAGCTGCACCAGCTTACGCCCAATTCTATCCTCCATATTTCTATCTTTATCACCCTCTGCGAATGCTTTCTCGGGACCCAACCAAATTGGGCCATGTGGAAACACATTTTCTGCATTCGCCGCAACGGCTCCCACAATATTGCCTACAACATAGGTGGTGTTGTTATCTGTGTCCGCCCTGATGTCGAGTGTTTCGACGTCAAGTTCCCCGACTCTGTCCAAGGGTGGCGCAAGAAGTGGCTATACGTCCGCGAGGAATGCTCTGACTCACGGGAATATAACATCGCATCCTTTGATGGTGGCGCAAAAATTCTTCGGCGCCGATCCTGGGATGCAGAAGCCACCGAAGAAGAAAAAACGGCGACAGATGCCTTGATGAAGCGCATCCATGAGCTGCAGAATACCCGAGGCAAAGAATTGTCGGGTATTCAAATTCCGCCTATTTCCTTAGGATTAGGGTGCAGCCTCTACAGGCTCGCAAAAAACCCTATGTGGTTGTATGCTGCCGAGGAAGATGTCGACCGCATATCCAAAGATCTCTTTGTGAAGAATTTGGAGAAGCTTGTTCGACGTATTTCGTCGTTAAACAAAAAGGATTCAGTTCCAACGTCGTGTCGCATAGAGCCATATAGCAACACCAACACTCTCCCCAAAGTAAGTGTCTTTGTCTCTCGAGTTTTCTAATACTTATATTGGTTAACTTGCTTTCTCGACTGCTTCCTTGTTGATCTCTTTTTCCCTTCTTAATTTTCCCTTTTTATTGATTTTCCTTTCACAGAATCACCAAGTTATCTCTTCTCTGCCTCCCTTACCTGAAGGTGGGGAGGTTGACAAAAGAACTATCATCACCGATGATTCCCAGGGTACTTCTCACCCTGAGAGTGAAATCGCGGCATCTCACAAATCCGCGGCTTCCTCTGAAAGAGAGACTGAATCGGAGGCTTCCGAGTCAGCGCATTCTCTCTCTTCCGCTGTTTCCCCTCGGAGCAAAAGAAAAATGGGTGATGTCGAGGACTCCGGCACCTCCAAAGCCGGCGGATCACCTGCCGAGGAAACTACTCCCGAAGAGGAGGTTGTAGCCCATCTACGTGACACTTTTGCATATGTGGAGGAGAGAAATATGAAAAAGTGAGAAAAGTGGGCTCTCATACAAGAATAAGCTGCAGCACGGGCCCCTAGTCACTTTGTAAGAGTGAGAGGTGGACCATATATCAATAAAGCAGCATTGAGTATTGTACATATTGATTATATAGATGACATGACACTATCTTATAGCAAGCACAATAAATCTTAATCAGTTGGTTATAAGAATTGAAATAATACATTGTTGCCTAGTTAGAGGAGAGAGAGGAGGAGTGGGCTCTAATGCAAGAGTCAGCTCTAGCACATGCTCCTAGGCACTTTGTGACAAAGGATTAATTTGTCAATGCCTACAGATTGTAGACTAGGGTTTTGCTGGAAGTAGAGGGCAAGTAGATCTCGAAGGTTTCAGCCGAAAAGTACTCGCTGATTGTAAAAACTAGGGTTCTGTTGACAATAGATTCGATCCTTTCTTTGTCCCTCGACTCCCCCTTATATAGGAGGTGGAGCCGAGGGTTTTCGTAATACACAAGTTACAGAGTTCGGGAGGGTTTCGTACCCATCCCGTAATATTACAAATCTCTATATTTCCTAATACAATCTATCTTTCCTTAACACTAAATGGGCTTCCGAATCTTCTTATTCTTCGAGTCTTGGGCCTTCAATAAACCCCGGGTACCACCTTCGGCAGGCCCATTGGGGATGCCTATGTCAGTAGCCCTCGAGATTTTTCTTGAATCGAAGAATTAGGGAAAATCTCCAACTTTAATCATTCAATAATCTCGTTGAATTTAATGCATAACCTTTCGATATGCAAATATTATTTTGTACAGGGATAACGGTAATTGGGGCTAGTTCATCTGACGGATCAGGTACTAGTTAACTGCTCTAGTGGCAATCCGCAAAAACCTACTTCAAGATCACGTCCCTGGACATGACCTTGAGATACTGGTGTAAACTTCGACAGGTGCCGCTTAAGGTCTTACCATTTTGTCGAGTCCCAGTCATATTTTATCGGGTACCTAACGCGTCCGTTAGGATTTTTCTTCGTATCTGTTGATACGGAAAAAAGTAGCAATCCGCCGTCAGAGACGGTGCCACGCCGCTCAGAACGGATCTGGGGTCTTACCTTCGCAAAATTTTGCGGCATTCAGAGATTTATTCGCGACTTCTAGCGCTCTGAGAATATATTGTCGAGTGCTTTTCGGCTGTTGGAATAGCACATTTTATTGAGTCATATTTGATGACTTATTTTGTCCTCCCGATGGGAGTATATGTAGAGTTATCTGCATAACTCGAAATATACTCCTTTTTCTTTATTTTGGTTTAAATTCATCGGGCACACGAACAGCGTTCCCGATGGGAGTAGCCCCCTAGGCTACAGCCAAGGACTTGTGCTTGGTTGTAGGCTCCAGCGATTAGTATCTTCTGCCACTATATTGATAATCCTTCCCGAGCTTTTTCATATCTATCGGGTGCGCGACCAGCGCTCCCGATGGGAGTAGCCCCCGAGGCTATGAACAAATGCTTGCATTTGGTCATAGGCTCTCGCCATTTCTATTTTGTCATACTCGTAGTTTTCTCTTTTTTCAAAGTAGCCCCCAAGCATTTGGGCAAAAACTTGTATTTGATCAAAGGCTCCCAAAATAATCTTGTGTTGTCGATATTTTCACCAGGCTCCTTAGTCGAGTTTTTCTTTTACCTCAGTGACGTCATTGTTGATGATAGCCACGATTACTGTATTGGAAACATGCGAAAACCGCTCCTCTCACTGCCTCGTGGGTCCAAATCCCCTCTCCGATGGACACGTCGTGCAAGTGGGGGACACACGTCTCCCGCCTTTACTGGCACATGTACTGCAGGTTCTGTAATTTATCGTCATAATGAAATTACCTTTTACCCCTTGACTACGTGTACAGCATCTGGTCCACAATTTCTTCATCCAACGGTGCGTCGTTTCACCGCACCTGCATATAAGGTCATCGTCTTCCTCAATCAATACTTCCACTTGCGCTGCACTTCTGTTCCTCTACAAAAAATCCTCCAGTGCTCTCATCACTTTGTGCACTCCTCCGAGCTCGTGCTGTTCTGCTCCATCCTAGTAGAAATCATCACCCTCGCGACACACCCAGCACAGCGCTCCAAAAATCCCCAATGGCCACCGAAGATTTGGAGTGGGAGAGATCCAAGATCTCCAGCCAGGACATGAACCTGCTGAAGAAGCTGGGGTTCGCCAAGAAGAAAGACGCGCTGCGCTTCCCCCACGAGGAGAGCTACCCATCTCCTCCAATGGAGTACCAGGTTAGTTTCGTTGATCATCTCATCCGCGGTCTTTCCCCTCATATCCATGAGTTTCTTCGCGGTCTTCTCTTTGTTTATGGGCTTCAGCTTCACCAGCTGACGCCCAATTCTATCTTGCACGTGTCGATTTTTATCACATTGTGCGAATGCTTCCTCGGAGTCCAACCTAATTGGGCTTTGTGGAAACGCATCTTCTGCCTCCGTCGTAATGGCTCCCACGGCGTCTCCTATAATATTGGCGGCGTGGTTATCTGTGTTCGCTCTGACGTCGATTACTTCGACGTCAAATTCCCTGATTCCGTCCAAGGGTGGCGCAAGAAGTGGTTGTATGTGCACGAAGAAAGCTCTGATTCAGTGGAGTACAACATCGCCCCCTTCGACAGAAAAACCAAAATTCTTCGCCGCCGCTCCTGGGATGCTGAAGCTACCGAAGAAGAGAAATTGGCGACAGAGGTGCTGATGACTCGCATCCGTGAGCTTCAAAGTACCCATGGCAAGGAGCTATCGGGTATCCAAATCGCAGCCTACTTCCTTAGGATTAGAGTGCAGCCTCTGCAAGCTCGAAAAAATCCCCTTGGATGTATACTGGTGATGAAGACGTCGAGAGGCTCTCCACAGATCTTCCTGCGAAGGACTTGGAGAAGCTGATTCGAAGAATCTCCAAGCTTAACAAGAAGGACACCGTTCCATCTTCTTGCAAAGTTAAGCCATTTTGTAGCGCCAATCCTCTTCCCGAGGTAATTGTTCTTCGCGGCTATTATGCCGTCTTCCCAAATTATTTTCTATCGACCACTTTTATTGATTAACGAAATATAACTGCTTTGTCGATATTCTTTATATTCCACAGGGTCACCTTGTATTATCTTCTCTTCCTCCCCTTCCCGAGGGCGGGGAAGTCGAAGAACGGGCTGTTGTCACCGACGACAACCAGGGTGCTTCTCGCCGTGAAAGTGGAGTCGGGGGTTCCCAGAAATCCGCGGCTTCTCTTGAAAAAGAGAATGAAACAGAGGTTACTTCGTCGACACGCTCGTCTCTCCCTGCTGCTTCTCCAAAAGGCAAGAGGAAAAGAGATGAAACTATTGACTCTGGCGCCTCCAAAGCCGATACTTCCCGTGCCGAAAAGACTGCACCCGATGCCGGGGAAAAGGCTTTGGATCTTTACGATGCTGCTCTTATCAGCTCGTAAGTTTTTTAATGCACTGCATTTGTCCCTTCTCGATACTTTTCTGAATTGTTTTCTCATCTTGTCGCTGATTTTGTTATATTAGTGATGAAGAAGAAGATGTACCCATTGACGCGACTGCTCGAACGAGCACGTCCCGTACTTTGGTTATCTCGGAAGCTCATCCTGATGGCGATGAAACTTCGCCTCCTCAACAAAACCTGGAGCATCCAACTCCAGCTGTGAGCCCCCGGGCCTCTTCCCCGAAGAGAGCCAGTGTGGAATCAACCAAGGAACCAACCACACTATCTGGTTGTTCCTCGACTCCTTTGATGGAAGAGGTAAGTTGTTTTCTTTTTGTTCTGTATTGATTTTACTGCTTTGAACTTTCCTCTCTTTTTGCTTCTTGATGTCAAGTTTTTCTTCTTCCTATATTGATCTTTTGACATGATGATTTCTTCAGCCTTTTATGAAAGAGCTCATCCGCTTCGGTACCCAATTTATCGGGTACCGTGATTATGCTGCCAAGCTTGAAGGTACCTTCTTTTTCCTGTTCGAACATATTCTGTCGCTATTTTTTGCTGCAGTTCTTTTACTCGCCTGCTTTACACTGGCAAAAAAACTTGCGGAAGCCAACAAACGTGCTGACGCTCTTGCTACTGAGTTAGAGCAAAGTGAAACGGCACGCATGAAAGCCGAAGCTGATGCTGCTACCGTCGAGGATCTTCAAAAGAGACTCAACGACGCAAAAAAGGCTCTAGAAGAAAATGTAGCTCAGCATTCTGCTCGCGAGGAAGAAACCCTTGGTCGACTAGAGTCGCAGAGTCGACGTTTTGTTAGTAAGTGTCCACACCCTTGTTGCTTTCTTGCATTGTCTTTGTTCCCTTTTTTTGCTTGACCAACTCTCTTTTATTTTACTCAGGGAGAACAAACCAAGAGTATGAGCTGGAGAGCCCTGAGGGTGATCAACTCCTCCACGCTCTTTCTCTTCTTGAAATTCATGGCGATGAGGCCCGCGACGGCCTTTCTGAAGCTAAGATTGGCTTGTCGCGGCTTTTCCCATATTTTTTCAAGAAAAAGGAGGAACCCGCAACTTTTGTTGCTCTCGCCAAGTGCTTCACTTCCCGTAAGACCTTGGACTCCAACTTCGTCAAGAGGGACTAAAAGTTGGTGTCGAAGGTACGATGGCCCTAATTGCGGAGAGTCAACAACAAGTCGACTGGTCGAAAGTTGGCAACACGGGGGAGATCGAGACGAAGAAGTGGCAGTCGCTAATTAAAGCGGCGAAGCCCAGTTCGAAGAAGATCCTCGCCACTCTTGGATATAAGCCAGCGCCTGCTCCGAGTTCTTCAAAGCCGGAGGTCAAGTAGACCACTTTTGCTTTTTTCCTTTTAGTTTCTCTCCCCTTTTGGCACTGTCGCCATAGTGTTCTTGGCGGTGGCTGCTTCAGTAGTTGTCTATAGGTCCTTCTTTTGTAATAGACATGTACATACTTTCAGAATGAATGGAAATCTGTCTTTGCTTAATGATTGATGTCGAAAATTTTGTTTTCAGTTGATTTTTGACAACTATACTGCAACTCCTGGTCCTTCCGAGGTTTTTCCTTCATCCCTTTCGAAGAAAAAACCTGTTGCTGTCGAATTTGTTGAGGATTCGTCGGGTAAAGACTCAGCGCAAGATTTGGAAGAGCTTCGGCAGCAACTCCAATCTACGAAGAAGCAGTCGCTTATGCTCATGGAACAATCTCGGAAATCCTCCGAGAAGGAAAAAGTTGCACTCCAACAGGCTCAAGATGCCATAACTGAAAGGGACTCCGCGGTTGCGGAGGCTGCTGCAGCTACATCTCGAGAGAATTTTATGCTTCAACTGCTGACAGATGCTAGCTTGGATATGGCAGGTGTGCTTCATTATCTTTGTCGTGCTTTATTTTTCTTTTTTGCTTGTCTCCTCGTTGCCCGCTGATTCTTTCAAAAATAGGTTCCTTCTTGGATGCTACTACCGAAGATGAACGTGTCGAAGCTCGATCCAATGCACTTCTCCGGCTTGCGCATGATCATGGTTCAAATTTTTGGGGCACGCCTGAACGGACTCGCCAGATCGTCAGGTTTCTGGATCACGCGCTTCAGGTTCACGATTATATCGACTTTTGTACAAGGACATTGTCTCTGGTCTACGGCACCATGTTTCCTCGCAATAAGATGCTAGAGACTCTTCCTGCTTTAATGGACAAATTTCGGGATGCTCCTCGAATCCACGGCTTTGTGCGGGCCCAATTAGCTGCTGGCGCAAGGTTTGCTATGATCATGATAAAAATCTGCTACCCAAAGTTGGACGTGGGTCAGGTTGTTCCAAAGTGTCTGGCCAAGATGGCGAAGAGGAGGAAGAACTTCAGCAAATATGACGACGTTGTTGAAAGTGCATGGAGCCCCCATGTGTGGTTTTGGTAATTAATGACAATCCCTATGGACTAATGTTTGCATTGAGTTATATTTGTAGGTGTTGTCCATAGGCAATGCTTGAACCATATGTTGGCTTCAAGGTTGCAATAAGAAGAAATTGATGAAGGATATCAAGTGTCAAGTATGTCTTGAAGATGAAGATAAAGTGAGCCCTCAAGTTACTTCAAGACATCAACATGAAGTGCAAGTTCAAGATGAGCCAACTCGAAGAGATCATAAGCTTGAAGCTTGCCATGAAGAAATGAAGTGCAAGTTTAAGTTGCACCGAAGAAGAAGCCCTCCCATGGTGGATTATGGGGGAGCAATCCACAAGACTTCGTCAAGCAAGCACAATCAATAAAGGTGTTCCATCTTGTTGCGGTCAAGATCGTCATCATCAAGCTCAAGTGGAATGCTCAAGGTTAAGGTTTGCTCTTGATAGGGTTTCTTTCTCACCGGTCTCATGGTGTAGTTGGAGACCGGTTTATAGTTTAGTTGCCGTACTATCAAGAGGGCTCTCAAGTGAGTAACTCGATCGTATCCTTCGGAGAGCTCAAACCTTTGCATCCTTGCATCATCTTTCTTGGTTGTTATTTGGATCTTATCCATATGGTGTTTTAGAGCTTGTGCTTATTCTCATGACAAGCTCTAGTTCATCGAAAACGGATTCCGCATGAATCACTTGTTGCGTTTTCGATATTGGAGTTTTTCTCGGTTTCTCGTATTGAGAGGTTTCACTCTAAAATACATAGAAAAACCTACCCCACTTGTTCTTAAGATTTTCACTCTTTGTGTGGTAGCTCTTGTCATCCTCTTTACAACAAAGTTGGTTTCACCTAAATCCAAGTCTCCTATCTCAAGTTGTTGCATTTTCCATATTGGAGGTTTTACCGGTTTGCCTTTTATAGATAGGTAAAACCTTTATTCATTTGATTCTATCCTCCTTTGCTGGACTATGATGTTTCTATGCATATTGTTGTAGAGCTCGTTGTTGTGATTTCAACGAGCCCAAGTTCATCGAAATCGGAGTCCGGATGCAAAAGTTATTGAAGTTTTCGTGAAGCAGTTTTTTGGGGCGGAAGTTGGCCGGAAGTTCCGGTGACCGGAACTTCCGCCCAACTTCCGGTGAACTTCCGGAAATGACGAGTCTGCACGCAGAAAACATACCGGGAGCATTCCGGGGGCGCCCTACTTCACCCGGAAGTTGGCCGGAACTTCCGGGGGGCGGAAGTTCCGCCCCAAATGACCGGAAGTTCCGGTTTTGACGACTTTTGTGCATAACGGGCAGATTTCTCTTGCCCTATTTAAGGGGGTCTTCTTCCCCAAAGTTTCCCATCCGTTGGAGCTCGTTTTTGCCCCCATTGTTGACCTTCTTTGAGCTTGCTATCTCCCTCTCCCTCCAATGAATCTTGCATCTATTTGAGAGAAAGATAGAGGAGATCTAGATCTACATCTTCACCAATCAAATCCCTCTCTTTGTGAGGGGAATCCACTAGATCTAGATCTTGGAGAAATTTTGTGTTCCTCCTCCTATTTGTTCTTCCTCTCTTATTCCCCCAATAGCTTTTGTAGCTTTGTTGGAATTTGAGAGAGAAGGACTTGAGCATCTTTGTGGTGTTCTTGCCATTGCATTTGGTGCATCGGTTTGAGTTCTCCACGGTGATTCGTGGAAGTGAAAGCAAGAAAGTTGTTACTCTTGGGTTCTTGGAACCTTAGACGGATTTGAGGCCTTTGTGGCGATTTCTTGGGAGCCTCCAATTAAGTTGTGGATGCGTGCCCCAAGCTTTGTGTAAGGCCCGGTTTCCGCCTCGAAGGAAATCCCTTAGTGGAACCGTGACCTAGGCCTTTGTGGCGAGGGTCACCGGAGATTTAGGTGAGGCGCCTTCGTGGCATTCGGTGTGTGGTGTGAGTACCGCATCTTGGGGTGAGGCCTTTGTGGCGTTGGTGTGCATCGAGCAACCACACCTCAAGGTGAGCCTCTTGTGGCGTTCGGGAGCACTAAGCCACCGCACCTCTCCACCGGAGATTAGCACTCGCAAGAGTGTGAACTCCGGGATAAATCATCGTCTCCCGCGTGCCTCGGTTATCTCTATACCCGAGCTCTTTACTTATGCACTTTACCTTGTGATAGCCATCGTGCTTGAAGTTATATATATCTTGCTATCACATACTTGCTTGTATTGCTTAGAATAAGTTGTTGGTGCACATAGGTGAACCATAGTATATAGGCTTTGGGCTTGACAAAGTAAACGCTAGTTTTATTCCGCATTTGTTAAGCCCATCTCGTAAAAGTTTTAAATCGCCTATTCACCCCCCCCCCCTCTAGGCGACATCTGTGTCCTTTCAATTGGTATCAGAGCAAGGTCTCTCATTCTTAGGCTTCACCGCCTTGAGAGTAAAGATGTCGGCTAGGGGATTAGCGCACAATAACTTGTTTATATTTGATGGCACAAATTATGATCTATGGAAAATTTATGTGCTTAATATTTTGCGGCGTATGTCCCCGGACATGGAGCGATTTCTTGACATGGGTTTTTCTTCTCCTAAGGATCCTCAAAATTTATCTCTTGAGGAGGAGAAAAACTCTTGTCTCGATGCTCTTGCTTCTCATGTGTTTTCCATTGTTGTGAGCAATGTAGTTACTTCTTCAATCATGCCTTTTGGGAGCGCTCATGAATTATGGACAAAGCTTCAAGATAAATATGATGTGTCCAATATTATTGAGGATGATTGTATTGCTTCCACTTCCGGTCGTGATGAGTTCTCATCTTCATCCACTTCACCAAAGTGTGGTAAGACACAAGGTAATGATATGGTGAGTGGTGATGAAAATTGCAATGTTGATATTGAGCTTACTATTGATGATTCTTCATCTCTATCTCATTGCAATGCTTCATCTTTGGACTTAAACACATCTAGCACTAGAAATGATTTACATGCTTGTGTTGATAGTCCTTGCATATCATGTGTAAGTTGCTTGAATAAATCTCATGATGATATGCTTGATTTGTCTTGTGGCCATGATAAAAATGCTTCGATTTCCTCTAGTTGTTGTGTGGCTAACAATGTAGAGGAAACTAAAGATTCTATTGGTCAAGACAAGATCTTGATAGGAGCCTCAAGTAACTCCTCATCTTTATCTCACGGTCCTCATATATGCCTTATGGCCAAGGGTTCCACGGTACCTCATACCATGGAACCTAATATGTCTCGTGGTGATAAGGATGAGGATGAATATGAAGAAGAGGATTGGGTTGTCTCTCTACGCGATAAGGGTAAGAGCGTATTCAAGGTTATTTGCAAAGATAAAATTGCTAGCACTCACTTCTTTGAAATCTTGACTACCGCTATTGAGAGCCAAAAACTTATTTGGATGCATGAGAACACCATTGATAAAAAGGGTGCTCTTGAACGAGAGTATGCCGATGATGTAGCATCATTAAAGAAAGAACTTGAAGAAGAACAAACCATCAAGGAAGCTCTTGAGGAGACCTTTGCTCTAGAATTGTCTAGAGAAAAGGAAAACCATGATAGAGCTCTTGAGATGGCAAATGAACTAAAGCTAAAAAATGATAAGCTTGTGTTTGTTAATGCTAAACTCCTTGAGGATTTTGAGCAACTCAAAAAGGGCTCAAGGGTCATTGAGAGTGCACTCACCAAACTCACCGAGTCGCATGAGCAACTTAAAGCTTCTTATCTAAAAGAGCATGCCAACTTGCCTTCTCCTATTGCTATTGATAATGATGCTTGTGCTACTAACTCTACTTCTTGTGAAGCATCTACCTTGAAGGAGAATGTTGAGCTAAGGGCTCAACTTGATTTGCTAACTAGCAATTATGGGAAATTGGAAGAAAATCATGGAAAGCTTTCTAGCTCCCATGAGGATCTTCTAGCCTCTCATGATAGGCTAAAGTTAACTCATGAGGCTATAATATCTAAGGCAACACCATGTGAGCCTCATGTGGGTACTAGCACTAATACTCAAAATGTTATATTGCCATGTGCTAGTCCTAGTAATTCATCCACTCATAATATTGCTAAATCTTGTGATGAATTATCTTCCTTGCCTTGTTGCCCTAACAATGAAGGTTCTACTTCCTCTAGTACTTGTGTTGTTACTAACCATGTAGAGGAAATCAAAGAGCTCAAGGCCCAAGTCTCTTCTTTGAAGAACGACTTGGTAAAGGGTCATGAAGGGAAATGCAAACTTGATAAGATGTTAAGTGTGCAACAATCCCCCAATGACAAGAGTGGACTTGGATTCAACTCCAACAACAAGATCAAGTCCAAGAACAACAAGATAAAGAAGGGCCAATTACAAGTCAAAGACCCGGCCAAGATTGTTTGCTTCAAGTGCAAAATTGAAGGGCATCATGTTAGATCTTGCCCTTTGAAGAAGAAGCAAAAAGGGGAGCGGCCTCAAGCTCAAATTCATATTCAACCTCAAGTTGAAGAAATGTCACTTCCCAAGAAGAATCAAGCCAATGCTCCCATTGTGGAGAAATCTAGTGAGAAGAAGGAGAAGAAAAGAACTTGCTACATATGCCGCGAGAAGGGCCACATCTCCTCCTTTTGCACTATTGGTACCTCATCCAACTCTATCACCGTTGATGATGTTTATTCTCTTCGTAAGGATGAGGGTGGCAATGTGTTTGCCAAATTTGTTGGTGCTCAAAGTGGTGTCAAGAAAAGAACCATTTGGGTTGCCAAGCCTATTGTGACTAACCTCTTAGGACCCAACTTAGTTGGGGACCAACAATCCAAAACTTGATCAATAGGTGCTTGTTGGAGGGCATTGGAGACTTGGCTACATCATGAAGAATTAATGGATCTTCATCATTTATATTATCTCAAGCCAAGTCTTTTGGTTATCTTGCTTCTATCATGTATTCAATGTTCCTCCTTGCGGTAACATGTTCTCAACTCACTTATATTGAAAGTTAATCGCCCCTTTGCATGTGTTAGTTTTGTTCCTAGCATGTGTTTATATATGTTGTGCTTCCTACTTGCTTTTCTTGAGAAATCAAGTCTATGTATGTTGGGTTGCACACCGTGTACTTGTGTTTGTGTTGGAGCCTCTTTGCATCTTGTTGTATCTTATATGGCTCTTATGAGAGATTAATGGACTATCCCGTTTTGGGGGAGTGATATTCCTTTGGGAATTTCATGATCCTAACAATGTGTGTACATGAGGAATATCACTTAGAATTGATATTGCAAGATTATCTAGTCTCTATGTGGTATGTCATCTTCATGAGAAATTCAAATTCCAATGTCCATTAATATCTCTAGTTGGATCTTATTTGCCTCTTGTGAAAATATATTATTTATCACATTATGGGGGAGTAATAAGCTTTGTGCATATTACAAGCCTAGTAAATGTGAACATTTGAGGTTGTGTCACATAGAATTGATATTGTAAATTATCTCTCATATGTGACATGTTTTCTCAAACAAGTTCCAATTTGCTTAAATGGCTTCATTGCTAATATCTTTGTGGATCTTATTTGTGAAAGTTTTACTTGACATGGTTTTTCACAATGTGTCCCTCAATACATTTTTTGGAAAACCATATGCTTCAAGTCATACTATTAATTGCTTTGCATGTTGGTATGAATACTATTAATTGCTTTGCATGTTGGTATGAATACTATTAATTGCTTTGCATGTTGGTATGAATACTATTAATTGCTTTGCATGTTGGTATGACTAATTGAAGCTATCAAGAAACTCCCTTTGCATGATGGTTAACTCTTATCTTTTACCATATGCTTTATTTGGTGTAAATATGATCTTATGTATACTTACAAACTACCACCGGGAAATATTTCCTAATACCTCTTGTCCTAGGACAAGTGGTAATAAATTATGAGGTAGATATTTATTGATCATATATACATTGGCTCTTGTGTTCAAATTGCCTTATTTATTGCCATGAATTTGTTTTGCTTTGTCTCCCATGTGTCTTTCTTGCATCTTATGGATCTAATTTGACTATTCAAACTTTCTTAGCATTTTAGTAGATATAGGTAGCGTGATGATCCTAGTTTTGTGCATTTTGTATTCATATGAAAAATCCTAGATAATGCACTAATCTTGGGGGAGCTCTTATATATTTGTTAGAATGCTTAACATCTCTTGATCATTATCAAAAATTTGGTTTTGGGAGATATAAATTTTTTTGGGTACTTTGTGCCATCATAAGAAGTGTCGAGGGTTTGGTTTATTTGTTGGAACCTTGCTCTCTTGGGAGTTGGTTATCTCATTCCTTTGTGCTTAGGCTTAATTAGCTTCTTATAATGAGATAAGTCTTTGGAGTCAATCTTGTGTTGATTTGATTGTTTGATATAATTTGGGCAACCTTTGTCTCTTGATTTATTTGGTGTTTTGTCCAAATTGTATCTTCCTTTGGTTCTTGAAAGTATTGTGCATGCATATTTAATATATGTATATCTTATGGCATGTGTCACTTTCTTTGATCCAATATATAGGGTGAACTCCATCAAATCCTAATTTGGCTAAGATGTGCATGAAATTCAATTTCATATCTATATGCACATAGAATTGTGGAGTTTGTCCTATATGTTGTAGTGTGTCTAACTACTTCGGACCCAATTGGTTTGGGGACCTTTTTGTACTTACCTTTGTGTTAGGTACAATGGATATGCATTGGATGCTTGTCTCACTTTTGGGGAGAAGTGGTGACTCAATGGTAACTTGAGGCAAGCTAGGATGGTCAACGAACACATATCTACTACATCCACACCAATGCTATCTCGGTAACAAGTATCTTCTCATGCATATTTTTCTAGCATCCAACCATGTGGTTGCATCTTGGCATGAATCTCTTGATTTGCAAATATTGTGCTTCTTGCTAAAGTCTTAACGAAACCTCTTTATTGCGAATGTGAGTAATTTGAGATGAGTACATATGTTGGGAAGTATATAAAATCATGCTCATGATTCACCCATCCCATCTATGTCCATCTAGCAATGTTATTGCATATCAAATCCTCAAGGCTCTCACGTGTGTAATATAGATGAAAGTGCAAATTTAGTTATTTCTTTTTGTATCCTCGTTTGTGATACTTGTTGCCTTTCTAAATGCATCTCAACTAACTTCTATCCCTTGTTGATATTTGTGATGTATTTTAGATGTTTGTGGTTGAAGTTCATGAATGTACAATAAGACAAAATTGAGCCTTTGGCCATGCTTTTAAGAAAAAAAAATTTCTTATTGGTATATTGCATGACTTCATTTTGGGATATCATACTATATTTCTTGAGTATCTATTTTGTGTGTGCATGTTTCTTTGTGGATAAATATCTTTGTGATATTGCTCACTTAGAGAAACTTATACACATAAGAGATGATGCATCTCCATTTGATATCTTATTTTATTTGTTGCATGTTGATTGGTCATGCTAAGCAATATAATTCATTGAAGACTATGATGATGCTTTTTGCTCATCCTTGTAATAGTCTTATAATATGCTTTATCATGTCTTTCACATATCCTCTTGGTTGAGCCTTTTATTATGGTGCCTCCTACTTGTTGCTCAACCATTTGTTTGTTGCAAGTGTTAAGCTTAATTTTCTATCTATGATCTATTGCAAATGTTTGTGTTTTAAATGGTAATGAGGGAGTAAGGATTCCATGTTATGCATATTGTATTCAAATGCAACATTTTAATTTATGCATGTACCTTGGGGAGCTTCCTCATTTTATTTAAGGCACTATTTTGTGGTGATCATTAGAGTTTGATTCACTTGGTATCTTTTGTTTCGAATGATATTATGGGAGTGATGATTCCATGTTTGTGCACTTTATACTCCAATGCAATTTGTCTAGTTTTGTGCACAAACCTTGGGGAGCTTCCTCATATTATTAAGAGCAATCTTCTTGATCTTATCATAATATCTATCTTTCTTTTGGTATCTTCTTTGTGGTTCATTTGGTTGCTTGCTTCATTTGTTGAAGCTTCTTGACTTTGTTATCTTTTTGCAATCTTTGATCCTATCTATAGTGTGATTCCTTCCGAATATTCGTCATTGGATACGTGCATTTGATTCCACTCAAATTATGAGAAATGCACACGCTATGAAGGAACTCTCACTATTTTGGCCATCTAAATTTTTCACCCATTTCGGCAATTGGTGCCAATGGGGGAGAAGTTTGGAGGGTTTAAGGGAATTTGGTTATGTCTTTGCTTTGTGCTTAAGCATGTGCCTTTATTGCATTTCATCTTGTTGCTTTGCATAGTTGAATATTTAGAGAAAACTCCACTAGGCTTTGAATGCCAATATATGCAATGAAAGTCTAGATCATTCACACATGCATATATTATGGGGGAGTTTGCTCTATATATTCAACTTGTTTGTTACTTAAATTCTTTATATAAACCCTCTCAAAGAGATTGTCATCAATTACCAAAATGGGGGAGATTGAAAGTGCATGGAGCCCCCATGTGTGGTTTTGGTAATTAATGACAATCCCTATGGACTAATGTTTGCATTGAGTTATATTTGTAGGTGTTGTCCATAGGCAATGCTTGAACCATATGTTGGCTTCAAGGTTGCAATAAGAAGAAATTGATGAAGGATATCAAGTGTCAAATATGTCTTGAAGATGAAGATAAAGTGAGCCCTCAAGTTACTTCAAGACATCAACATGAAGTGCAAGTTCAAGATGAGCCAACTCGAAGAGATCATAAGCTTGAAGCTTGCCATGAAGAAATGAAGTGCAAGTTTAAGTTGCACCGAAGAAGAAGCCCTCCCATGGTGGATTATGGGGGAGCAATCCACAAGACTTCATCAAGCAAGCACAATCAATAAAGGTGTTCCATCTTGTTGCGGTCAAGATCGTCATCATCAAGCTCAAGTGGAATGCTCAAGGTTAAGGTTTGCTCTTGATAGGGTTTCTTTCTCACCGGTCTCATGGTGTAGTTGGAGACCGGTTTATAGTTTAGTTGCCGTACTATCAAGAGGGCTCTCAAGTGAGTAACTCGATCGTATCCTTCGGAGAGCTCAAACCTTTGCATCCTTGCATCATGTTTCTTGGTTGTTATTTGGATCTTATCCATATGGTGTTTTAGAGCTTGTGCTTATTCTCATGACAAGCTCTAGTTCATCGAAAACGGATTCCGCATGAATCACTTGTTGCGTTTTCGATATTGGAGTTTTTCTCGGTTTCTCGTATTGAGAGGTTTCACTCTAAAATACATAGAAAAACCTACCCCACTTGTTCTTAAGATTTTCACTCTTTGTGTGGTAGCTCTTGTCATCCTCTTTACAACAAAGTTGGTTTCACCTAAATCCAAGTCTCCTATCTCAAGTTGTTGCATTTTCCATATTGGAGGTTTTACCGGTTTGCCTTTTATAGATAGGTAAAACCTTTATTCATTTGATTCTATCCTCCTTTGCTGGACTATGATTTTTCAATGCATATTGTTGTAGAGCTCGTTGTTGTGATTTCAACGAGCCCAAGTTCATCGAAATCGGAGTCCGGATGCAAAAGTTATTGAAGTTTTCGTGAAGCAGTTTTTTTTGGGGCGGAAGTTGGCCGGAAGTTCCGGTGACCGGAACTTCCGCCCAACTTCCGGTGAACTTCCGGAAATGACGAGTCTGCACGCAGAAAACATACCGGGAGCATTCCGGGGGCGCCCTACTTCACCCGGAAGTTGGCCGGAACTTCCGGGGGGCGGAAGTTCCGCCCCAAATGACCGGAAGTTCCGGTTTTGACGACTTTTGTGCATAACGGGCAGATTTCTCTTGCCCTATTTAAGGGGGTCTTCTTCCCCAAAGTTTCCCATCCGTTGGAGCTCGTTTTTGCCCCCATTGTTGACCTTCTTTGAGCTTGCTATCTCCCTCTCCCTCCAATGAATCTTGCATCTATTTGAGAGAAAGATAGAGGAGATCTAGATCTACATCTTCACCAATCAAATCCCTCTCTTTGTGAGGGGAATCCACTAGATCTAGATCTTGGAGAAATTTTGTGTTCCTCCTCCTATTTGTTCTTCCTCTCTTATTCCCCCAATAGCTTTTGTAGCTTTGTTGGAATTTGAGAGAGAAGGACTTGAGCATCTTTGTGGTGTTCTTGCCATTGCATTTGGTGCATCGGTTTGAGTTCTCCACGGTGATTCGTGGAAGTGAAAGCAAGAAAGTTGTTACTCTTGGGTTCTTGGAACCTTAGACGGATTTGAGGCCTTTGTGGCAATTTCTTGGGAGCCTCCAATTAAGTTGTGGATGCGTGCCCCAAGCTTTGTGTAAGGCCCGGTTTCCGCCTCGAAGGAAATCCTTTAGTGGAACCGTGACCTAGGCCTTTGTGGCGAGGGTCACCGGAGATTTAGGTGAGGCGCCTTCGTGGCGTTCGGTGTGTGGTGTGAGTACCGCATCTTGGGGTGAGGCCTTTGTGGCGTTGGTGTGCATCGAGCAACCACACCTCAAGGTGAGCCTCTTGTGGCGTTCGGGAGCACTAAGCCACCGCACCTCTCCACCGGAGATTAGCACTCGCAAGAGTGTGAACTCCGGGATAAATCATCGTCTCCCGCGTGCCTCGGTTATCTCTATACCCGAGCTCTTTACTTATGCACTTTACCTTGTGATAGCCATCGTGCTTGAAGTTATATATATCTTGCTATCACATACTTGCTTGTATTGCTTAGAATAAGTTGTTGGTGCACATAGGTGAACCATAGTATATAGGCTTTGGGCTTGACAAAGTAAACGCTAGTTTTATTCCGCATTTGTTAAGCCCATCTCGTAAAAGTTTTAAATCGCCTATTCACCCCCCCCCCTCTAGGCGACATCTGTGTCCTTTCGGTTGTGACCCCTGTTGCTGAAGATATGATGGATGAACTTCTTCGGATGGACGCCGAATTCTTCGTGAAGGGCAGCTATGCTGAACATAGCACTCGCACGATAAATAATGAACGTCTGACGATAGATAATATACTGGGTAACCCTTGAAGATTTGTTGCTCCAAGGATTGTATCTTGTGTATAGTAGACATAACCTATATTGTAAAGTCGCTATTTTTCAATGCCAAGCCCCCGGGCGTTTTAATGGCGATGTTTTTGTTTTTATAATGCGAGGTTGTCCCAAGGCAAGATAAATTATATTTGTGCACTATTTTTGCGGGTACGAAATCCCGAGCTATTTGGCGACGTATTTTTGTTTGGCGAGGTATTTTATACCAAGGCGAGATATTTTGCAGATTGTATTTGTCGACATTGTGTATATATATATTGTATCTTCTGGGTAGAAGCCCCCGAGCCTGTCGAAAAGATGTATAATTCCACTATCTTTATTATATTGCAGCACCGCGAGCCCGCCTCATTAAAAACCTTTCCCGGCCCCACTCGGTGCCCCGAAAAAGGAAAAGAGTGCGTCTGAAAACTCGCGGGCGTTTCAGTACATTGTATGTTTTTTACAGATGAGACTATATTTCGGCATCTAAGCGTAGAAACGCCGGAGCTGCGCCACGTTCCAAGGGTTTGGCTCAGCAATCCCCGTCTTCTTGTCCTTGATTCTGTATGCTCCTCCTTTGATTACCTCTGTGACGATGTAAGGTCCAAGCCACGGTGACTCAAGTTTTTCATGGCTTTTTTTGATTTAGTCGTAAGACCAAGTCCCCAACTTGGAAAGATCTTGGTCGCAATCGTCGACTGTGGTAGTTTTTCAGGTCCTGTTGGTATTTGGCGACTCGTGACAATACTTCGTCTCGAGCTTCATCAAGTGCGTCGACATCATCCTCCAAAGCTCTTCTCGAAGTTTCTTCATTATATTCTGTAACTCTTGAAGAATCATGCTCTATTTCTATCGGCAGTACTGCTTCAGCTTCATGGACCAGGAAAAATGGCGTCTCCTGCGTCGCCGTGTTTGGTGTTGTTCGAATACTCCACAACACACTTGGCAGCTCCTCTGGCCAAGTATGCCGGGCTTTTTTCCAATGGTCCTAACAGGCGCTTCTTGATACCATTGCAGATGATGCCATTGGCTTTCTCGACTTGACCGTTGGTCTGCGGATGTGCAACGGACGCAAAACTCAATTTGATGCCCACTTCTTCGCAATACGCTTTGAACTCCTTGGATGTGAAATTGCTGCCATTGTCTGTGACGATGCTATGGGGAACTCCAAATCGAAAAACAATGCTTTTCACAAACTTGATTGCCGACGCTCCGTCCGGTGAATTTATCGGCTTTGCTTCTATCCACTTGGTAAATTTGTCGACAGCAACGAGCATATACTCATATCCTCCTGGCGAAGCTTTGTGTAGTTTTCCCACCATATCGAGACCCCATTGAGCAAAGGGCCAAGACAATGGAATTGGCATCAGTTCTGCTGCCGGAGAGTGAGGTTTGGCGGCGAATCTTTGGCACGCGTCGCAAGTTCGCACTATTTCCTTCGCGTCCTCAATTGCTGTTAACCAATAAAATCCTGCCCTGAAGACTTTAGCCGCGATAGCTCGGCTGCTTGCGTGATGCCCACATATTCCTTCGTGTACATCTTTCAGGATGATCCTTCCTTCTTCGGGTGTGACACATCTCTGTAGCACACCCGAAATACTTCGCTTGTACAACTCCCCTTTTATCACAGTAAAAGCTTTAGATCGTCTGATTACTCGCCTTGCTTCAACTGGATCGTCTGGTATTGTTTTCCTTAAGATGTATGATATGTACGCCTGCATCCATGGAATTTGCACCATCATGACTAGCTCCTGTTCCTCTTCTTCTTCTTCCAATGATTCTTTGGTGACACTCGAAGGTTTTTCTTCCTTCTCCTTCTTCTTTGTTTTCATTGGCTTTGTTGATCTCTCGCTTATTTCTTCCCAAAACACGCCTAGAGGGATGGCGAGACATTGCGACCCGATATTCTGCTTCATTGTTGGACGCGTTTGAGAACGTCATCCGTAAGACATACCTCAATTTGTCGCCTTCAGGTGATACTAGTATCACGCCTGCTCCAGCGCCTTCTAACCTTTTGGACCCATCAAAGTTCATAGTCCAGGTTCTCGATAAATCTGGAGGCCCTGTGTTTTGTAGCTCCATCCATTCTGCGATGAAATCTGGTAGGACTTGCGACTTTATTGCTTTTCTTTTTTCATACGTGATGTCCCGAGGGGAAAGCTCTATTCCCCAAAGGGAGACACGACCCGTAGCTTCTGGGTTGTTTAGTATATTTGACAGAGGAGCTTCATTGACCACTATTATCGGGTGCGCCGAAAAATAGTGTCGCAATTTTCTTGCTGTCGTAAATACTCCATACGCCAACTTCTGGTATTGGGGGTACCGCTGTTTTGAAGGCGATAATACTTCGCTGATGAAATACACTGGCCTCTGTACTCCATGGAGCTTTCCTTCTTCCTCTCTCTCGACCACTAGAGCCGTGCTGACCACCTGAGGCGTGGCTGCTATGTATAAGAGGAGAGGTTCTTTTTCTTTAGGCGCCACCAAGATTGGTGGTGTCGAAATTGTGCGCTTGAGATTCTCGAAAGCTCTATCTGCTTCCTCGTTCCATTGAAATTTCTCCCCCTGTTTGATCAATGCATAAAACGGCAGCGCTTTTTCTCCCAGCCTGGCGATGAATCTGCTTAAAGCCGCGACTCGCCCCGTCAGCTGTTGTATTTCTTTCAATTTTGTCGGCTTCCTCATAGTTACGATGGCCTGTATTTTCTCTGGATTGGCTTCAATCCCTCTTGCTGATACTAAGAACCCGAGAAGTTCTCCCGCAGGAACACCAAAAGAGCACTTTGTCGGGTTCAGCTTAAGGCAGAACTTGTCGAGGTTGTCGAAGGTTTCTTTCAAATCTTCGATCAGTGTTGTCTCCTTTTTTGATGTTATCACGACATCATCAATATAGACTTGTACATTTTTTCCAATCTGTGTCGCAAGGCACTTCTGCATCATCCGCTGATATGTTGCTCCCGCGTTTTTCAAACCAAAGGGCATTGTTCTATAGCAGAACACGCCATAAGGTGTTATGAATGATGTCTTAGCTTCATCATCTTCTTTTAATCTGATCTGGTTATAACCAGAGTACGCGTCCAAAAAGGAAAGACGTTCACATCCTGCCGTGGAGTCGATGATTTGATCGATCCTTGGGAGGGGAAAGTGATCCTTAGGACAGTGTTTATTGAGACACGTAAAGTCGACACACATGCGAAGGACTTTCGTGTTTTTCTTCGGCACCATCACTGGGTTAGCTACCCACGTGGCTTCTGTGGATATCTCTTTTATAAAACCAGCATCTTTGAGTCGATCTATTTTTGATAACATAGCTTTGCGGTTTGGTTCCGAAAAACGCCGCAAAGGTTGTTTGATTGGTCTCGCGAGAGGATCCAAGTTGAGGTGGTGCTCGGCAAGTTCCCTGGGTACTCCTGGCATGTCAGCTGGACACCATGCGAAGATTTTCCAGTGCTCACGGAGGAACTCGACGAGCGCGCTTTCCTATGCGAGATCCATGTTTGCTGCAATGGATGTCGTTTTCTTTGGGTATGTCGGGTGGATCTGCACCTCTTTTGAATCCTTGGCAGTATTGAAGGTTGGTTCCTTGAGTGACCTCCCTGCATCTGGCAGCACATCATAATCAGTGAGCCTTGGCGCCATATATTCTGCTTGCATCCCGAAAGTTTCTGACAGTCGATGAAAATCCTTGTCGCACTTATCAGCTAGTGCAAAACTTCCCTTTATTGTGATTGGTCCCTTAGGTCCAGGCAACCTCCATAACAAGTACGTGTAATGAGGTACTACCACAAACCTGGCATATGCTGGACGTCCTAACAAAGCGTGATATTGCGACGGGAAATCCACAACTTCAAACTCCAGATTCTCTATCATGTAGTTCTCTCGGGTCCCAAACTGAACGTCGAGATTGATCTTGCCCAGCAGATACCTTGGCTTTTCTGGTGTGATCCCATGGAAACGTGTATCAGTTGGTTTTAGGTTTGCCAGGGATATGTTCATCTTCCTCAATGTATCTGCATACATAAGGTTTAAGCTGCTGCCACCATCTATAAAAACTCTCGACACATCAAAACCAGCGATTACTGCGGGTAAGATAAGTGCAGATTGCCCTGGTCGAGGAACTTGCTGCGGGTGATCCGCAATTGTGAAGCCAATGTCTTGTCCCGACCAATTTAGGTATTCGACTGTTGGTGGAGGCATCTTCTCTGCCATGAACACTTGCCGCGAAATTACCTTCTGCGCCCTGTTAGATGGCCTAGCTTTCTGAATCATCGAGACTGCACCATTGGAGTTGGGATCAACATATGGAGGTGGATGTGGTGTTGCCGTTAATCTGAGCTGATGCCGATTTTCGTCCGTAATTGCGGGAGGAGGTGGGAGGTGGATCTCACTCCTTGGCCCCTGGGGGTTTCTGTTCATTGCCTGGGCATTTGCAATTCCTGCGGCTCGCAACATTGCCTGAAAATTGCGGTAGTCTTTTTGGAGATGTCCTGATTGCCTTTTTCCTTTGCTGTCGAGATAGAAGTGCATCTGACACGGTCCGTTCATCATTTCCTCGGGAGACACATAAGGTCTTTGAAACCTTGGTCCACTATTTTGCCTGTTACCACGGAAATCACCTCTATTGTCGCCTTGGTGCTCATTACTCCATTGGTAGTCATCTCGACTATTCCCTCCAGAGTTTCCTCGAAAACCTGCCGATATGTGGCCAGGAGCATCATTATTGTAGAACTGGCGAGAAAATCGCCTTCTATTTTGAAAATTTCGACCGCGATCCTCTTCTGGCGACCTATGTCGCTTGTTATATATCGCATCTTCTCCATCTGCCCACTTGTTCGCTATCTCCATTAATGCTGATATTGTCTTAGGATTAGTTCTTCCTAAGTCTTCGACGAAATCTCCTCGTCGAATTCCTGCCACGAACGCGTCTATTGCTCTCTCGTCAGATATATCTTCTGCCGAGTTTTTAATAATGTTCCACCTCTGTATATATTTTCTCATCGATTCGTCGTGTTTCTTCCTGCACGCCCTCGGCTCTTCCAACGACGCGGGTTTCTTGCAGGTGGATCGGAAATTTCTCACGAAGATATCCTCAAAACTATCCCAGCTGTCGATGGAACCTGGGGGAAGTTTCTTTATCCAAGATCGCGCGGCACCACTCAAGTGAACTTGGATACTTTGCATGGCTGTTGCTCTGGTTCCTCCTATCAGCTTCACCATCTCGAGGTAATCGACGAGCCAATCCTCGGGATCCTGCAGGCCGTCGAATTTTTTGAAATTCTCGGGTAACTTAAACCCTTTCGGGACGCGAGTCTTTCGAACTCGTCTCGTAAAGCACGGGAGCCCACACATATCTTCGTCGGCAACTTCTGGTGAATGCTGACGTTCTCTTCTTTCTTGTCGCGCTCTATCCACCCTTACTTGAGCTGTTGTGTCTCTTGCTCCACTTGTTCTTGGTGGATCTTGCACCGCTGCGGTGGGTCGTGGACTATTTTGTCTAGGAGTTCCTTCGGGAGGCGTGGCTGCGAACGCTGTTCCCATAACTCCAACTCCAGCCATTGCCATATTAAAAAATGCTTCTCTCGGGTCCCCAGGGGGTGGTCTGGACGCGAGGATGTAAGCTTGCGTTGCCATGTATCCAGCTTCTGGCGTTTTCGGGATGATATTTCCCCTTGTATCAATCGTCATGAAGGACATGTCGAGATTTTGAATTATGTTTCCTCTCTCTTCTTCAGGTATATTTTGCAGCCGAGATCTTGCTCTCCTCCGAGCGTCTCTATGACTATCTCCCGAAGTTCCTGATTGTCGACTGAGCTCTGCACGACGCCTGCTTGATGCGGAGGCTGCTTCTTTTCTTCTATTCAGGGATGTTGTCTGTTTTTACAGCTCCCTACTCACACGAGCAAGTCTATATTGATAGGCTTGTAATTCTTCTGCAGTAGCGGTTATGTTCATTGGTTCTGATCCGTCCATGGCTCTTGCGGCCCTATCCCACGCTGCTTGCGGAAGTTGAACTCTTTCGCGAGGTGAAGACCCGACATATTTGGTGCCTAGGCCTCTTCTGAGATCAGAGAGATCAACGTATGGATTTCCCAAATCGTCGAAATCTTCTGACGTCTCTGGTTGTGCTCGGTTTGTCTCTTCGATCGCATAGATCTGATGATATTTCGAGTATTGATTTTTATCAGGATTGGTGACACCATCATAGAGATTGGTGAAGACCTTTCCAAAGGCAGCAGATTTGTCGATGAAGTTGAAGCTGTCGATGCTGTCGGAGTCGCTGCTTATAACGGAGTTCGCAGACGACTCGAAAGGTGTGTCGCTGAAGATCTTGGCGAGCTTTCCGCTTGCCTTGGTGTCGACGAAGCGTGGCGAGGAAAACTCCTCATCACTCGATGAAAAGCCAGAATCGATCGCTGAAAACTCCGACGAGATCGGAACTTCGAGACGATAGGATCCTTCTTTGTTGACGCCAAATCGGAATTCTCCGAACGTCATGACGATGGGCTCCTCCAGATAGGCACATGCATCCAAACGGGAGGGCGGGTGAGGAATAAAATCGACTAGATCAGTTTTTTCCCGTTTACCTCGATCCATCGTATTGCTAGCCACCGACGAAGTCAACGATTCTGGACGTGCCATCGAGATCAGTTCCTTGCAGCCTCTAATTCCCACAGACGGCGCCAATTGACAAAGGATTAATTTGTCAATGCCTACAGATTGTAGACTAGGGTTTTGCTGGAAGTAGAGGGCAAGTAGATCTCGAAGGTTTCAGCCGAAAAGTACTCGCTGATTGTAAAAACTAGGGTTCTGTTGACAATAGATTCGATCCTTTCTTTGTCCCTCGACTCCCCCTTATATAGGAGGTGGAGCCAAGGGTTTTCGTAATACACAAGTTACAGAGTTCGGGAGGGTTTCGTACCCATCCCGTAATATTACAAATCTCTATATTTCCTAATACAATCTATCTTTCCTTAGCACTAAATGGGCTTCCGAATCTTCTTATTCTTCGAGTCTTGGGTCTTCAATAAACCCCGGGTACCACCTTCGGCAGGCCCATTGGGGATGCCTATGTCACTTTGTGAGAGTGAATGATGGACCATACTAATAATACAATTTTATAGCTCACTATTATACGTGTAGGATCTCTTATAACCAACTGTTGGCTGCACTATTGAACTTGCTCTTATAGCCACCTGTTGCCTCTTTTATTGTTCTTGCTCTCATCACTTAACCACACGGTGCACTACCCTCGACAGTCGACCGCATAGCAACCATATACCTCACTCTAGTCCCCTGTACTGTAAAGACCTATGTCTTCTAGCACACATCAATTTGTCTCGGACGTATCTGCACTTCATGTTGTGGCATGATAGTTCATAGCTCGAGGACGTCTGCACTTCATGTTGTGTTTGTTTAGAAAAATGAAAACATCTGCAGTTTATCAGAAATTATGAGCTCCTTTTTTGACTATTAAATCTTGAGTAGAGACAACCGGTGACCTATTTTTGACTCGCTCAACATGTCTGCAGTGCCATAAAATGTTCATGTGCAATACAAGAGCTACGGGCCTTGCTAATCTCTCATGTGATGCTGATGCAAACCTAAGTCTGAATCTATTCTGAGAAATACAACGGAGGCTGGTGAAAGACATGAATATTTTCAAGCTTCTATATCATGAATGAAATGATACGGCTAAAAATATCCGAAGAACAGATGGTTTCAGAATGACATGACAGATAAATCATCACATGCCTTAGTGGAGTACATTATTATGTGAAAGAAGAAATCAATTCAAACTACACAACTAAATCATGACATTTGATAGCCAATTAAAAAGAGAGGGCGGCAAAAGATTAGAAAGGAATGGTTTTGAAGCAGGTATAAGACTCTGGTGGAATGTCAACGTGCTGATGGAGAACCACCAGAACCGTACCATATGTTCGCTGTGCTTCCTCAAGCTCTGGTTCAGCGTCTCTGCCGAGAATCCCCAGCGTTTTCCATCATAAACTTCTATGACGACTCGCAGGACTCAGGAGTGACTTTTGACCGATTCTGCTGGCAAACCAACATTTGTCTAGAAGTGTTGGATGGCAATGGCAACGGAATTGGGTTGTGTATGGTCAAGCACAAGTCTAGACTTGTAGAGATGCCAACTCCCACTCCATCGATTCGGTACTCTTACTTGACCGATTCTGTATATTTGCTTTGAGAGCTCCATCCTTGTATCTATTTATGCAAGGAAGAGTCTGTCGCTCTGTCAGGTCTTGGCTTTCAAGAAGTCTTGCTCTCAGTACAAGTAGGAAGTTACAACTGCTGGTTCAAAAAAGATATTTCTTTTGAGGAACACACTCATTTGTCGATTACCTTGATTTCAAATGGATAGTCTTCATTGGATTTGCCTCATTGAACAGTACTTCCATTTAGAGAGGTGAGCCATGTTCGAATCTTATAGACGTCTCTGCTCATTGAATCTTGCAAGGCAAAAGGGATCTTTACGTGGGGATCTCCTTTTCAACTGTGAGCTCCACTTGCAGTAAGCTCTTCTCCATCCGTATGTGCAGGGACAGTTCTGAAATAGTTATGCACCATCAGCACAAGAAAAATGCTCAAAGTAAAGTCACCAGTCACGTGTTCTGCGAAATAAAGTTTGGGGGTTTCCAGGAAATAATTAAACTCACCGCTGAAAAAGATTGACTATCTTCAGGGCACTCCGGAGTCCGGATACTTCCAAGTCACTAGAACAGAAGTTTAGGCCAAAAGCTTCACATGGTAAACAGAGAACACCTATTAAGAAGAAGCATGGTCAAGTTAAACAATTCTACAAGTTTATAACGGCAAGAAAGTAACAAGACAGTGACAATAGTAAAAGCCTGGCTGACAACTTCTCTCACTATTCACATGGTGCTATTCATAGCTGTCTCAATGGATGGATATTTAATATTTCCATGTCAAGGGCGAAACTATTCCTAAGGAAACATTGTGGAACTACAACTGTTTCAATGCAGCTTACAAAATAATCATGGACATAATTAAATGATTGGTAAATTCAGTGATGTGTTGAAGTAGACATCAAAAGTAAACCACAAAATGGCAAACTTGAAACGTGCAAGCTTGCATACAAAGACTAGTTTGCGTCTCTGTGCACCTGAATCAGAGAGACATGTGTGGCGCATCGACGTGAAGCTGTCAGCGACCTCTCCTCCACGTGAGAGTGCCATTTGATCAGAAGTGGAATGTTGAGCAGCAGAGGACCAAAGATAAAATGGTGCAGGTGAAGGACAAAACTTGGATTCTTGCTCTGGCATAGCAGTACCGACTTGGAATTGGGGTTCCAGATAGAAACGGAGAGGCATGCACACTGCAGGTGTACAAGAGCAAGACATTCTCATCATGCAAATGCTTTGAATCCTCTCCTATGTCACCCGGGATGGTGTTGGTGCCCTGCAGATTGAAGCAAAAGATCGCACAGGTAAATTCTTGGTCATACCTTTACGTACATGGCGCTGAAAATGGTTTGACTGTTCCATGAAGTAAAGAAAAAAAGAAATCATACTGGAAACACATTTTTCACCAGCAACGCAACAAGCTCCACCAGTTGATACAAATGCAAGAGGCTCCGGCGTGAGCTCATACATATGATAATTGAACATAGTATCAACAACATCAAACATCCATTCTTCCAGATTGCCTTGACATATAAAAAAGATATTTCTGAACTAAAAGTAAGCCCACCCTTGCATATATAGCAGATCAATGAGAATGGCACTGTAAAAATACACTCATACGAGCTATGAAGAAAAGTGACTGTTTAGAGAGATTACAAAATGTCATGTTACTGATATAAAAGATTGTATTAATATTCATTCTGCTTACCTTCCCCAATGGCAATGAGACACCATTATCCCTAAGGTTGCAGACAGTCATGTTAGAATACTTTTTCTACCTGTCCTCACCCATCAAAGATTAATAGATTCATACACATTTCACTTTCTTGTGATTCTGACACACTGCAAAACGAACTCAACGGTACAAGCAGGCATTTTGGATTTCTTATGATGGCAGAAGGGATTTATGCGAGCACAAAATCCATTAAGCTTTCTCTGGAGTTGATCTCATATGCGATGTATCAACCAAGTCCTTTGAAAAATCGATACTTTGCAGGGAGCAATTTCACATCCTCCCGATATTTCCCATTCCTTGAAAATAGAGACAACATCAACGAAGTAGTTGAAGCTTCTAGTGAGATGTTCTTCCCATCAACTTTAGACAAATAATCTCCGGCCTTAGCGATCTCACCTTTTTCTAACAACATTCTGATTATATCATTAACAAGACGGGAGCTCAGAGCACAACCAATCTTCTCCATTGATGAAAATATATTGCCAGCTTCTTCCACTAATCCTTCTTTTAGAAGATTTTTTATCACTATGCTATAAGTCCAAGCATTAGGTACCAACCCACTGGTTGATATTGCAGCAAACAAATTGTTAGCATCTTCTCTTCTCCGAACTTTATACATTGCATCGATCATGATATTGAATGTTGCGATATCAAACTTCACATTCATTTCACCTAATTTATGGAACAAAGTGATTGCTTCGTTGGCACAATTATTTCTGCAAAGTCCTCCAAGAATTATATTGTATATGGAAACGCTAACTGTTATTCCACTTTCAATCATCTCATGGAACCTTTTCTTTGCATCATCAGATCTCCCAGCACGAAATAACCCATCCAGTATGGTGCCATATGTGACAGTTGTAGGTTTAACTCTCTTGGACAGCATTTCTGTGAATAGAGCCAAACCATCATCGACCATTCCATTTTTAAAATAGCCATTCACAAGTGTACTATATGTAACAACATTAGGCTGAACACCTGCTAATACCATGACATCAAGTATTCCAAGTGCTGTATCCATCTTGCCGACTAAGCCATACCCGTCAATCAGTGAATTAAAAGTAAAGACATCTGGCCTCTCACCAATGTGTATAACTAAGTCAAATATATCTTGTGCATCCACAACCCTTCCTTCTTTGCATAGACTGTTTATTACTGAATTGAAGAAGACGATGTTAGGGCGAGGGATACCTTTGTTCATCATTTGAGAAACCAACTCTTTAGCTTTAACCAGATCACCATGCATACAACAACCCTGAATTAAGCAATGATAAACAACCTTTTCCGGTTGTATTCCCACAACAATCATCTCACTGAATTTGTCAACAGCATCTCCCAGTCTACCCATTCTACAAAGTGCGGCTATTACAGTTGAATAGGTGACTACATCTGGACACACTCCTTGTTCCCGCATTTCTGCAAAAATGAGCATCGCTTCATCCATCATTTCACACCTAGCATATGCACCAATTAATATGCTGAAAACATGGCAGTTGGGTACAATATCATTGTCTTTCATTGAGTTAAAGAGATTGATCATATCAGCGAAGCATCCTTCACTGGCATATCCATGTAGCAAAATAGAGTATGAGAGGATATCAGGTTTGTGTCCCTTGGCAGCCATGGCAGCAAGAATTTCTGCAGCTTCTTTGCTTCTTCCATGCTTGCAAAGGGAGGTCATGAACGAGTTGCAAGTAACAATATCTGGTATCAGACCCCGTTTTGTCATTTCTCTGAACATATTAGTTGACTCTTTCCACCGCCCTGATGTGGAATATCCATGGATCATGCAATTGTATGTCACTTTATTTGGTTGAACGCCATTGCCGGCCATCTGCCGAAGGATCAGCTCTGCCTTGTCCATTGCTCTGGCCTTGCACAGCGCATCAATAACTGAGTTGTATGTCACTACATCAGGCAAAACCCCTTGTTGCATCATTGCATGGAAAAGATTGCATGCCTTTCCTACTTGGCCCTCCCTAAAGAAGCCATGGATGACTGTGCTGTATGCCACCACGTTGGGGGAACAGACACCCCCTTGTTTCGCCATCGTCTGGAGCAGGTCAAGTGCTTGCTGGCTTCTGCTATCTTCACATAACCTCTTGAGAACAATAGAGTATGAGATGACATCAGGCACACAGCCAAGCTCGGACATCCTATGAAGCAGTACGTCCACAGCTTCATCTGTCCGTTTTGCATCGCAGAAGCACTTGAGGAAGGTGTTGGCGGTGATGTGGTCTGTCTTCAGACCTATTTTGAGGACACGGCCGAATAAGGCAAGCCCAAGGTCCGGTCGGCGTGCGCGGCAGCAGCAGTCCATGATGATGTTGTAGGTGCAGACTGTGGGCGACGCCACCTGGGGGCCGGCATCTTCTCGGCACACGCGGTTGAAGAGAGCGACTCCGAGAGCGGGTCCGCTTCTGCGGTCATCGTAGGACGGAGCACGGGCGAGTGCAATAAGGAAGTCGTTGAGGGAGCGCTCGGGGAGCGGGGTGGCTTGGCGCAGCAATTCGTCGAACAGGTTGTGTGCATCCTCCTGGCTGAGCGTTCCAGCGCGGACACGGTCCGTGGCTGCAGCAAAGGAGGCGGCCGGAGACCAGGATCTCGAGCACCGGGAGGTGGAGGTGTAGGACGAGCTGTGACGGAGGGGGCGGAGGCGCGACATCGGCGTGCTGGCGCAGTGGCGGAGGCGGATTCGGGACATTAGTGGGGTGGTGGGTGGAGGATAATGAGTGGCGCAGGCGTAGTCCGGAGATTGGCTAGTGGAGGAGGAGGATGAACGGCGGCGGCCGGCGGCAGCGGCGGCGGCCGGCGGCAGAGGCGAGGCGGAGGCTTGCCGTGCTGGAGCAGAGGCGAGGCGAGGCCAGGCACTCCGGCTGTCCGTCTGTAAAAAAATGTTGCTCAATTTTGTTTAGATATGGAGGTATAGATATATATATTTTAGTTATAGATACATCCATATCTAAAAAAAAAGTGAATTATTTTTCTTTTGAGACGGAGGGAGTAGAAAATAAGTCATTTAAATTTAGCTTTTTAAGTCAAACTTTATTATGCTTGACTGATTGTACAGAAAATATCAACATGTTTTAAAAGTTTCGTGAATAAAACATATGTTGTATCTTACGCAAAAATAAAGAAAATTTCACGTAAATGCAACTTTTGGATCACAATTTATTTTATACAGGTCCCAAAAAAATCTGAAAATTTATATGTGAACATAGGCCATGGACATGTAAATGTGTTGAAATTTTCTGTTCTTTTGACATTTGAAATGCCTTTATTTAGGCCAGAGCATCTGATCACGGGCTCCATTTTGAATTTCCGATCAAATATCATGTACATGAAAAAAAAACATATCTACTGTGGTGATTCTCTTTTGTAAATAACAGCTATTCATTTACCTGGGGCTAAAAATCTGAAAGCGAGATCCAGTACCAAATACCCTGTCTGCGATATGTACTCATAAAGAACATGCCGCTTCTCCATATCAGCTCCTATATAGCAATTTGGGCCGATATAGCGTTTTAGGCTGTTTCTTTAAACAGGCTAGACACCGCATCGGTGGTTTGGTCCGGATATATTTTCCAGGCCGTAGCTCAAAACCGCTCTCGGACGCTATATATCCCGGTCGGCGACGAGGATGCAGGTTAAACCCCATCCGCCTCGCCGTCGCTTCCGCTCCTGCCGACGAGAACTCCGTCATACGCACTCCACTCTCGAGCAATCGCGTTCCTCCCGCGCAAGCTCGAGCCATGGTGTCTGGCAGAGGTCGAGGTGGCCGCGGCGGAGGGAGCGTGGGCGGCGCCGGATCCCATTCGGCCCCCGCCCGCAAGCTGACCGCCGTCGAGGAGCTCGAGCGGGACTGTCGGGCCTCCAACGTTGCCCACATCCGCGGTTCGTACCGCTACCTCCACCATGACCTGCAGGCTCCGCGCAAATTCGAGCAACGCGAGTAGCAGTTCTACCGCGATCTACATGCGTTGAGGTCCCGCGATCCGCCGCCGCGCCGCTCCAGCTACAACGAGGCGTCGAGCTCCAGCGGGCCACCATCGCTCCGCCTCACCTACAATGAGGCGTCGAGCTCGAGCTCCTTTGTCCTAGTGACGCGGTTCGACCCGGGTGACTACGCGGACGACGACGACATTCCCAGCCTCGCCGCCAAGCTTGAGCTCACCGCCCCCGCGCTGATGGTTGGTGACTTCGTCCACGACTCGGTCCTAGGCACCGTGACAAAGCTAGTGGAGGAGTAGAGCCGCCACGACGTCGAGAAGAAGGAGGAATGGCTCCGTGAGCAGGCGGCGCAGGACGCCTGCTACATTGAGATCTCCGACAGCGAGTGAGCTCAAGCCAGCTTCGCCGCCGCGGCACAAGCTCTCCGACGCCGGTGAGCTGTGTTTTGGTAGTCAGCGGCCGTGGCGGCGCCATTAACGTAGAAAGCGGAGCACTAGGCTCCGCTGTTTCATCTCCTTTGTCTGTCAAAATGTAGCGAACAAATCTGGCGTGAATGTTCGTTTTAAATCCGCGTTCGTTTTTCAATCCGGATATATGCTTTAGGGTGGCCTGGATGGCTGCTTTTGGGGTTTGGAGTTTTGGGATCTGCTACAGATGCTCTAAGAGCCCTTTTTTTATTAGACATGAAGGGTCAAAGCCCGTTCCATTAAGAATGCAACCAAGAGTGTCAGAGAGAACCAAGCTGTGGACTCGTCAATTATAAAGCTTACAGAATATCCTAATATTTTTAAATAATATCCTAATATTTATGCTATTTACTTATAGTTTTGTATGATAGGTGTTTTGGGTCTCACAACAATCTCTATGAAACTCCGTCGCTTGGTCATACCCAAAGGTTTTAAATAGTATTAGTATTTCATATGAAAAATATAATTCTAATGCAATAGAAAATTCAATAATCCTTACATTTGATAACTCATGGCCTTTGAAATCTCAGTGAAGACATTTAAAAATACTTAATTTTGTTGATCGGATGAACTATATACCATTATATATATTTCTAAAAGTAGCTAGCTCCTTTATACATGTGTGTATAACATATGTACCTCTAGAATTAATCACAAAATATGGGAGTAACTGATTCGTATCCCATGTAAAAGGTGAACAGAAGAGTAGACATATTTGGTACTAAATAAAGAAGATAAAATGTACGGTCTCTAGACATACATGTATGATAGGGACAAGTATAACTATTACGAATAGAAGGAAAGTTGCTTGCGGGATTGTATAGTTACGTGATTGTATCTTTTTCCTCAACTAATAAATACCCGTAATATCGGGAAGGCGGTGGCCCCAGTGTTGTTCTACATATATATTTGGAAAAGCTAGACATAAAATCGTGGCATCGATTAAAATTGATTCATAAATTCTAGAGTATATCTTTTAGGTAAGAAGATTCCAAGTAAAGGCATGATAAATAATAGTTTGGGACATCCAATAGTTAGACCTAAAAAATAGAAGTTATAGTAATAAGAATACACAAACAAATCATACGCCGGCCCCTACCATGTGAGAGCCCAGGGTGAGCGCCCCTCTGCCTCACCCTATAGGCCGGCCTGCTAAACGTCAAGGGATAGCACCACGACTTGATCACAAATGTGCAACAGGCGCGGCATAGCTGCATCGCTCGCGGCATGGACACACATGGACGGAGCACAACGACGCCGGCGACCCACACACGACCCACCGACGCGCACGCGTTTGGGTGCACCTCAAAAATGGTCGGGACTCTCCTCACGCAGACAAGCACGATGGCGTGCCAACGGCAGGGCGGTTCGACGTCCAGCTTGTACGAGGGCGAGAGCATGCTACAACCAACACCAAGGTCGAGCATGCACTTGTGCGAAGACCCGTTCCGACTGCTTCCCACGGCGACTGACGAATGGAGGTGAGAACGGCATGCCGCTGGTGCGCGTGCAGCTGCATGACTGACGGTGGCGATGCGAATGCGAGCAAGATTGCGAGACACACGCGCAGTTGCATGGCCGGGTCCACCTCCACCTTGTCCTAGCAGACAGCTAGTCGGCTTCGATGAGTCCGATTAGTTGCTACGGCCTGCGGGGCCAGATGAAGCACGTATCGGCTAGGGCTAGGCCGATTAGGCTTGTCGGCTTCGGCTAGGCCGATAAGTGCCTATCGGTTTGGGCCAAACCAACCGGATCCTACTTTTGTAAATGGATGTATTATCTTTAAAATTAATAAAGAAATAGTATTATTTTTAAAAAAATGGCTGTACGTATGCCGGATTAATTTTTAAAAATTGGTTGTACGTACGCCGGATTAGGTCGAACGTCAACTTGACCCGCTGCCAATACATCTCATAGTTTTGATTGGCGTCGGTAATGCCGTTCATGGAAATGGTCTTCCAAGATTCGGTGAGGCACTCCTCTTCTTTACCCGTCCAATTGATACGTGGCTCGGTCGGCAGCGAGTTCTTACTAGAAGATGATGAAGATTTGAATGTCTGCATGTATTTTACTCCTTGCTTTTGAAGGCTCCGCATGCTTCTCTTCCAACCAATTACTTACTAGGTACAACTTTATTCCTTTACCACATCATAATTGTTTTATTTACTCTTGGCGTCCATGTTTTATATTAGTACATATCCATATATAGGCTCAAGGTGCTAATATATGCATTGTGCTTTGTGTTGATTCACTGGTTATTTAATACCGAGTTGCGTGCGTGTTTTCTTTTTAAGAATGTTTGATTTCCATGCAAACAGTGTCATATATGCAAAATGCTAAGTTAGTTTTTTGCTAAACCATAGTACATATATTGCAGCAATGCTCGTTTAGTTGAGCTGTATATGTCTTTATAAGTTTGTGTATTCTGTTGAATGTGTTCAGTTCAATATATTTCATTTAATTGTTGGGACACTTACACCTACACTATATTTCCTTCCATGTGCACTCTCTGTTGTGTTTTTGGTTTGCAGTGAGTAAAGATGCAGGTTTTCTGTTCTTCCTTGCATTGAAGCATGTCAACAAAAACTTCTGCTCCTATCATGCCGCCCAAGGATTTGTTTAGAATGTGCTAATAAATAGAGGTCTATGGTGTTCTCCGCTGTTGTAGCAGCAGTAGATGAGGAGCCCTAAGATATCCTATATGCCCAACCTATGGTCTAAATTTACCGACTGAAACTAAAATTTATCTGCTTTTATGCATAGCACGAGCTGATGCTCAGAAATCTTTGTTTCTGCCAATATTCTCTAC
Source organism: Lolium rigidum (assembly GCF_022539505.1). Classification (NCBI taxonomy): domain Eukaryota; kingdom Viridiplantae; phylum Streptophyta; class Magnoliopsida; order Poales; family Poaceae; genus Lolium; species Lolium rigidum. The sequence continues at coordinate 55,344,392 of NC_061511.1, read as the reverse complement.
ATATGTTTTGAATCGCTGGTGCTGTCTCTATTTATGCTGCATTTGTTGTTGTCCTGGTACAGCATGTGTTTCATTTTGTGGGTTAAGAAAAAAATGAAAGCAGATCTATTGAAGATATCTTTTTAAGTACATCGGCTTTCTTTGGTGTGCTTTCTGAGAGGCATTTGTGTAGCATGTCTGCATTTACTTTGTTATTTTCAACGCACATCCTCACGGCATGGGTAGGCACTGAATGATTGTATTGGTCTGATGGCCATCTTTTTTATTTAGCAATTTGAGTATTTCAGCTTACTCTCAGAGATCTATCATTTGCTTAGCTATGTCAGTGTTTTCTTTTCGAATATCTTAAGGAAATGAGAACTTCTTGGCCAAAGTATTTAGTTTGAAGCACATGTTGCTTCAGGATTTGAGCTGTGTTCGTGCACATGGCCAAGCTATAATAACTTAATAAGAGTAAAATAGAACCAATGTTTCCATTGATCAAATTTGGGACTAAACACTGACGCCTGCCTTATGTTATTGCCCTATGCTATAATTTCTATTAGATTTGAATCTTCTATAATGCTATGTCTATGCAGTTTTGTCTGCATTTAAGACCCGCTGCTGCTCCATGGTAATCCTAAGGTAAATCTACATGTGGTAGTTCAGATCCCAACATCAAACAATCCTCTGTTTTCGATTTGATGTAGGTTCTTAGATGGTTGGCATTTGCTGTGAGGTGTGCATCCAGTCCCTCTATGTAGCAGGTCCGTATGCTAAACTGAAGAACAAACACTTCAGATCTTGGATTTGGGGTTCTATTTGCAGACCATACAAATAGAAGACCTGTTAAAACACTACCATGTTTCATGGCCAGAAAATATGCCGTACTTTGATGGAGCTTTGTTTTGTAGGAACTACTAACAAACTCAGACACTGCTTAATAAACTTAGCCTGAGTTCATGGGCTGGTGCCTGGCGGTTCTAACACACACGAATATACCACATATACTACTGATCTTTTTGACAACGTATGTGTGATAGAGATAAACAGCCTGATAATCGTACATATGATACACATGGGTATGGCTTCCCTATGGATTGCTTAGTTCTCCCTCGATGCGCAAGCATTCTTCAGTCAATCGTTCGCAAGCTGCAGATCAGCCAGATAGGCATTGTACCATCCAGCCACAGCCTGAATGTTCTGTATTTCATCTTGCACAGAGAATTGACTCGCTCTTCTTTTGGATGCTCCTGCCAGCTTTTGACAATACTTCTAATGTTTCTCATTATTGTAGATGAAGTGCCAACCAATTTATAATATTTAAAACCAATTATTGTCTACGACCAAAATAAAAAATATTATTGCATGGCTTGAATATTATTGTCATCTAGTTCAAATAGAAATCTTACATAACTGAGTCAAGTACATTATTATTTGAAACAGGAAATGAAATTATGTAATAAAAGCACCATAAACTGATGGCATGTAATATAAGTAAACGCAAGTGCTTGTTCAAACAAGGTTTCTTTTGGGGAACATACATACTCGTTTGTTGCTTAAATTGATTGCAACCAGACAATCTTCACTGGATTTGCTACATTCTAGCAGTATTCTTAAATTGATTTCAACCAGACAATCCTGTAAACCTTTTTTTCATTAGATCTTGAACTTTCTATGTAAATCTCATTTTCAACGACGAAAGACAAGCTCTGCCATGTCCATTGCTCTGGCCTTGCACAAAGCATCAATAACCAACCTATATGTCACCACAGTGGAGACAACCCCATGCTGCATCATTTCATGGAATACATTGCACGCCTTGCCTACTTGGCCCTTGTTAAATAAGCCGTCAATAACTGTTATATGCTACCAAATTGAGAGAGCAAGTACCTCTTTGTTTCACCACTGTCTGGAGCAGGTTGAGTGACCGCTGGCTCATCCTGTTGTTGCATAAGCTCTTCAGAATAATGGAATATGAGAAGGCATTGGGCACATAGCCCAACTCGGACATCCTATGAAGCAGTACCTCCACAGCATCATCTGTCTGTTTTGCACAGTACAGGCACTTGAGGAGGGTGGTTGCAGATATCTGGTTCATCTTCAGGCCCGTCTTGACGAGGTAGCAGAAGAAGGCAGCCCTAGGTCCGGCTGATGTGTGCGGCAGCATCAGTCCAGAAGGATGCTGTAGGTGCAGACTGTGGGCGACGCCACCTGCAGGCCAGCATCTTCTCGACGCACGCGATTGAAGAGAGCGACGGCGAGAGTGCGGCCGCTTCTGCAGACGTCGTACGGCGGTGCACGGTCGTGCGTAGTGAGGAAACCGTTGAGGGAGCGCTCAGGGACCGGGGTGGCCTGCCGAAGCAATTCGTCGAACAGGTGGTGTGCATCCTTCTGGCTGAGCGTCCCGCTGCGGACACGCTCTGTGGCTTCCGCAAAGGCAGCGTGGGGAGACCAGAAACGTGAGGGCGGCAAGGTGGAGGTGGCGGAGGAGCTGTGATGGAGGAGCCGGAGGCACGACATATATTGGCGTGGTGGAGCAGTGGCGGAGGCGGATTCGGGACATTGGCAGGGTAGAGGAGTGGCGCAGATGTAGTCCGGAGATTGGCTAGGACACTCCTTATGCATTACACACACATACTTCCAAGTCACTGCGAACAGAAGGTCAGGTCCTAATCTGGATGCTGCAAACTTTCCTCGGTATTTGAATGATGATATCCACAGTTCGCTAATCTCCATGGATGGATCTTTCCATGTCCAGGGCTTCGTTACACTAGGTCATTATCTCAAATGATGTTAGAACAAATTTGTAAATATTCTACATGAATGTTTACGCTGGAAAAATCTTGCAATAAAGAATGAAAAATTTAGGTGAAAGGAATTATTGCTCCAAGTACTAGTCATGCTATTACCATTATCAAACTACTTCACTCACTACACCGTAGTGTAGTAACAAGTAAGTGGGACATGGACTTCTTTACCTCTGAGCACACATACTTAATTTTTTTGAAAACTGTGTTCTCGAGTCATATGAAAAATACCAAAACATTTCTCGCATATGCATGTTAATATACATTATCTGTCTGGCAACTTCCATTGAGAAGAAATAAGTTCACTTGTGGTCTGCACTTTAGACAAGCATGAGGGGCTACAGGCATCAAACTAGTTCTTTTGCTCATACACATACTACTTAAGCATCTATATGAATTACAAATTTCGAATTAATTTTAAGAAAGAATTTTTTTTTCTTTTTGCTCAGGCTCACCTTGGATTCATCTCTAATAAATGTACATGTGTATGGAACATATGTCGCTTTTGCATTAAAAAATCAAGACCCTCTTCATTTCTTTGCAAAATGCAAACTCAGTTTACATCTAAGTGGCCTTGCTCATCCAAGATTGAACAGAAACATGAGGTTCACCTTAAACTATTTTCGAATTGCACATGGTAAAAGAAGCTTGGGGTCTGTAGAAGTGGAAAAAAAGGAAGAAGAATGAGCATGGTGGAAGAACTCCCAGTAGTCCTCACTGTGAGTGTACCTGAAGCAGAGAGAAGTAAGTGGTGCATCGATCCAAGGCTGCTGGCGGCGTCTCTGCCCTGTGAGAGTGAAGTTTTTGTCTGCCATGGCATGTCCAGCAGCAAAGACCAAGAAATGAACAGAGAAGGTAAGGTTGCAGCCTTGAAATCACTTCTTGCAGGACTTGTTTTCCATGAAAAATACAACAAATATGTATCAGAGACAATATCATTGCTAAAAATGCATTCATATGAAGAAAAGTGATTGTATCAGAGTTTAAAAAATCATAGATGTCTGGTACAAACCATACAAGAAAATATTGTATCAGTAGTGCTTCTTGTGGAACAGTATATATGTATGCCTACTCAAATCACCATAAAAAGCCATTATCCCCAAAATTGCAACCAGATGTGTTAGACTACTTGGTCAGTTGGTCTATCTTTCAAGTAGTCCTCACTGTGAGTGTACCTGAAGCAGGGAGAAGTAAGCGGTGCATCGATCCAAGGCTGCTGATGGCGTCTCTGCCCTGTGAGAGTGCAGTTTTTTGTCTGCAATGGCATGTCCAGCAGTGAAGACCAAGGAATGAACGGAGAAGGTCAGGTTGCAGCCTCGAACATCAGTTCTTGCAGGATCTGTTCTCCATGACAAATACAACGAATTTCTTAAAATAAAAGTAAAACCACCCATGCATAGTAGCAGATCACTGACAATGACATTGCTAAAAATGCATTCATAATTTCATATGAAGTAAAGTGACCGTTTCAGAGAGTTCGAAAAATCTTAGGTGCTGGTACAAACCATAAAATAAAACATTATATCATTAGTGCTTCTTGTCGAAGATTATATATGCATGCCTACCCCAATCACCATCCAAAACCGTTATCCCCAAAATTGCAACAGGGCGTGTGAGACTACTTGGTCAGTTGGTCTACATTTCCTTGCTATTAAAATAATCACATACAGTTCACATCCTTGTGATCTTGGAAAACCACAGAATTGTAACTCAGTTAAATAATGGTCTAATTTCTACAAGTATGCAGTTTGGATTTCTTATACTTACAGGAGGGCTTTATGGAAGCAGAAACTCAGTTGTGCTACCTGAGAAGTTTGTCTCATATGCAATGTATTAGCTACTCAATCAAATCCGTCAAAAATTGATACTTTACAGGGAGCAATTTCATCTCCTCCCGATATTTCCCATTCTTTGAAAAGAGAGACACCATCAATGAAGTAGTTGAAGCTTCAAGTGAGATGCTCTTCCCATCAACTTTAGACATATAATTTCCAGCCTTGACTATCTCCCCTTTCTCCAATAACATTCGGATGACATAATTTAACAAACGAGAGCTAGGAGCACAACCACTCTTCTCCATTGATGCGAACATACTATCAGCTTCTTCCACTGCTCCTTCTTTTAAAAGATGTTGTATCATTACTCCGTAAGTGGAACCATTAGGTACCAACCCAATGGCAGGTATTGCCGAAAACAAGTCGTTGGCTTCTTCTCTTCTTCGAACCTTGTACAATGCATTAATCATGGTATTGACTATTGTGATATTGACCTTCATATTCATTGCACCTAATTTCTTGAACAGGACAATTGCTTCTTCATTGTAATCATTTCTGCAAAGTCCTCCTAGAATTATACTGTACGTGGAAAGGCTCACTGTTATTCCACTTTCGATCATCTCACTGAGCCTTTTCTTCGCGGCATCAGTTCTACCAGCACGAAATAACCCATCCAGTATGCTGTTATATGTAACTGTTGTAGGTTTAACTCTCTTATGCAGCATTTCTGTGAATAGAGCTAAAGCATCATCAACCCTTCCATTTTTAAAATAGCCATTCACAAGTGTACTGTATGTAACAACATTAGGCTGAACACCTGCTGATACCATGGCATCAAGTATTCCAAGTGCTGTATCCATCTTGCCGACTAAGCCATACCCGTCAATCAGTGAGTTAAAAGTAATGATATCCGGCCTCTCACCAATGTGTATAACAAGTTCAAATATATGTTGTGCATCCATAACCCTCCCTTCTTTGCATAGACTGTTTATTACTGAATTGAAGAACATAATGTTAGGGAGAGGGATACCTTTGTTCATCATTTGAGAAACCAACTCTTTAGCTTTAACCAGATCACCATGCATACAACAACCCTGAATTAGGGACTGATAAACAGCATTGTCAGGTTGTATTCCCACAGCAATCATCTCACTGAATTTGTCCATAGCATCGGCCAGTCTACCCATCCTACAAAGTGCTGCTATTACAGTTAAATAGGTGACTACATTTGGAGTCACTCCTTGTTCCCGCATTTCTGCAAAAATGAGCAACGTTTCATCCATCATTCCACACCTAGCATATGCACCAATTAATATGCTGAAAACATGGCAGTCGGGTACAATATCGTTGTCTTTCATTGAGTTAAAGAGATTGATCATATCAGCGAAGCATCCTTCACTGGCATACCCATGAAGCAAAATTGAGTATGAGAAGATATCAGGTTTTTGTCCCTTGGCAGTCATGGCAGAAAGAATTTCGGCAGCTTCTTTGCTTCTTCCATGCTTGCAAAGGGAGGTCATGAACGAGTTGCAAGTAACAATATCTGGTATCAGACCCCGTTTTGTCATTTCTCTGAACATATTAGTTGACTCTTTCCACTGCCCTGATGTGGAATATCCATGGATCATGCAATTGTATGTCACTTTATTTGGTTGAACGCCATTGCCGGCCATCTGCCGAAGGATCAGCTCTGCCTTATCCATTGCTCGGGCCTTGCACAGCGCATCAATAACTGAGCTGTATGTCACTACATCAGGCTTAACTCCTTGCTGCACCATTTCATGGAAGAGATTGCATGCTTTGCCTATTTCACCCTCCCTAAAGAAGCCATGGATGACCGTGCTGTATGACACCACGTTGGGGGAACAGACACCTCCTTGTTTCGCCATCGTCTGGAGCAGGTCAAGTGCTTGCTGGCTCCTGCTATCTTCACATAACCTCTTGAGAACTATGTTGTATGAGATAACATTGGGGACACAGCCAAGCTCGGACATCCTATGAAGCAGTACGTCCACAGCTTCATCTGTCCGTTTTGCATCACAGAAGCACTTGAGGAAGGTGTTGGCGATGATCTGGTCTGTCTTCAGACCTATTTTGAGGACACGGCCGAATAAGGCAAGCCCAAGGTCCGGTCGACGTGCGCGGCAGCAGCAGTCCATGATGATGTTGTAGGTGCAGACTGTGGGCGACACCACCTGGGGGCCGGCATCTTCTCGGCACACGCGGTTGAAGAGAGCGACTGCGAGAGCGGGTCCGATTCTGCGGTCGTCGTAGGACGGAGCACGGGCGAGTGCAGTAAGGAAGTCGTTGAGGGAGCGCTCGGGGACCGGGGTGGCTTGGCGCAGCAATTGGTCGAACAGGTTGTGTGCGTCCTCCAGGCTGAGCGTTCCGGCGCGAACGCGCTCCGTGGCTGCAGCAAAGGAGGCGGCCGGAGACCAGGATCTTGAGCACCGGGAGGTGGAGGTGGAGGAGGATCTGCGACGGAGCTGGCGGGGGCGCGACATCGGCGTGCTGGAGCAGTGGGTGAGGCGGAGGCGGAGGCGGGACATTGGTGGGGCGGAGGATGATGAGTGGCGCAGGCGTAGTCCGGAGACTGGCTAGTGGAGGAGGAGGAGGATCAGCGGCGGCGGCGGCGGCGGCGACGGGGCGTGCTGGAGCAGAGGCGAGGCGAGGCCAGGTTGCTTCGGCTGTACTCCGGCTGTACTCCTACTTCACATGAAAAGAACGAGCAAGTTAAAGTTTGTTCTGAAAAGAGGGTTATACACTTGAAAACCACCAAGTTAAATATTTTTTCCTTCTTCTTTTTCGAGTTAACCACCAAGTTTCTTAATCCTTTAATTCCCTTCGTCCCATAAAACATGTCATAACTTGGTTTAAATTTAGGTGTATTTAGATGCTAAATAGTGTTTAGACACATCTAAATCTTAAAAATATTAAGACAAGTTTGATAAGACAGAGGAAATATTATTCATACAAGATGCATCAGTACTAGCTCCTTCCGTAAAGAGATGATATCATAGACGTTGATATAGTCCACAATATCTTTGACCATTAGTTTTGGCATTTCTAGTTTTTTCTTGAGATAGATTGCGTTTTTAGATATAGAAGCCTGTATTTGACCATTAGTTTATGTACACATATGTTACTAAGAAATTACAAGTATTGCTAAGGAAAATAAAAATACATTTCTCAAATAAATAATCTTAGTATTATCTATGCTACTCCCTCCGTCTCTAAAAAAATGTTGCTCAATTTTGTCTAGATATGGAGGTATAGACATATATATTTTAGTTATAATACATTCATATCTAGAAAAAAAGGTTGAGCATTTTTCTTTTGAGACGGAGGGAGTAGAAAATAAGTATTTAAATTAAGCTTTTTAAGTCAAACTTTATTATGTTTGACTGGCTGTACAGAAAATATCAACATGTTATAAAAGTTTTGTGTATAAAACATATGTTGTCACGTAAATGCAACTTTTTGATCACAATTTATTTATACAGGTCCCAAAAATATCTGAAAATTTATGTGTGAACATAGGCCATGGACATGTAAATGTGCTGAAATTTTCTGTTCTTTTGACATTTGAAATTCCTTTATTTAGGCCAGAGCATCTGATCACGGGCTCCATTTTGAATTTCCTATCAAATATTATGTACATGAAAAGAAAAACATGTCTACCGTGGGTGATTCTCTTTTGTAAATAACAAGCTATTCATTTACGTGGGGCTAAAAATTTGAAAGCGAGATCCAGTACCATATACCATGTGTCTGTGATATGTACTGATAAAGAACATGCCACTTCTCCATATCAGCTCCTATATATAGCAATTTGGGCCGATATAGGGTTTCAGGCTGTTTTATTAAACAGGCTAGACACCGCATCGGTGGTTTGGCCCGGATATATTTTTCAGGTCGTAGCTCAAAACCGCTCTCGGCCGCTATATATCCCGGTCGGCAACGCAGATGCAGGTTAAACCCCATCCGCCTCGCCGCCGCTTCCGCTCCTGCCGACGAGTACTCCGTCACGCGCACTCCACTCACCGACGAGCAATCGCGTTCCTTCCGCGCAAGCTCGAGCCATGGTGTCCGGCGGAGGTCGAGGTGGCCGCGACGGAGGGAGGGTGGGCGGCACCGGATCCCATTCGGCCCCCGCCCACAAGCTGGCCGCCATCGAGGAGCTCGAGCGGGACTGTCGGGCCTCCGACGCCGCCCACATCCGCGGTTCGTACCGCTACCTCCACCATGGCCTGCAGCCGCCACGCGCATTCGAGCGGCACGAGTCGCAGTTCTACCGCGATCTACATGCGTTGAGGTCCCGCGATCCGCCGCCGCGCCGCTCCAGCTACAACGAGGCGTCGAGCTCCAGCGGGCCACCGTCGCTCCGCCTCACCTACAACGAGGCGTCGAGCTCGAGCTCCTTTGTCCTAGTGTCGCGGTTCGACCCGGGTGACTACGCGGACGACGACGACATTGCCAGCCTCGCCGCCAAGCTTGAGCTCACCGCCCCCGCGCTGATGGTCGGTGACTGTCCCCGACTCGGTCCTAGGCACCGTGACGAAGCTAGTGGAGGAGTAGAGCCGCCGTGACGCCGAGAAGAAGGAGGAATGGCTCCGTGAGCAGGCGACGCAGGACGCCCGCTACATTGAGATCTCCGACAGCGAGTGAGCTCGAAATAGCTCCGCTGCCGCGGCACGAAGCTCTCCGACGCCGGTAAGCTGTATTTTGGTAGTCAGCGGCCGTGGTAGCGCCATTAACGTAGAAAGCGGAGCACTAGGCTCCGCTCTCTGTCACAAATCTTTCTCCTTTTAGGTAAGAAGTGTCCAAGTAAAGGCATGATAAATAACAGTTTGGAACATCCAATAGTTAGACCTAAAAAAATAGAAGTTATATTAATAAAAATACACAAACAAATCTTACGCCGGGCCCCTACCATGTGAGGGCCCAGGGTTAGCGCCCCTCTGCCCCACCCTATAGGCCGGCCTGCTAAACGTCAAGGGGTAGCACCACGATTTGACCGCAAACGTGCAACAGGCGCGGCATAGCTGCATCGCTCGCGGCATGGACACACATGGAAGGAGCAGAACGACGCCGGCGACCCACGCACGACCCACCGGTGCGCACGCGTTTGGGCGCACCTCAACAATGGTTGGGACTATCCTCACGCAGACAAGCACGATGGCGTGCCGGCGGCAGGGCGGTTCGACGTCCGGCTTGTACGAGGGCGGGAGCATGCTGCGACCAACACCAAGGTCAAGCATGCACTTGTGCGAGACCCGTTCCGACTGCTTTCCACGGCGGTTGGCGAACGGAGCTGAGAACGGCATGCCGCTGGCGCGCGTGCAGCTGCATGACTGACGGTGGCGATGCGAATGCGTGCAAGATTGCGATACACACGCGCAGCTGCATGGCTGGGTCCACCTCCACCTTTTTTTTTTGAGTGTTAAGGTCCACCTCCACCTCGTCCTAGCAGACAGCTAGTCGGCTTCGATGAGTCCGATTAGTTGCTACGGCCTGCGGGGCCAAATGAAGCACATATCGGCTAGGGCCAGGCCGATTAGGCTTGTCGGCTTCGGCTAGGCCGATAAGTGCCTAATGGTTTGGGCCAAACCGACCGGACCTACTGTTGTAAACTTTAAAGAATGTGTATTATCTTTAAACATTAATAAAAATAGTATTATTTTTTAGAATTGGTTGTACGTACGCCGGCTTAGGTGGATTTCAGTGGATATGACAAAGACCATCACCTATGTTTATTTGCGGCATGGACATACGTACGCCGGACCTCTGCAGTGCACGAATATATTGCCTCGGTCGCCATGAACCAACAACGAGTCCGGCAAGGCAAGGCATAGCCGTACATCACCAGTCGCACTGCGCGTACCACGAGGCACACAACACACACATTTTTACCTTTGATATGTTCTGATCTGTACCGAAACACATTACTCTAAGCTTTACACTTTGGTGAAAACTCTGGCAGATGAGCACCGGCTCAGTCATTGTTGAACAGCACGCAAGAAAACCGCTTAACCTCCAGCCGCTCCACCGCTTTTCTTGCCAATGCCCATCCTCCCCTAATTTCCCGGGCTCCGCTGGCGTGCCCCCAACATCGTTTGGCCCCCCATGGTAGCCGTTGGAGCCCGACCATGTCGTTTCGGGGGCGATCACGTGGGCTCCACGACAATGCAGTTTCTTGCTGAGTAGGCCACGGTGGCGCGTCGTGCTCGCCGTGGACGATGATATCGCGCTTGATGTGCAAAGAGCAGGGAGGCTGAACTCAGGACTGTTGCACACCTCTCTTGGACTGAACAACAGGCATGCCCTAGATTCCCCTCGAGCTTCTCCACGCGCACACCCCGCCCTTGACGTCCGGCCTCCACTCCAAAATCGCCGGCGGCTATCCTTGCGTGAGGTTGCCACCGGTCCCAAAAACGCCGCACAACATATTCCGTGCCACACACCAGGTGTTTGGTTACTTCTTTAATTATTTTTCCTAGAATTTAGTTTTTTACTTGGACATTTTTTGTTGGCCGGAGTGAAGAAAGTAGCGTACCTTGCAACTCGATCTCATGTTCGCAAAATACATTTCAAATTCTGGTCCTACATATTTTTGTTCCGGTCTCATATTTTGGTTCCGTCTATTTATCACCATCGGATTAAGGGAGTGGACGGTTATTAAAAATACCAACCACTATAAAACTTGTAGCTAGGTCTAGGTCGATCTAAGTCTTACAAACTAATGTTGTGAGGTGGTGGCATCAAAGCTATTCATCCTTTTTTTTTTAAACACGGGAAAAAGTTTTGCCCATTCTATTAATTAAGGAGAAGTTTTACAAGAAATAAAGATATCTTAGACTTATTACACCATCACTCTCCCCGCGACATTGAATAACCCAAATTCTTCGCACCTGCTAACACCCATAGCCTAGCCTCGGCCTTAACCCTATCGAAGACGACTTGCGAAGGCACACGTTTGTTGTTGAACACTCTATTGTTCCGCTCCTTCCACTCCTCCCAAAGAATTAGCATGGCAAGGGATGCCACACTTTTTCGGTTTTGTCCACTAGACATGAAGTTCCACCATTCCGGGAAAGATTGTCCCCCCATGGGGGTAGAGCGAAGTTCGGGGCTGCCAAGCCATTCCTTTGTCTTGTCCCAAATCTTCAAAGTGAACCGACAATGAATGAAAAGTTGATCCACAGACTCTGTGCATTGCTTGCACAACGGACATAAGCCGCAATTTGGCCACCCCCTCTTCTCCAAGCGGTCGGCGGTCCAAATCCTATTTTGGTAAAGGAGCCAAAGAAAGAATTTCGTTTTGGGCGGAGCCCAATTCTTCCACACCGATTTGTGTAGGCAAGAAAACATGGATCCCAAGAATTGCACTTCGTAGGCGGATTTCGTGGTGTATTGCCCACTTGAGGTAAGTTTCCAAGCAATGTCATCCTCCTCCCCCTCATTAAGTTGGAAATTGTTGATGAGACCCCAAAGCTCCACGAATTGAGATAGATGCTCCAAAGAGAACCCTTGCTCCAAGTCCACCTTGCAAACCCATGCATTACCATTAAGAGCTTGGGCGTCCTGAGATACCATCAATAAGAATGTTCGCTCGTCACATCCTGTGAATAGGTCTAGGTCTTACAAAGTAATGCATAATGTAAACATAACACGTCTATGCACATTCTAAAAGGTAGTTGGAACTGTAGGGAATCAAGGCACCAACTTGCAGCTTCTGAAATAAGCTAATCTAGGTCTGACTCTGAGCTACTGATCTACTAAGTTTATCCTAACATGCAAGTGCAAATATATATACAGCTTCATAATGGACCGGGAAATAGTTATTTGTAAGACCCCTGCACATCTTCAAATTTGCAGTTGAGACATTAATTCTACAATCATGTGCAACTACTCAATACTTGAGCATGCTTGCTATTTTTTAGGCGACTGAGACTAAGAGAATATAATTCATATCACAAATGCATCTTTTTTTCCTTTTCTAGAATAAGCTAAAAATAATCCCACGCATATGTAAATACAAAATTTCATGCATGTAAAAAACGAATAATTATTTCATGGTCAATTATAAAAGCAGTGACTTGCGCTTGCAAGACACCAGCAATGTATGACCCTGTTCTTGCTTTCCGTTCTGATATAACACTATATATAAATTTTTCTATGTGGTCTCCAGCGATGTTTCCGATGAAGTTTGTTTTGCTACAATAGCACTTTTTGTTTGCTCCAGCAACACTACAAGAACCAGTCAAAGGGCCAACGGCCTTCAACCGTCGGCACCGGCTGAGCCAACGGCACACTCCCATCGGCACAACCCCTAGGTGGGCCCGGCAGAGGCCTAACAACCGTTAGCCCAGGGAGGTCATGTGCTGACGGCATTCATCATTTTTCAATTTTTTGAGGCATTTTTTTTGAATTGTCTGACAATTTATTCTCTAAGCATGCTTAATATTAGGTCAAATTACTTATTAGTAGTCAAATTTTTCACTCGGTTACCCATTCTCAAACTGCTCCCTTTCGAGCATGCTTAAATTTTTCGTTCCTTCCGGATGAGCTTCCGACAGAGGAGTTATTTTTTTTGTTGACAATAGTACCCTATCAATCATTGGGCCATGACATCACACTTCTTTATTATTTGAATTCCAACCAATTATTTGACTAAAGAACAATGGATACATTACTTTTTTAAAATAGCAAATCTTGAAACAATAAAATAATTTTTTTCATCAAAATCTAAAACCTGAAAAAACTCCTATTTCCATTTTTATTTTGAGGATCGAAAACATCGGGCTTTGACATCTAATGTAACTTTTCCTGTAGATACATTTTCATATAATTTTTTTTTCATCGGAGGTTGTATGCAACTAGAAAAGCAATTTTTTACTGAAATATGACGTCATTTTGCATAATATATGAAAATTTATGTTTGTTAATTTTTCTAATAACTAGAACACATAATACATGGTCATCTCAAAGGATTTAATTTTTGAAATTTCTAACAATTTCTCACATTTTTTGAAAAATAAAAAGGCGATACCGGGGGCTGGGGGGGGGGGGGGGGGGGACTTAACTAGGCAATCGAAAATCATTCAATTAGACGGCTATCCACCCGGGATCGGGGATTTGATCCACGGGGGCCAGCGTCGCCCTACTGTTTTTGGGTACATGGGTCTTTCGAGGGAAATGCTGTGAATACTAATTGATCGGGTTTGGATTCAGTGTTGTGAAGACCAATCAACTTGTGGGCTCGGTCATGTATGTTACTAACCCTAGTAGTTCCTCTGTTTTCATCTTGACTGAGCCGGCACAGCTAGATGAATATATATGTATTCGTTATTATGAATCCATATGACTTGTGTAGGTCTTAGAAATTACGTTTTTAAGTTTTAAACTAGGAAGGTGGCCCTCGCAAATGCGAGGGCATCATCTTTAACATGTTAAAGCTCATGATGGTATAAATTTATGGTGTCATAGATAACAGAAATTTGAAATTCTCCCACAAAATTATATAAGGTAAAACATCACATTTGTGATATTATTTTTTAATTGTATTTATTTGTGAAGAATAGATACCATGATATTTCCAATAATACCATGTCACATATTCTACAAAAAAATTGGTAACTAAAAGTCCACATAATATTTGAGTCGATATTGAAGCTGTAACCTTGCATTAGTACATTTTTATCATGAGAATCCAACATACTGTCATTGCATCATTGTTCTCTCTAATTATAGACTGACGAACAACCTCCATGTATATATTGTTCTTACTCTATTTTCTGTTTAATCCGAATATGCTAACAGATTACTTATGTATTATGTATGACTGAGTTTGATTACAAATAAGAACTCCAAAGTTGTTCACATGATCTTTCTAAAACTAACTCTTGTGGCACATGGGGCAATCTTATCTTGATTCTTTATCATTACGCTAGTCTGGAAATTTTGATAAAACAACATAAACCCATACAGAACAGTATTAAAACAATAATAAATTAGAAATATGAATATAATTATTGTTATTTTAATGCGTTATACGCTCTCACCCGAATTCTAAATAAATATAACCAAAAATTTATGTGGACCGGGCTTAGAATCTGGACACTTCTATCTTGAAATTACCATTTGAAAAATTTCGTAGCCAAACATAGCGGTGAGTTTTAAATCCAAAATCACATAATAAATTATTTATAATCATTTACAGAGCTTTTTCTAACATGTTTTGTTTTGAAACATTGCAGTCTATCGAATATAATTTATCTAACACGGGGCTTATTCACTCTTCAGAACCAATTACACACTTTCCTCATAATAACTAATTAACAATGAGTTGTGATAAACCCCATAGCATGTATGTGTGATGTACACACAGTATCATGCACTCACCATGCATGAGTGTGTGCGCTTAGCTGAAATTGTGGAGAATGACTTGTATCCAACGCTTTGAGCTAAATAATTGTGGAGCAAGATTTGTGTGCAACCTCGTAATTGCGAGGGAATCATCCTTATCGTGTCAAAAGTGCTTACGGGAACAATTGTCATGGTTGTTTCAAGATAAATGTACTAATCGTATGTTGCATTTTTTGATGCTATTAATGAGGTCATGCATGCCCTCAAAAAGGAAGTTAACTTCTTATGTTGTGCATCTAGCAAGCTATCCGAACCGGACGTCCTGATACGCTAGACTAATCGGGTATGATCATTTGTTTACGAACTATTAAATAATCGCCTTTGGTTAGAAGTACAAATTTTATTTTTAATGTTTTTTTGGTACGGTAATCTCCTTCATATTTGAATTTCAATAATCAACATTATCAAATCAGATTATATAGTTAAATGTTAATCTTTATTTAAATCCTAGCCACACATTTAGATCTAACTATCAATATAATTTGGGTGACATGGCTTAGTGAGGTGTCTCTTATAGATAAATATGGTGGCAAATCAGCATTTTCTAAGAAAGACTCGTGACTCTTCAAGATTTGAGCATAAAATGCTTGCGCTAACTTTGGACGCGTAATGAGAGCTTGTTCTTATCTATTAAACATATGAGATAACATATGAGATAAAACCAAGTCAATTATCATATATAGAAACTAATAGACTGTTTTCATCGGCGTGGATCATGCAATTAATGCCTAATTTTCTCATGCCCATACAAATAGTCAAATGTGACGTTAGTTCTCGAAAGGAGGAGTTTGTTGATACACCACTAATGCCTCCCGTAAAGTAAATATTTTTTTGCATCGACCTATTAGCTTATATCAGAGAGTTTCATCTCGAGTGGGACAAAATTTCGGTGGTCATAGAATTTCCCGGTTTCCAAATACCAATATTTAAAATACGATGTTATTTTTGAAAAGAGGTTGTTGTTGATACACCACGGTTGCCTCCCGTAAATTATTTTTTAGGTCGACGTATTAGCGTATATCATGGTGTTTTATCTCGGGTTGGAAGAACCTTTGGTGACCAAATACCCGGAAATACCGATCCAATATGGTTCGAGATTTGTCAAATGACTTGGAAAACTCATCCAAAATTTACGAAATAAATTTGAGAAAATTATATAGACAGTAATTTTCCTCTGGTACAAATTTTCTCGCTCATAACCAGAAACATCTACCGATATTTCAAATCTGCCATTACTTTTGCCCCATGAAAATTTTCTTTACGTTGACAGATTAACTTGTATCATCGTTTTTTATCGGGTGGGAAAAAATACCAGTGGTCACAAGTATTTTTTTTTGTAAATACCCAGAAATACTGATCGAATACCGTCCGAGGTTTGTCAAACGAATTTACAAACTCATCCAAAATTTACGAAAGAAAATTAAATTTTAGCAAATTATATAGATACCAGGAATTTTTGTTTGGTACAAACTTTCTCGCTAGTATCTCGAAACACCGACCGATATTTCAAATCTGGTTTTGCTTTTTCCCTTGAATTTTTTCTTTACATTGGCGTATTAATGTGTATTATCTTTTTTATCTCGGGTGGCTAAATATAATGATGGTCACCGGTATTACTGGTTTTCAAAATTACCATTTAGTAATATCTGAGATTTGTCAAACAAATTTGCAAACTCGTCCAAAATTTACCAAAGAATATCAAATTTGAGCAAATTATATAGATACCAGTAATTTTCGTCTTGTACAAATTATCTCGCTAGTAACCGGAAATACCGGGTTGAGAAGAAATTTTGGAAATGCGTCCGGAAAAATAATTAATTGTATAGTAATCAAGTTCATGCATTAGCCTGATTGCTAAACTTTGTACCGTGCAATATTTTGTAGGCGATGCTTTACATGTCACGGAGATGTGTTTTCTTCCATCTCTGTATGATGCACATGCATCTGTAGTTCAGCAAGTTTGAACTTGTACGTACTACAAATATTGTAGATTGGCTACCATAAAAATAATAAAAGGCTGCACCTAGAGTCCCATGGTGATACGAAGTTTACCATAGACTATGTCCTTCTCGTTTTGTATGTTTTATCTAGAACGTGTTGTGCTCATTCGGTTTCAAACAGACCCATAGCTAACTCCTGTACGATTTCCTTCACGTCTAGTTAATCTCTTTCCGAGTCTACGTTTCAAAGGAAATCTCTTGCTAGAGTCGATCTATGTTTTAAAGGAAAATCATGTAGTTATAAGACGGGACAAACGTGACATTAGTTTAGTTTTGTACATGTATATTATTGTACGTAACACTTCTTATCTTTAAATCTTAGACGTTCAGATTAATATCATCGGTTTATATTTTTTAAGCATATGTGGATTAACCTAGTGCCTCGAAAAACATCCTTATTTTGCTTTTAGTATATAATAGATAATAGATGACCAACAAATAGTTTGACCCAACAACCACTACTAAGCCAATGCATTTTGTCTTTGTTCATATACACACATATCGCTTTCGATTAGGCTCTAGTATTATCAGTAGCACCAATCAACCAGCGGGCTCGTACTAACAGTTATGCTATTATAAGTTTATACATAACGTGCTACTCTTGCATTGGTAGTAAGGCATTAGTCGTCTTCGTCTTGTGCTTATTCATTTCTCTTGGTTGCTCTAGTGATAGCACAACAAGAGAAATAAATGACGGACTTAGAAATTGCATATCATTGTTGGCTGAGAGATTGTTGACCAAATGGATCGTTCCGCGCGCTAGTATATAAGACAACTAGTGATCACTTACAACGTTCATCAGACATCAGCTGGCCATCCAAGCAATGTCGACCTCATTATTCTTGCTTACCGCTCTGGCGGCAGCAGCAGCCATCTCAACCAAGACAGTCCAGAGCCTCACCGTTGCTCCTGGCTGTCCGGCGAGCTGTGGCGGCGTGAACATCCCCTACCCTTTCGGCATTGGCAGCGGCTGCTTCCGCAAGGGTTTCGAGATCGAATGCATCAACAACGGCCCGGTGCTCGCCGGCACCACCCTTGGGGTGGTGTACCTTTCCGTGGATCCTGCAGAGTCGCAGGTAATGCTCCCCGTCGCGTGGCAGTGCTATAACGCCTCCAGTCCAGGGGAAGCCGAGGACTACAGCTATGGCGAGACAAAAATGAACAAGGACGGCGTGTACCGCATCTCCAACAGGCACAACATGCTCGTCGTCCTCGGCTGTAACACCTTTGCATTCACGGCGAGCGCGAGGGCCGACGGCGGCAGCGCGGCCTACATCAAGGGGTGCATGTCCTACTGCAACAACTCGGCGAGCGCCGAAGACGGGATGTGCGCCGGCGCCGGGTGCTGCCATGTCGACATCCCGCCGGGGCTCACCGAGAGCTACTTCAAGTTCTGGGCGTACGACCACTCCGGCATGATGGACTACAGCCCCTGCGACTACGCATTTATCGTCGACAGGGCCAACTACACCTTCAGGCGCTCCGACCTGCTCATGGACAGGAACCGGACCTCGCCGGTGCGGCTAGACTGGGCCATCCGCGACAACGACGACACCGTGCCCGAAAGCGCCGTATTGTCGTGCGCCGGCGCAGCCAGGAGCACCACCACGGAGTACGCCTGCGTCAGCGATCACAGTGAGTGTGTTCACTCCCTCAATGGGCCTGGCTACAGCTGCAGCTGCTCCGATGGCTACGAGGGCAACCCCTACGTTGTCAACGGGTGCGCCAGTTGTTGGCCCAGCTCCAGTATGCCGCCAAGTACAGTCCGACCGCGATGGACGACGAAGACGATTTAACGATACGCATGCACGGACGCCAGTACTTCAGCCGCCGAGGAATACTTACGAGAGAAAACCAAGCTAGCTAGCCAATCGATTAATCCAGCTAGCACTCGATCAATGTACGCAACGCAAAACAGATTGATTGCCAAAGGCTCCTGCTAAGAGAGCATATCTAGCGGAAGCGGTAAACCGCAATCCCCATATCTACCTATTCAGTGCACCCTAACGTTGTTTTAGGATTCGAGGAACGTGCGCGCAAAGCAGAAACGGCAAATAGAACTGCATATTTTAAAAAATGGCGCACAAGACAGAATTGCATTGCATTTGGACGCATATATAGAGCTAAATTCGACTACATTACAGCAAAAACAACTCGAATTAGCTAAATTCGAGCTATAAAATCCGCCGCCACGGTAACCTAGGACTCAAAATCAGCTCCGGGATGCTCACCGGAGCCATGTGCCGTGGCGGTGGCCTCGTCTCACTCACTATCGCTGCCGAGGTCGACAAAGACCCTGCCTTGCTCCTCCGCGACGCACCGCCACTCCTCTGCCTTGTCTGCGTCGCGCTGGCTCGAGCGCGAGATGAGGCCGATGACGGTGTCGAGGTTTCCCTCCTTGACGAAGTCGTCGGCCGCGAGCCCTGCATTCACGCCGAGCTGCGGGAGGAGGCGTGGCGGCGGCGGTAGCGGTCGGACTCCCGCTTGGCGAAGGCTGGCGGCGCCGCGACACCGTAGTTGCGGTAGCGGTAGCTCCCGCGAATGAGTGTCGTGTCAAAGCGGATCTTGTCCGCCTCCGTCTTCTCACCGGCGGGAGGAGGGATGGAGCTTCCGCCGCGCTCGGTGGAGCTTCCCCTAGGGCCAATCTGGCCGCCCCCGCTCCCGTTGGAGCCGTGCCCCCCACCATCATCGCCGACGGGAGGTGGGGTTGCTCGATCTATGTGCAGCGGTGCCGATTGCTCGCTGACGGGGGCGCGATTTGTCGTCGGCGGGAGGCGGAGAGGCGGAGGAGCGGATGGGGTTTGGCCCCCGTCCGCCTCGCCCACCGCTATATATGCGGGCTTTTGGGGGGTTTGAGTTGCGACCTAGATCCGTTTTCCAGGCCAGACCACCGATGCGGGGTTTGGTCTGACCCAGAAAACGGCTGAAACCCCCATATCGCCCAGAAGTTGGCCTTGCTTTATTCATTCACCAACTCGCGCCGTTGTTTTACAAGTCCTGGTCAGTGTATAAGTACTAGGCTACCTAACTCCTGCTCGATAACACGACGCCTAACCAACAATGAAGCCGCTCCGGAGTCGGATTCCCCAGGCCTTGGCAACCGTTTCTATGGGACCCGGGACCCCTCCTGCCCGAACACTTACAATACATAGGGTCTGGCACTCATGTCTATGGAATCCCGGAAGGGGGGCTCTGCCCAAGAGAACTGTGCTCGAGGAGTCCCAATGGAAAGAAACGGCTTCAAAATCGAACGGCCCTTCGAGACCTTTTCAGAAAAAGCAAAAGAATACTAGTATAGCCTGGCTATGTTAGCTAGTATCTCTAACCGACAATGAAACACGACTACGGAATAACCTCCGGGGTGATGTTGAGAAGGCATCGCTCAACCCTGCACTGTGACCCGTCTGGAACGAAATGTGGATTTGTTTCCACTCACTGATGCAAAAATTTGATCCAGCTAACCAAACGCGTCCTAAGTGGCTGAAAAACGGTGATGCAAACAAGCATCACTTCGATGCTGTCCCTAATGGAAGAAGGGCCACTACAGGAATGGAGCTCTACGCCGACGGCCGGCTGCCCTCGGCGTAGCCACGCTTGGCCCTCGGCGTAAGCTACGCCGACGGCAGCCTTTGGCGTACGTCGTCGGCGTCCAGGTCCCTCGGCGTAGCCCGGCCTGCTCTCGGCGTAGCAGTTGCCGTCGGCGTCTTCGCTCTATGCCGACGGTGGAGAAGACCCTCGGCGTTGACGCCGTCGGCGTAGCGTGGCGGCGCGCCGTCGACGTTAACGGAGCGGCCGGAGACGCCGACGGCCCACCCCCTCGGCGTAGAGAGACGGCCGGCGACGTGGCGCACGGAGACGCCGACGGTCCACCCCCTCGGCGTATGCATGATCCATGCATGGACGCGCGCACGGATACGCCGACGGCCCACCCTCGGCGCATGCATGGCCACGTGGCGCGACCTGGTGCGGCGGTCTACGCCGAGGGCAACCCCCTCGGCATAGACCTGACCATATGGCCCTACGCCAGGGTCTATGCCGAGGGCAACCCCCTCGGCGTATGCCTGCTATTTTTTTTTTGCTGTTCCAATTCAGTTGCAATGCAGTTCACATAATCATGTTCCAATTCAATTGCAATGCAATTCAGCAGGTCCAATTCATCCAAAATCGACCAAATTCGCCATAATTCACATAAATATCATATAATCCACATAATACCATACATGGTGCACATAATAGCATACAAGCGGAGAGCGGAGAGTGCCATGTCATCCAAATACATAGTAGTAGCAAGCAAACCCTAGTTCTAAGCTGACTAGCGGAGGAAGGACCCGGGCGGGGTGTGTCCGCCCACATCGTTGTCGAAACGAGCAGCCCGGGGTTGCGCTCCGGTAGAAGCTGCAGAAGAACCACCTAGAGAAGGACCGGTGCTACGCCCAGGAGAAGTCGACGGAGAGGCACCGGGAGTAGTCCCAGGAGTAGTCGACGGAGAGGCACCAGCAGAACGCCCAGGAGACCGACCACCTTCATGAACCGGTGTGACCTCGCGCCCACCCAGCGATGCCTGGTTCCCGGACCATCCCGTTCCCGCGCAGTGTGTGCCACCGGTGCCTCGGTTCTCCATGTTCCGCCTCGACACGGCTGCAAACTCCTCGTCCTCCCTGAGCCACCTCGCCCTAATCAGCTCCTCCCATGCCTCCCTATGCTGCTCGGCCCACTCGGGACAAACCTGAAAACGCAATACTCAACTCAAGATAATCCAATGAAAACTTAGCAGCAATGTAGAATCTCATTGACATTTTACTCACCGACATGTACTCCTCAATGGTCATTGACCATTCCTCCGTAGGCTGGTTACCCACAAAGTACTCCTTCCTGACCCTCTTACCCTTGTTAGCCCAGAAGGCACTAGCGGAGGTGACCTTTTGGTTGTACCACTGCTGCGGTGTCAACCT
This sequence comes from Lolium rigidum, assembly GCF_022539505.1. Taxonomy (NCBI): domain Eukaryota; kingdom Viridiplantae; phylum Streptophyta; class Magnoliopsida; order Poales; family Poaceae; genus Lolium; species Lolium rigidum. The sequence goes on along the minus strand of NC_061511.1, from coordinate 55,322,448 downwards.
CTCGCAAGCGCCACGCAAAGTGAGATGCGCCCGCGCATCATGCTCCGGGTCCACACGGTAGAAGCACTTCAATCATGCATAAATCAGTTAGCACATTAGGGCCATCAACAATGAACGGTGCTCGAGAAGTATATGTCTTACCTAGAACTTGGTGGTCACAGCCTCAGCAGCTGTCGCGAAGCCTACGGCAGGGGCATCCTCATAGTCCGCCCAAGTAGTGGCTAGCTTCGTCTCGCCACCGGGGACCGTGCTAAGGGGAGTGTATCTGCCCGGCCAGAACTTCTTAATCAGAGCCCCAAGCAAGCTGTTAGGCACGCGGGCTGGCTTGACCTCCCATGTCCAGTTGCTGCAAATAAATCACACATCTATTATATACTAAAAGCAAAATAAGAATGTTTTTCGAGGCACCAGGTTAATCCACATATGCTTAAAAAATATAAACCGATGATATTAATCTGAACGTCTAAGATTTAAAGATAAGAAGTGTTACGTACAATAATATACATGTACAAAACTAAACTAATGTCACGTTTGTCCCGTCTTATAACTACATGATTTTCCTTTAAAACATAGATCGACTCTAGCAAGAGATTTCCTTTGAAACGTAGACTCGGAAAGAGATTAACTAGACGTGAAGGAAATCGTACAGGAGTTAGCTATGGGTCTGTTTGAAACCGAATGAGCACAACACGTTCTAGATAAAACATACAAAACGAGAAGGACATAGTCTATGGTAAACTTCGTATCACCATGGGACTCTAGGTGCAGCCTTTTATTATTTTTATGGTAGCCAATCTACAATATTTGTAGTACGTACAAGTTCAAACTTGCTGAACTACAGATGCATGTGCATCATACAGAGATGGAAGAAAACACATCTCCGTGACATGTAAAGCATCGCCTACAAAATATTGCACGGTACAAAGTTTAGCAATCAGGCTAATGCATGAACTTGATTACTATACAATTAATTATTTTTCCGGACGCATTTCCAAAATTTCTTCTCAACCCGGTATTTCCGGTTACTAGCGAGATAATTTGTACAAGACGAAAATTACTGGTATCTATATAATTTGCTCAAATTTGATATTCTTTGGTAAATTTTGGACGAGTTTGCAAATTTGTTTGACAAATCTCAGATATTACTAAATGGTAATTTTGAAAACCAGTAATACCGGTGACCATCATTATATTTAGCCACCCGAGATAAAAAAAAGATAATACACATTAATACGCCAATGTAAAGAAAAAATTCAAGGGAAAAAGCAAAACCAGATTTGAAATATCGGTCGGTGTTTCGAGATACTAGCGAGAAAGTTTGTACCAAACAAAAATTCCTGGTATCTATATAATTTGCTAAAATTTAATTTTCTTTCGTAAATTTTGGATGAGTTTGTAAATTCGTTTGACAAACCTCGGACGGTATTCGATCAGTATTTCTGGGTATTTACAAAAAAAAAATACTTGTGACCACTGGTATTTTTTCCCACCCGATAAAAAACGATGATACAAGTTAATCTGTCAACGTAAAGAAAATTTTCATGGGGCAAAAGTAATGGCAGATTTGAAATATCGGTAGATGTTTCTGGTTATGAGCGAGAAAATTTGTACCAGAGGAAAATTACTGTCTATATAATTTTCTCAAATTTATTTCGTAAATTTTGGATGAGTTTTCCAAGTCATTTGACAAATCTCGAACCATATTGGATCGGTATTTCCGGGTATTTGGTCACCAAAGGTTCTTCCAACCCGAGATAAAACACCATGATATACGCTAATACGTCGACCTAAAAAATAATTTACGGGAGGCAACCGTGGTGTATCAACAACAACCTCTTTTCAAAAATAACATCGTATTTTAAATATTGGTATTTGGAAACCGGGAAATTCTATGACCACCGAAATTTTGTCCCACTCGAGATGAAACTCTCTGATATAAGCTAATAGGTCGATGCAAAAAAATATTTACTTTACGGGAGGCATTAGTGGTGTATCAACAAACTCCTCCTTTCGAGAACTAACGTCACATTTGACTATTTGTATGGGCATGAGAAAATTAGGCATTAATTGCATGATCCACGCCGATGAAAACAGTCTATTAGTTTCTATATATGATAATTGACTTGGTTTTATCTCATATGTTATCTCATATGTTTAATAGATAAGAACAAGCTCTCATTACGCGTCCAAAGTTAGCGCAAGCATTTTATGCTCAAATCTTGAAGAGTCACGAGTCTTTCTTAGAAAATGCTGATTTGCCACCATATTTATCTATAAGAGACACCTCACTAAGCCATGTCACCCAAATTATATTGATAGTTAGATCTAAATGTGTGGCTAGGATTTAAATAAAGATTAACATTTAACTATATAATCTGATTTGATAATGTTGATTATTGAAATTCAAATATGAAGGAGATTACCGTACCAAAAAAACATTAAAAATAAAATTTGTACTTCTAACCAAAGGCGATTATTTAATAGTTCGTAAACAAATGATCATACCCGATTAGTCTAGCGTATCAGGACGTCCGGTTCGGATAGCTTGCTAGATGCACAACATAAGAAGTTAACTTCCTTTTTGAGGGCATGCATGACCTCATTAATAGCATCAAAAAATGCAACATACGATTAGTACATTTATCTTGAAACAACCATGACAATTGTTCCCGTAAGCACTTTTGACACGATAAGGATGATTCCCTCGCAATTACGAGGTTGCACACAAATCTTGCTCCACAATTATTTAGCTCAAAGCGTTGGATACAAGTCATTCTCCACAATTTCAGCTAAGCGCACACACTCATGCATGGTGAGTGCATGATACTGTGTGTACATCACACATACATGCTATGGGGTTTATCACAACTCATTGTTAATTAGTTATTATGAGGAAAGTGTGTAATTGGTTCTGAAGAGTGAATAAGCCCCGTGTTAGATAAATTATATTCGATAGACTGCAATGTTTCAAAACAAAACATGTTAGAAAAAAGCTCTGTAAATGATTATAAATAATTTATTATGTGATTTTGGATTTAAAACTCACCGCTATGTTTGGCTACGAAATTTTTCAAATGGTAATTTCAAGATAGAAGTGTCCAGATTCTAAGCCCGGTCCACATAAATTTTTGGTTATATTTATTTAGAATTCGGGTGAGAGCGTATAACGCATTAAAATAACAATAATTATATTCATATTTCTAATTTATTATTGTTTTAATACTGTTCTGTATGGGTTTATGTTGTTTTATCAAAATTTCCAGACTAGCGTAATGATAAAGAATCAAGATAAGATTGCCCCATGTGCCACAAGAGTTAGTTTTAGAAAGATCATGTGAACAACTTTGGAGTTCTTATTTGTAATCAAACTCAGTCATACATAATACATAAGTAATCTGTTAGCATATTCGGATTAAACAGAAAATAGAGTAAGAACAATATATACATGGAGGTTGTTCGTCAGTCTATAATTAGAGAGAACAATGATGCAATGACAGTATGTTGGATTCTCATGATAAAAATGTACTAATGCAAGGTTACAGACTTCAATATCGACTCAAATATTATGTGGACTTTTAGTTACCAATTTTTTTGTAGAATATGTGACATGGTATTATTGGAAATATCATGGTATCTATTCTTCACAAATAAATACAATTAAAAAATAATATCACAAATGTGATGTTTTACCTTATATAATTTTGTGGGAGAATTTCAAATTTCTGTTATCTATGACACCATAAATTTATACCATCATGAGCTTTAACATGTTAAAGATGATGCCCTCGCATTTGCGAGGGCCACCTTCCCAAATTGTTTATTATGCACAAGATGAAAAATACATGTTCGAAATTTCTGAAGTAGTACACTTACTCATCGCTCGAAGGAATGATAAGGGCCTTGTCATCATGGGTCTTAGGCTCCTTCCTCGCCTCGGGGACTCTAGCTTCTCCACGAATCTTCAAGGGCTTCGGCGCACCCCCACCCTCCATCACCTCCAACTCAGCCCTAGAGTCTGACTCGTGTGTAGACTCCGTCTCCATCTCCACCTCCCCACTAGACGGACCCTCTAGGAACAACTCAGGAGCCACGTCACCAGAAGCGGAGGGTGGCTCGTCAAAGTCCATGTGTACCCCGCCGCCACCTCGTCCTCCACCTCGTCCTCCTCGTCCTCGTCCTCCACCTCGTCCTCCTCGTCCTCGTCCTCCATCGGTACCATCGTCGTAACGCGGATTGCGCACCGGGGCTCGATCACTCCGTCTAGTGGGTCTAGGAATATTTCTCTTCACCTGCGACAGCGTCTTAAGCAAGCTCTCGGAGTCTGCCTTGCCGCTGCTCATATTGTTCGATCCACTGCATTGAGAAGAATAAAACAGTTAAGCACAAAGACATATTAAATGAAGATACTAAGAATAAAAGGCAAAATGCAATTAAGAAGCATGTTGACATAATAAAATGAAGATACTAAGAATAAAAGGCACAATGCAATTAAGAAGCATGTTGACATAATAAAATGAAGATACTAAGAATAAAAGGCACAATGCAATAAAATACCCTCACCAGCCATCATCACTCTCACTCTCACTCTCATACTCCGTCTCTTTCTCTTTCTCTTTCTCTTTCTCTTTCTCACTATCACTATCACTATCTTTTGAGTACAAAGTCGATGGGTCGATGGGTGGAGGCTCATCATAATTGTCATTTGCCTCAAGTAACTTCTTACACATTTCAATTTTAATAACTAAAACCAATACAAAAGTACAAAAAAAGAAATCTTACCGTGTGCTGCGGGGAGGCAGGGGGCGGCGCGGGTGGGGGGAGGAGGCTCGGGCGCGGGCCGGGTGGGGGAGGAGGCTGGCGGCTAGGTCAGCTGCGGGTGGGGGGGGGCGTGGCGGCGCGGTGAGAGGGCCGGGGAGGGCGGCGGCGCTGCGACGGGTGGCGGCGGCTGCTGGCGGCGATGGACAGGGCCGCGAGGAGGAGAGCGGCGCGCGGCTGCCGGCGTCGGCGCGAGGTGGAGGGGGAGCAGGGGAGGGCGGCGGGCGGCGGGGAGGTGGTTGCCGGCGGCGGCGGGAAGCGTGGCGGCGGGCGGGGGGGAGGAGCAGAGAGCGCGGGCTGTGCGTGTGTGCTGTGGGTGTGTTCGTGGTCCGACTCGACCAGAACACGACCCGGCCCGGCCAACCCTAGCTATGCCGAGGGCCAGGCATATGCCGACGGCTGCCCTCGGCATAGCCCTTTTTTTCTTTTTCAATTTATTTTCAATTTTAAATTTTATTAATGTCAATTATATTTATAAAATATATTAATATAGGTCCATGCTAATTTGTTTTAATCCTCTACATTCGCAAGCTATGCGCATATTTTTTTTACCATATCTTAACTTAATATCTCCGGTAGACGAGACCCTAATTCAAGAGCCCCGCCGATCTACCCCTTTGACCGGCCTCCGATAACATTTAAACCATGGAGTTTTCTCTTATTTTGTGTTTTGTTAGGTCATTGTAACATGTAGTATCAATAATTACCCTATCTTACATCAATATTCCCTACGGTAGACGAAACCCTAATGCAGGAGCCCCGCGAATCTACCCCTTTGGTCGGCCTCCGATAACGAGTTGACGCATGGACTTTTCTCTTAATTTGTGTTGTGTTAGGTCATTGGAACATGTAGTATCAATAATTAACCTATCTTACATCAATATTCCCTCCGGTAGACGAAACCCTAATCTGGGAGCCCCGCAGATCTACCCCTTTCACCGGCCTCCGATGACAGTTGATACGTCTCCAACGTATCGATAATTTCTTATGTTCCATGCTACTTTATTGATGATACCTACATGTTTTATGCACATTATATGTCATATTTATGCATTTTCTGGAACTAACCTATTAACAAGATGCCGAAGAGCGATTCTTTGTTTTCTGCTGTTTTTGGTTTCGAAATCCTAGTAAAGAAATATTCTCGGGATTGGACGAAACTTTCGCCCGGGGTCCTATTTTTGCACGAAGCTTCCGGAAGACCGAAGAGATAACGAAGTGGGGCCACGAGGCGGCCGGAAGGGAGGCCGGCGCGGCCCAGGCCACTGGCCGCGCCGACCTAGCCTGCTGGGCCCCTCGTGTGGCCCCCGCGTTGACCCTCCGCCTACTTAAAGCTTCAGTCGCGAAACCCCCGATGCCGAGAGCCACGATACGGAAAACCTTACGAGAGACGCCGCCGCCGCGAATCCCATCTCGGGGGATTCGGGAGATCGCCTCCGGCACCCTGCCGGAGAGGGGATTCATCTCCCGGAGGACTCTACACCGCCATGGTCGCCTCAGGAGTGATGAGTGAGTAGTCCACCCCTGGACCATGGGTCCATAGCAGTAGCTAGATGGTCGTCTTCTCCTTGTTGTGCTTCATTGTTGGATCTTGTGAGCTGCCTAACATGATCAAGATCATCTATATGTAATTCTATATGTTGTGTTTGTCGGGATCCGATGGATAGAGAGTACTATGATTATGGTGATTATCAATCTATTGTTCATGTGTTGTTTATGATCTTGCATGCTCTCCGTTACTAGTAGAGGCTCTGGCCAAGTTTTTACTCTTAACTCCAAGAGGGAGTATTTATGCTCGATAGTGGGTTCATGCCTCCATTGAATGCAGGACGGTGACGGAAAGTTCTAAGGTTGTGGATGTCTTGTTGCCACTAGGGATAAAACATTGATGCTATGTCTAAGGATGTAGTTGTTGATTACATTACGCACCATACTTAATGCAATTGTCTGTTGCTTTGCAACTTAATGCTTGGAGGGGTTCGGATGATAACTCTGAAGGTGGACTTTTTAGGCATAGATGCGGTTGGATGGCGGTCTATGTACTTTGTCGTAATGCCCAATTAAATCTCACTATATTTATCATATCATGTATATGCATTGTTATGCCTTTCTCTATTTGTCAATTGCTCGACTGTAATTTGTTCACCCAACATGCTTTTATCTTATGGGAGAGACACCTCTAGTGAGCTGTGGACCCCGGTCCTATTCTTTACATAGCATACAATCTACTTGCAATTGTGTTTACTTGTTTTCTTTGCAAACATCTTCCACTCGATACGTTTAATCCTTTGTTACGGCAAGCCGGTGAGATTGACAACCTCCTCTGTTTCGTTGGGAGCAAAGTACTTTGGTTGTGTTGTGCGAGGTTCCGCGTTGGCGCCGGAATCCACGGTGTTGCGCCGCATCACATTTCGCGACCATCAACCTTCAACGTGCTTCTTGGCTCCCTCTTGGTTCGATTAAACCTTGGTTTCTTTACGAGGGAAAACTTGCTACTTGTGCGCATCATACCTTCCTCTTGGGGTTCCCAACGAACGTGTGAGTTACACGCCATCAAGCTCTTTTACGGCGCCGTTGCGGGGAGATCAAGACACGCTGCAAGGGAGTCTCCACTTCTCAATCTCTTTACTTTGTTTTTGTCTTGCTTTATTTTATTTACTACTTTGTTTGCTGCACTAAATCAAAATACAAAAAAATTAGTTGCTAGTTTTACTTTATTTATTGTCTTGCTCTCTATATCAAAAACACAAAAAAATTAGTTACTTGCATTTATTTTATCTAGTTTGTCTTATTTACCGTTGCTAAAATGAATACCCCTGAAAATACTAAATTGTGTGACTTCACAAATGCAAATAATAATGATTTCCTATGCACACCTATTGCTCCACCTGCTACTACAGCAGAATTCTTTGAAATTAAACACGCTTTACTTGAATTTGGTTATGAGAGAACAATTTTACGGTGCTAGTTCGATGATGCTTTGCTGCCCATCTCAATAATTTTGTTGAACTTTGTGAAATGCAAAAGTATAAAGATGTAGATGGTGATATTATTAAATTAAAAGTGTTTCCTTTCTCATTAAGAGGAAGAGCTAAAGATTGGTTGCTATCTTTGCCTAAGAATAGTATTGATTCATGGACTAAATGCAAGGATGCTTTTATTGGTAGATATTATCCTCCCGCTAAAATTATATCTTTGAGAAGTAGCATAATGAATTTTAAACAATTAGATACTGAACATGTTGCTCAAGCTTGGGAGAGAATGAAAACTTTGGTAAAGAATTGCCCAACCCATGGACTCGACTACTTGGATGATCATCCAAATCTTCTATGCGGGACTAAATTTTTCTTCGCGGAATTTATTGGATTCAGCTGCTGGAGGTACCTTTATGTCCATCACATTGGGGGCGGCTACAAAACTTCTTGATGATATGATGATAAATTACTCTGAATGGCACACGGAAAGAGCTCCACAAGGTAAGAAGGTAAATTCTGTTGAGGAAACCTCTTCCTTGAGTGATAAAATTGATGTGATTATGTCTATGCTTGTTAATGGTAGATCTAATGTTGATCCAAATAATGTTCCTTTAGCTTCATTGGTTGCTCAAGAAGAAAATGTTGATGTGAATTTCATTAAAAATAATAATTTCAACAACAATGCTTATAGGAACAACTACGGTAATAACTATAGGCCATATCCTTACGCTAATGGTAATGGTTATGGTAATTCTTATGGGAATTCTTACAACAATAATAGGAGTGTACCCTCTGGTCTTGAAGCCATGCTTAAAGAATTTATTAGTACACAAACTGCTTTTAACAAATCTGTTGAGGAAAAGCTTGATAAAATTGATACTATTGCTTCTAGAGTTGATAGACTTGCCTCCGATGTTAATCTTTTAAAATTGAAAGTTATGCCTAATAATGATATTGATAATAAGATTACTACTACAGCAAATGCCATCCAAGTTAGAATTAATGAGAATATAAGACTAATGGCTGAACTGCGTGCTAGGTGGGATAGAGAAGAAAATGAAAAACTAGCTAAAGAGAATAATGTAGCTAAAGTTTGGACTATTACCACCACTAGTAATGCTAATTCTTCACATGTTGCTGCACCTCCTACTATCAATGGTAAAATAATTGGTGTTGGCAATGTTTCTACTCCTAGTGCAAAGCGCACAAAACGCTCTGAAATTGCTAAAACTGCTGAAAGCTGCTTGTGATAAAGCTGCTGAAATTTTTTCCAACCTTGGGAATAATGATCCCATTGCTGTAGCTCATAATGATTTAGATTTTGATGATTGCCACATCTCTGAAGTTATAAAGTTCTTACAAAAACTTGCTAAAAGTCCCAATGCTAGTGCTATAAATTTAGCCTTTACAAAACATATTACAAATGCTCTCATAAAAGCTAGAGAAGAGAAACTAAAACTTGAAACTTCTATTCCTAGAAAGTTAGAGGATGGTTGGGAGCCCATCATTAAAATGAAATTCAATGACTTTGAATGTAATGCTTTATGTGATCTTGGTGCAAGTATTTCTGTTATGCCTAAAAAGATTTATGATATGCTTGACTTGCCACCATTGAAGAATTGTTATTTGGATGTTAATCTTGCTGATAATGTCAAAAAGAAACCTTTGGGGAGGATTGATAATGTGCACATTACGGTTAACAATAACCATGTCCCCGTTGATTTTGTTGTCTTGGATATCGAATGCAATGCATCTTGTCCAATTGTGTTGGAAGACCTTTTCTTCGAACTGTTGGTGCTGTTATTGATATGAGGGAAGGTAATATTAAATATCAATTTCCTCTCAAGAAAGGTATGGAACACTTCCCTAGAAAGAGAATGAAGTTGCCTTTTGATTCTATTATTAGAACAAGCTATGATGTTGATGCTTCTACTCTCGATGTTACTTGATTTGCACTTTACGCGCCTAGGCTGAAAGGCGTTAAAGAAAAGCGCTTATGGGAGACAACCCATGTTTTTACCTACAGCAATTTTTTGTTTTGTTGAGTCTTGGAAGTTGTTTACTACTGTAGCAACCTCTCCTTATCATGTTTTTGTGCCAAGTAAAGTTTCTATGTCAAAGTTGATGTTATATTTGGGATTGCTGCGCAGAAACAGCATTGCTGTGTCTGTCACGAATCTGGGCACAATTCTCTGTAGAAAATTCGAAAAAATCTGCCAATTTACGAGCGTGATCCTCAGATATGTACGCAACTTTCATTAGTTTTGAGTTTTTTCCATTTGAGCAAGTCTGGTGCCATTTCTAAATTCGTCTTTACGGACTGTTCTGTTTTTGACAGATTCTGCCTTTTATTTCGCATTGCCTCTTTTGCTATGTTGGATTTATTTCTTTGATCCACTAATGTCCGAGTAGCATTATGCAATGTCCAGAAGTGAAAATAATGATTGTGTCACCTCTGAATGTGTGAATTATTAATCGTGCACTAACCCTCTAATGAGTTTGCTTGAAGTTTGGTGTGAAGGAAGTTTTCAAGGGTCAAGAGAGGAGAATGATATACTATGATCAAGAGGAGTGAAAGCTCTAAGCTTGGGGATGCCCCCGTGGTTCACCCCTGCATATTTTAAGAAGACTCAAGCGTCTAAGCTTGGGGATGCCCAAGGCATCCCCTTCTTCATCGACAACATCATCGAGTTCCTCCCCCGAAACTATATTTTTATTCAATCACATCTTGTGTTCTTTACTTGGAGCGTCGGTTTGTTTTTGTTTTTGTTTTTGTTTGAATAAGATGGATCCTAGCATTCACTTTGTGGGAGAGAGACACGCTCCGCTGTTGCATATGGACACATGTGTCCTTAGGCTTTACTCATAATGTTCAAGGCGAAGTTTCTTCTTCGTTAAATTGTTATATGGTTGGAATTGGAAAATGCTACATGTAGTAATTCTAAACTGTCTTGGATAATGTGATACTTGGCAATTGGTGTGCTCATGTTTAAGCTCTTGCATCATATGCTTTGCACCCATTAATGAAGAAATACATAGAGCTTGCTAAAATTTGGTTTGCATATTTGGTTTCTCTAGAGTCTAGATAATATCTAGTATTGAGTTTTGAACAACAAGGAAGATAGTGTAGAGTCTTATAATGTTTACAATATGTCTTTTATGTGAGTTTTGCTGCACTTGTTCATCCTTGAGTTTGCTTCAAATAACCTTGCTAGCCTAAACCTTGTATCGAGAGGGAATACTTCTCATGCATCCAAAATCCTTGAGCCAACTACTATGCCATTTGTGTCCACCATACCTACCTACTACATGGTATTTCTCCGCCATTCCAAAGTAAATTGCTTGAGTGCTACCTTTAAAATTCCATCATTCACCTTTGCAATATATAGCTCATGGGACAAAATAGCCTTAAAAACTATCGTAGTATTGAATATGTACTTATGCACTTTATATTTTATTAAGTTGCTTGTTGTGCGATAACCATGCTTACGGGGAACGCCATCAACTATTGTTGAATATCATGTGAGTTGCTATGCATGTCCGTCTTGTCCGAAGGTCTATCATTTTAGTGGTTGGAGCATGCAAAATTGTTAGAGAAGAACATTGGGCCGCTAACTAAAGCCATGAATCATGGTGGAAGTTTCAGTTTTGGACATATATCCTCAATCTCATATGAGAATAATAACTTTGCTACATGCTTATGCATTTAAGAGGAGTCCATTATCCGTTGTCCATGTTGTCCCGGTATGGATGTCTAAGTTGAGAATAATCAAAAGCGAGAAATCCGAAATGCGAGCATTCTCCTTAGACCTTTGTACAAGCGGCATGGAGGTACCCCTTTGTGACACTTGGTTGAAACATGGCATGCGAAGATCCGGTAGTCCAAGTTAAGTAGGACGAGGTGCGGGCACTATTAGTACACTATGCATGAGGCTTGCAACTTGTAAGATATAATTTACATAACTCATATGCTTTATTACTACCGTTGACAAAATTGTTTCATGTTTTCAAAATAAAAGCTCTAGCACAAATACAGCAATCGATGCTTTCCTCATTGAAGGACCTTTCTTTTACTTTTATTGTTGAGTCAGTTTACCTATCTCCTTCCACCTTAAGAAGCGAACACTTGTGTGAACTGTGCATTGATTCCTACATACTTGCATATTGCACTTGTTATATTACTTTATGTTGACAATATCCATGAGATATACATGTTATAAGTTGAAAGCAACCGCTGAAACTTAATCTTCCTTTGTGTTGCTTCAACACCTTTACTTTGATTTATTGCTTTATGAGTTAACTCTTATGCAAGACTTATTGATGCTTGTCTTGAAGTACTATTCATGAAAAGTCTTTGCTTTATGATTCAGTTGTTTACTCATGTCATTACCTTTGCTTTGATCGCTGCATTCATTACATATGTTTACAAATAGTATGATCAAGATTATGATGGCATGTCACTTCAGAAATTATCTTTGTTATCGTTTTACCTCGCTCGGGACGAGCGTAACTAAGCTTGGGGATGCTGATACGTCTCCAACGTATCGATAATTTCTTATGTTCCATGCTACTTTATTGATGATACCTACATGTTTTATGCACATTATATGTCATATTTATGCATTTTCCGGAACTAACCTATTAACAAGATGCCGAAGAGCCAGCTTGTCTGTTTTCTCGCTGTTTTTGGTTTCAGAAATCCTAGTAAAGAAATATTCTCGGAATTGGACGAAACTTTCGCCCAGGGTCCTATTTTTGCACGAAGCTTCCAGAAGACCGAAGAGATAACGAAGTGGGGCCACGAGGCGGCCAGAGGGGAGGCCGGCGCGGCCCAGGCCCTGGCCGCGCCGACCTAGCCTCTGGGCCCCTCGTGTGGCCCCCCGCGTTGACCCTCCGCCTACTTAAAGCTTCCGTCGCGAAACCCCCAGTACCGAGAGCCACGATACGGAAAACCTTACAGAGACGCCGCCGCCGCAAATCCCATCTCGGGGGATTCAGGAGATCGCCTCCGGCACCCTGCCGGAGAGGGGATTCATCTCCCGGAGGACTCTACACCGCCATGGTCGCCTCCGGAGTGATGAGTGAGTAGTCCACCCCTGGACCATGGGTCCATAGCAGTAGCTAGATGGTCGTCTTCTCCTTGTTGTGCTTCATTGTTGGATCTTGTGAGCTGCCTAACATGATCAAGATCATCTATATGCAATTCTATATGTTGTGTTTGTCGGGATCCGATGGATAGAGAGTACTATGATTATGGTGATTATCAATCTATTGTTCATGTGTTGTTTATGATCTTGCATGCTCTCCGTTACTAGTAGAGGCTCGGCCAAGTTTTTACTCTTAACTCCAAGAGGGAGTATTTATGCTCGATAGTGGGTTCATGCCTCCATTGAATGCTGGGACGATGTGACGGAAAGTTCTAAGGTTGTGGATGTGCTCGTTGCCACTAGGGATAAAACATTGATGCTATGTCTAAGGATGTAGTTGTTGATTACATTACGCACCATACTTAATGCAATTGTCCGTTGCTTTGCAACTTAATATCGGAGGGGGTTCGGATGATAACCCGAAGGTGGACTTTTTAGGCATAGATGCAGTTGGATGGCGGTCTATGTACTTTGTCGTAATGCCCAATTAAATCTCACTATATTTATCATATCATGTATATGCATTGTTATGCCTTTCTCTATTTGTCAATTGCCCGACCGTAATTTGTTCACCCAACATGCTTTTATCTTATGGGAGAGACACCTCTAGTGAACTGTGGACCCCGGTCCTATTCTTTACATAGCATACAATCTACTGCAATTGTGTTTACTGTTTTCTTTGCAAACATCTTCCACTCGATACGTTTAATCCTTTGTTACAGCAAGCCGGTGAGATTGACAACCTCACTCTGTTTCGTTGGGGCAAAGTACTTTGGTTGTGTTGTGCGAGGTTCCGCGTTGGCGCCGGAATCCCTGGTGTTGCGCCGCATCACATTTCGCGACCATCAACCTTCAACGTGCTTCTTGGCTCCTACTGGTTCGATTAAACCTTGGTTTCTTTCTGAGGGAAAACTTGCTACTGTGCGCATCATACCTTCCTCTTGGGGTTCCCAACGAACGTGTGAGTTACACGCCATCAACAGTTGACGCATGGACTTTTCTCTTAATTTGTGTTGTGTTAGGTCATTGGAAAATGTAGTATCAATAATTACCCTATCTTACATCAATATTCCCTCTGGTAGAAGAAACCCTAATATGGGAGCCCCGCAGATATACCCCTTTCATCGGCGGTCTACCCCTTTGACTGCATCCCATCGGGGGTCCCCCGGTGGGCATATGCCTCCATTTGAGCTTGGTTAGGCCATAGGTACATGTTGAAACAAGGATCATCCCATATGATATCAAGTTTCTCTCCGGTTCACGTACGAGGGAGTTCCCCCTATACATGCAGAATCTGCCTAAGTGTAGGAACACCTGTCCGAGAAGCCGGACACACCTTGGGGGGGGGAGCCTTGGATATAAAACCATCTCAAATCACTTTTGTGCATTCCATGTGGACACACACAAGTTTTGGGGCCATTCCCTACATCCGACGCTCGATTTCTGACGAAACCCTAGTTCTGTTGACCGCGCGGTCTACCCCTTTGACTGCATCCCATCGGGGTCCCCGGTGGGCATATGCCTCCATTTGAGCTTGGTGAGGTCATAGGTACATGTGGAAACAAAAATCATCCCATATGATATCAAGTTTCTCTCCGGTTCACGTACGAGGGAGTTCCCCCTATACATGCAGAATCTGCCCAAGTGTACGAACCACCTGTCCGAGAAGCCGGACACACCTGGGGGGTAGCCTTGGATATAAAACCATCTCAAATCAATTTTGTGCATGCCATGTGGACACACACAAGTTTTGGGGCCATTCCCTAGATCCGACGCTCGATTTCCGACAAAACCCTAGTTCCGTTGACCGCGCGGTCTACCCCTTTGACTGCATCCCATCGGGGTCCCCGGTGGGCATATGCCTCCATTTGAGCTTGGTTAGGTCATAGGTACATGTGGAAACAAAAATCACCCCATATGATATCAAGTTTCTCTCCGGTTCACGTACGAGGGAGTTCCCCCCGATACATGCAGAATCTACCCAAGTGTAGGAACCCCCTGTTCGAGAAGCCGGACACACCTTGGGGGGTAGCCTTGGATATAAAACCATCTAAAATCAATTGTGTGCATTCCATGTGGACACACACAAGTTTTGGGGCCATTCCCTAGATCCGACGCTCGATTTCTGACGAAACCCTAGTTCTGTTGACCGCACGGTCTACCCCTTTGACTGCATCCCATCGGGGGTCCCCCGGTGGGCATATGCCTCCATTTGAGCTTGTTTAGGTCATAGGTACATGTGGAAACAAAAATCATCCCATATGATATCAAGTTTCTCTCCGGTTCACGTACGAGGGAGTTCCCCCTATACATGCGAGATCCGCCCAAGTGTACGAACCCCCTGTCCGAGAAGCCGGACACACCTGGGGGTAGCCTTGGATATAAAACCATCTTAAATCAATTTTGTGCATGCCATGTGGACACACACAAGTTTTGGGGCCATTCCCTAGATCCGACGCTCGATTTCCGACGAAACCCTAGTTCTGTTGACCGCGCGGTCTACCCCTTTGATCGCATCCCATCGGGGGTCCCCGGTGGGCATATGCCTCCATTTGAGCTTGGTTAGGTCATAGGTACATGTGGAAACAAAAATCATCCCATATGATATCAAGTTTCTCTCCGGTTCACGTACGAGGGAGTTCCCCCTATACATGCGAATCTGCCCAAGTGTAGGAACCCCCTGTCCGAGAAGCCGGACACACACGGGGGGGTAGCCTTGGATATAAAACCATCTAAAATCATATTTGTGCATGCCATGTGGACACACACAAGTTTTGGGGCCATTCCCTAGATCCGACGCTCGATTTTTGACGAAACCCTAGTTCTGTTGACCGCGCGATCTACCCCTTTGACTGCATCCCATCTGAGGTCCCCCGGTGGGCATATGCCTCCATTTGAGCTTGGTTAGGTCATAGGTACATGTGGAAACAAAAATTATCCCATATGATATAAAGTTTCTCTCCGGTTCACGTACGAGGGAGTTCCCCCCTATACATGCAGAATCTGCCCAAGTGTACGAACCCCCCTGTCCGAGAAGCCGGACACACCTGGGGGGTAGCCTTGGATATAAAACCATCTAAAATCATATTTGTGCATTCCATGTGGACACACACAAGTTTTGGGGCCATTCCCTAGATCCGACGCTCGATTTTTGACGAAACCCTAGTTCTGTTGACCGCGCGGTCTACCCCTTTGACTGCATCCCATCTGAGGTCCCCCGGTGGGCATATGCCTCCATTTGAGCTTGGTTAGGTCATAGGTACATGTGGAAACAAAAATCATCCCATATGATATAAAGTTTCTCTCCGGTTCACGTACGAGGGAGTTCCCCCCTATACATGCAGAATCTGCCCAAGTGTACGAACCCCCCTGTCCGAGAAGCCGGACACACCTGGGGGGTAGCCTTGGATATAAAACCATCTCAAATCAATTTTTTTGCATGCCATGTGGACACACACAAGTTTTGGGGCCATTCCCTAGATCCGACGCTCGATTTCTGACGAAACCCTAGTTCTATTGACCGCGCGGTCTACCCCTTTGACTGCATCCCATCTGAGGTCCCCCGGTGGGTATATGCCTCCATTTGAGCTTGGTTAGGTCATAGGTACATGTGGAAACAAAAATCATCCCATATGATATCAAGTTTCTCTCCGGTTCACGTACGAGGGAGTTCCCCCCTATACATGCAGAATCTGCCCAAGTTTAGGAACCCCCTGTCCGAGAAGCCGGACACACCTGGGGGGGGTAGCCTTGGATATAAAACCATCTAAAATCATATTTGTGCATGCCATGTGGACACACACAAGTTTTGGGGCCATTCCCTAGATCCGACGCTCGATTTTTGACGAAACCCTAGTTCTGTTGACCGCGCGGTCTACCCCTTTGACTGCATCCCATCTGAGGTCACCCGGTGGGCATATGCCTCCATTTGAGCTTGGTTAGGTCATAGGTACATGTGGAAACAAAAATCATCCCATATGATATAAAGTTTCTCTCCGGTTCACGTACGAGGGAGTTCCCCCTATACATGCGGAATCCGCCCAAGTGTACGAACCCCCTGTCCGAGAAGCCGGACACACCTGGGGGGTAGCCTTGGATATAAAACCATCTCAAATCAATTTTTTGCATGCCATGTGGACACACACAAGTTTTGGGGCCATTCCCTAGATCCGACGCTCGATTTCTGACGAAACCCTAGTTCTGTTGACCGCGCGGTCTACCCCTTTGACTGCATCCCATCGGGGGTCCCCCGGTGGGCATATGCCTCCATTTGAGCTTGTTTAGGTCATAGGTACATGTGGAAACAAGGATCATATGATATCAAGTTTCTCTCCGGTTCACGTACGAGGGAGTTTCCCCCTATACATGCAGAATCTGCCCAAGTGTACGAACCCCCTGTTCGAGAAGCCGGACACACCTGGGGGGTAGCCTTGGATATAAAACCATCTCAAATCAATTTTTTGCATGCCATGTGGACACACACAAGTTTTGGGGCCATTCCCTAGATCCGACGCTCGATTTCGACGAAACCCTAGTTCCGTTGACCGCGCGGTCTACCCCTTTGATCGCATCCCATCGGGGTCCCCCGGTGGGCATATGCCTCCATTTAGCTTGGTTAGGTCATAGGTACATGTGGAAACAAGGATCATCCCATATGATATCAAGTTTCTCTCCGGTTCACGTACGAGGAAGTTCCCCCCTATACATGCAGAATCTGCCCAAGTGTACGAACCCCCTGTCCGAGAAGCCGGACACACCTGGGGGGTAGCCTTGGATATAAAACCATCTCAAATCAATTTTTGCATGCCATGTGGACACACACAAGTTTTGGGGCCATTCCCTAGATCCGACGCTCGATTTCTGACGAAACCCTAGTTCTGTTGACCACGCGGTCTACCCCTTTGACTGCATCCCATCGGGGGTCCCCCGGTGGGCATATGCCTCCATTTTAGCTTGGTTAGGTCATAGGTACATGTGGAAACAAAAATCATCCCATATGATATCAAGTTTCTCTCCGGTTCACGTACGAGGGAGTTCCCCCCTATACATGCAGAATCTGCCCAAGTGTAGGAACCCCTGTCCGAGAAGCCGGACACACCTGGGGGGTAGCCTTGGATATAAAACCATCTCAAATCACTTTTGTGCATTCCATGTGGACACACACAAGTTTTGGGACCATTTCCTAGATCCGACGCTCGATTTCTGATGAAACCCTAGTTTTGTTGACCGCGCGGTCTACCCCTTTCACTGCATCCTATCGGGGGTCCCCCGGTGGGCATATGCCTCCATTTGAGCTTGGTTAGGTCATAGGTACATGTGGAAACAAAAAATCATCCCATATGATATCAAGTTTCTCTCTGGTTCACGTACGAGGGAGTTCCCCCCTATACATGCAGAATCTGCCCAAGTGTAGGAACCCCCTGTCCGAGAAGCCGGACACACCTGGGGGTAGCCTTGGATATAAAACCATCTAAAATAAATTTTGTGCATGCCATGTGGACACACACAAGTTTTGGGGCCATTCCCTAGATCCGACGCTCGATTTCTGACGATACCCTTTTTCCCCGCCCACCCTTTCCCGCTGCTTCTCTCCCGCCCTTTTTTCCCGCCATGATTTCCCGCCAAGTTTACCCGCCCACCATTTCCCGCTCATTCTCTCCCGCCAAGTTTTCCCGCCCACCCTTTCCCGCCCATTCTCTCCCGCCAAGTTTTCCCGCCGTTTCAGCCCCTAGTCGGCCTATATATAGCCATGTCTTCTCCACTAACAGCACCAACAACATTTCTCCCTTCATCGCTTCTCTCATCCAACAGAACCACAAAATCCTCTGAGCTGAGCTGCCACTGAGATGGCTCCTCGTCGCCGTAGCAACACGGGCTTCATCGGCGTTCGCCTGCGGCCTGCGGGACATTTCGTGGCTGAAATCACCGCCGGTGGTACGCGTGTGTGGCTCGGCACCTTCTACACGAAGGAGGCTGCTGCCCGCGCATACGACGTTGCGGCTTGGAGGTTTGGCCGGCCGCGCCACGAAATGAACTTCCCGGAGGCCAGGTCTCTGACGGAAGCTCGGAGTCTCTCTACTGAGCCGCTAATTCGCTCACAGGGTGAAGCGCGGCAGTACAGGTCTGGCCAGCGGCGGATTGATACCACCGAGGCGGACGAGCAGTTCATGGCACGGTGGCGCGGAGACAATCCCGGAGCCGTCGAGGCGGAGCGCGCATTCCGGAAGGACAAGCGGACGTACGGGAGAGAGAGGAGGGCGGGAAAGCGGCAGAGGAAGGCCGAGGTTGAAGCAGTAGTACGCCAAAGGAGAGGCGTCGACATGGGGGGAGGATGATGAACGGTGGTCGTGGAACCTCACAACCACCGCTCGCAGGACACCCCGCCGAGGATGAAGATTTCGTCTTCTCGATTAATATGTGTGTGTGTCGAGTCCGTGTGTCTAGCGGGTCATGCGTCGACCCGGTGTTAAGTGCTTTGTTCGTGTGTGGGTGTAGTTCTTTAAATGTTTTGGTTTGTGTGTGGGTCTAGTTCTTTAAGTGTTTTGGTTCCTGTGTGGGTGTAGTTCTTTAAGTGTTTTGGTTCCTCTGTGTGGGTGTAGTTCTTTAAGTGTTTCGATTCGTGTGTGGGTCTTAATTTCTTAAATGTATCACTTTTGTGCATGCCATGCCATGTTGACACACACAAGTTTTCGGGCCATTCCCTAGATCCGACGCTCGATTTCTGACGAAACCCTAGTTATGTTGACCGCGCGGTCTACCCCTTTGACTGCATCCCATCGGGGGTCCCCCGGTGGGCATATGCCTCCATTTGAGCTTGGTTAGGTCATGGTTACATGTGGAAACAAGGATCATCCCATATGATCTCAAGTTTCTCTCTGGTTCAACTCCGAGGGAGTTCCCCCCTATACATGCAGAATCTGCCTAAGTGTAGGAACCCCCTGTCCGAGAAGCCGGACACACCTGGGGGTAGCCTTGGATATAAAACCATCTCAAATCATTTTTGTGCATTCCATGTGGACACACACAAGTTTTGGGGCCATTCCCCGCATCCGATGCTCGGATTTCCGACGAAACCCTAGTTCCGTTGACCGCGCGGTCTACCCCTTTGACTGCATCCCATCGGGGGTCCCCCGGTGGGCATATGCCTCCATTTGAGCTTGGTTAGGTCATACGTACATGTGGTAACAAGGATCATCCCATATGATCCCAAGTTTCTCTCCGGTTCACCTCCGAGGGAGTTCCCCCCTATACATCCAGAATCTGCCTAAGTGTAGGAACCCCCTGTCCGAGAAGCCGGACACACGTTGGGGGGTATCCTTGGATATAAAACCTTCTCAAATCACTTTTGTGCATGCCATGTGGACACACACAAGTTTTCCAGCGATTCCGACGCTCCGGTGGTTTGTATCTTGGAAAACCCTAGGGCGGGGACCCCGCAGATCTACCCCTATAGCTTTCTCCGTGTGAGGGTTTACCAATGGACTTTTTTACTTGTTTTGCTTTGTTTAGGACATATGTACATGGAAACCATAGGTTGGGCATACTTTACCATAAAATAGGCTCCGATTGAGCCGTGGCGGGAGTTTCCACATACAGATCCTGGATTTTACCAAGTGCTAGCCCATGCATGCGGAAATCGTCAACGCCGGGTACATGCAAGGTTAGCCAAACCTTACATCACAATTTTACACATATGTTATGGGCATATGCAAGTTTTCCAGGTATTCCGACGCTCCGATGGTCTGTATCTTGGAAAACCCTAGGGCGGGGACCCCGCAGATCTACCCCTATAGCTTTCTCCGTGCTAGGGTTTACCAATGGACTTTTTTACTTGCTTTGGTTTGTTTAGGACATATTGATGGCGTGTAACTCACACGTTCGTTGGGAACCCCAAGAGGAAGGTATGATGCGCACAGTAGCAAGTTTTCCCTCAGAAAGAAACCAAGGTTTAATCGAACCAGGAGGAGCCAAGAAGCACGTTGAAGGTTGATGGTCGCGAAATGTGATGCGGCGCAACACCAGGGATTCCGGCGCCAACTAGGAACCTGCACAACACAACCCAAATACTTTGTCCCAACGAAACAGTGAGGTTGTCAATCTCACCGGCTTGCTGTAACAAAGGATTAAACGTATCGAGTGGAAGATGTTTGCAAAGAAAACAGTAAAACACAATTGCAATAGATTGTATGCTATGTAAAGAATAGGACCGGGGTCCACGAGTTCACTAGAGGTGTCTCTCCCATAAGATAAAGCATGTTGGGTGAACAAATTACAGTCGGGCAATTGACAAATAGAGAAAGGCATAACAATGCATATACATGACATGGTAAATATAGTGAGATTTAATCCGGGCATTACGACAAAGAACATAGACCGCCATCCAACCGCATCTATGCCTAAAAAGTCCACCTTCGAGGTTATCGTCCGAACCCCTCCGGTATTAAGTTGCAAAGCAACGAGACAATTGCATTAAGTATGGTGCGTAATGTAATCAACAACTACATCCTTAGACATAGCATCAATGTTTTATCCCTAGTGGCAACAACACATCACAACCTTAGAACCTATCTGTCACGATCCCGGATTCAATGAAGGCATGAACCCACTATCGAGCATAAATACCCCTCTTGGAGTTAAGAGCAAAAACTTGGCCAGAGCCTCTACTAATAACGGAGAGCATGCAAGATCATAAACAACACATAAACAATAGATTGATAATCACCATAATCATAGTACTCTCTATCCATCGGATCCCGACAAACACAACATATAGTATTACAGATAGATGATCTTGATCATGTTAGGCAGCTCACAAGATCCAACAATGAAGCACAACAAGGAGAAGACGACCATCTAGCTACCGCTATGGACCCATGGTCCAGGGGTGAACTACTCACTCATCACTCCGGAGGCGACCATGGCGGTGTAGAGTCCTCCGGGAGATGAATCCCCTCTCCGGCAGGGTGCCGGAGGCGATCTCCAGAATCCCCCGAGATGGGATTCGCGGCGGCGGCGTCTCAGTAAGGTTTTCCGTATCGTGGCTCTCGGTGCTCGGGGGTTTCGCGACGGAAGCTTTAAGTAGGCGGAGGGTCAACGCGAGGGGCCACACGAGGGGCCCGGGGGATAGGTCGGCGCGGCCAGGGCATGGGCCGCGCCGGCCACCCCCGGCCTCCTCGTGGCCCCACTTCGTTAGGTCTTCGGTCTTACGGAAGCTTCGTGCAAAAATAGGACCCCGGGCGAAAGTTTCGTCCAATTCCGAGAATATTTCTTTACTAGGATTTCTGAAACCAAAAACAGCAGAAACGACAGAATCGGCTCTTCGGCATCTTGTTAATAGGTTAGTTCCGGAAAATGCATAAATATGACATATAATGTGCATAAAACATGTAGGTATCATCAATAAAGTGGCATGGAACATAAGAAATTATCGATACGTTGGAGACGTATCAGCATCCCCAAGCTTAGTTCTCGCTCGTCCCGAGCAGGTAAAACGATAACAAAGATAATTTCTGAAGTGACATGCCATCATAATCTTGATCATACTATTTGTAAACATATGTAATGAATGCAGCGATCAAAACAAAGGTAATGACATGAGTAAACAACTGAATCATATAGCAAAGACTTTTCATGAATAGTACTTCAAGTCAAGCATCAATAAGTCTTGCATAAGAGTTAACTCATAAAGCAATAAATCAAAGTAAAGGTGTTGAAACAACACATAAGAAGATTAAGTTTCAGCGGTTGCTTTCAACTTATAACATGTATATCTCATGGATATTGTCAACATAAAGTAATATAACAAGTGCAATATGCAAGTATGTAGGAATCAATGCACAGTTCACACAAGTGTTTGCTTCTTAAGGTGGAAGGAGATAGGTAAACTGACTCAACAATAAAAGTAAAAGAATGGTCCTTCAATGAGGAAAGCATCGATTGCTGTATTTGTGCTAGAGCTTTTATTTTGAAAACATGAAACAATTTTGTCAACGGTAGTAATAAAGCATATGAGTTATGTAAATTATATCTTACAAGTTGCAAGCCTCACGCATAGTATACTAATAGTGCCCGCACCTCGTCCTACTTAACTTGGACTACCGGGTCTTCACATGCCATGTTTCAACCAAGTGTCACAAAGGGGTACCTCCATGCCGCCTGTACAAAGGTCCAAGGAGAATGCTCGTATTTCGGATTTCTCGCTTTTGATTATTCTCAACTTAGACATCCATACCGGGACAACATGGACAACAGATAATGGACTCCTCTTAAATGCATAAGCATGTAGCAATGATTATTATTCTCATATGAGATTGAGGATATATGTCCAAAACTGAAACTTCCACCATGGTTCATGGCTTTAGTTAGCGGCCCAATGTTCTTCTCTAACAATTTTGCATGCTCCAACCACTAAAATGATAGACCTTCAGTACAAGACGGATATGCATAGCAACTCACATGATATTCAACAATAGTTGATGGCGTTCCCCGTAAGCATGGTTATCGCACAACAAGCAACTTAATAAAATATAAAGTGCATAAGTACATATTCAATACTACGATAGTTTTTAAGGCTATTTTGTCCCATGAGCTATATATTGCAAAGGTGAATGATGGAATTTTAAAGGTAGCACTCAAGCAATTTACTTTGGAATGGCGGAGAAATACCATGTAGTAGGTAGGTATGGTGGACACAAATGGCATAGTAGTTGGCTCAAGGATTTTGGATGCATGAGAAGTATTCCCTCTCGATACAAGGTTTAGGCTAGCAAGGTTATTTGAAGCAAACTCAAGGATGAACAAGTGCAGCAAAACTCACATAAAAGACATATTGTAAACATTATAAGACTCTACACTGTCTTCCTTGTTGTTCAAAACTCAATACTAGATATTATCTAGACTCTAGAGAAACCAAATATGCAAACCAAATTTTAGCAAGCTCTATGTATTTCTTCATTAATGGGTGCAAAGCATATGATGCAAGAGCTTAAACATGAGCACAACAATTTCAAAATATCACATTATCCAAGACATTTTAGAATTACTACATGTAGCATTTTCCAATTCCAACCATATAACAATTTAACGAAGAAGAAACTTCGCCTTGAACATTATGAGTAAAGCCTAAGGACACATGTGTCCATATGCAACAGCGGAGCGTGTCTCTCTCCCACAAAGTGAATGCTAGGATCCATCTTATTCAAACAAAAACAAAAACGAAAACAAACCGACGCTCCAAGTAAAGAACACAAGATGTGATTGAATAAAAATATAGTTTCGGGGGAGGAACCTGATGATGTTGTCGATGAAGAAGGGGATGCCTTGGGCATCCCCAAGCTTAGACGCTTGAGTCTTCTTAAAATATGCAGGGGTGAACCACGGGGGCATCCCCAAGCTTAGAGCTTTCACTCCTCTTGATCATAGTATATCATTCTCCTCTCTTGACCCTTGAAAACTTCCTTCACACCAAACTTCAAGCAAACTCATTAGAGGGTTAGTGCACAATTAATAATTCACTCATTCAGAGGTGACACAATCATTATTTTCACTTCTGGACATTGCATAATGCTACTGGACATTAATGGATCAAAGAAATAAATCCAACATAGCAAAAGAGGCAATGCGAAATAAAAGGCAGAATCTGTCAAAAACAGAACAGTCCGTAAAGACGAATTTAGAAATGGCACCAGACTTGCTCAAATGGAAAAACTCAAAACTAATGAAAGTTGCGTACATATCTGAGGATCACGCTCGTAAATTGGCAGATTTTTTCGAATTTTCTACAGAGAATTATGCCCAAATTCGTGACAGACAGCAATGCTGTTTCTGCGCAGCGATCCCAAATATAACATCAACTTTGACATAGAAACTTTACTTGGCACAAAAACTTGATAAGGAGAGGTTGCTACAGTAGTAAACAACTTCCAAGACTCAACAAAACAAAAAAAATTGCTGTAGGTAAAAACATGGGTTGTCTCCCATAAGCGCTTTTCTTTAACGCCTTTCAGCTAGGCGCAGAAAGTGCAAATCAAGTAACATCGAGAGTAGAAGCATCAACATCATTACCAGGGGTGTTGGGAGTTTTCTCAACAATGCATTGTATCTGGTCTATATAAGTAACTCCTCTCTCATTGCTCCTAGGCTTACTATTCTCATCAAACAAATTTTCGAGGAACAATCCAAGCATAGTTGTTTTCCAAAGCTTCATGCATTCCTAGTAGTTTACTAGGTATTGGCGCTTTAATTTCCCTACCATCATTAACATTATTAGTATACTTAATTCTATCCATATCCATCTTTTCAAGTATTTGTTTAAAATTAGGAAAGAAACCAAGCCTCTTATGCTCAATAAAAACTTTTCTAGCTTCTTTAACTATATCCTCAAATTCTCTAACAAGGACTTTTAAAACAAAATTTCTCTTTTCCCCCATCTCCATATCCGAAAGTGTAAGAAACATATGTTGTATTATGGGATTGAGATTAACAAATCTAGTTTCTAACATGTGTATCAAGCAAGCAGAAGCACTTTCATAAGTAGGAGCAGTTTTTGATAATGGTATATCTTCAAAATCTTCATCCATACTAACATGGGTGAAAAATTCTTCTATATTATCTCTTCCAATGATACACCCTCGTCCTACCGATATCTCTTCCAAAGTAAACTTAGGATTAAGCATGATGAAATAAGCAAAAAGTAATCTAGGCAAATAAAGTAAATGCAAGTAACTAAATTTTTTTTTTGTGTTTTTGATATAGAGAGCAAGACAGTAAATAAAGTAAAACTAGCAACTAATTTTTTGTGTGTTTTGTTTAGGTGCAGCAAACAAAGTAGTAAATAAAATAAAGCAAGACAAAAACAAAGTAAAGAGATTGAGAAGTGGAGACTCCCCTTGCAGCGTGTCTTGATCTCCCCGGCAACGGCGCCAGAAAAAGAGCTTAATGGCGTGTAACTCACACGTTCGTTGGGAACCCCAAGAGGAAGGTATGATGCGCACAGTAGCAAGTTTTCCCTCAGAAAGAAACCAAGGTTTAATCGAACCAGGAGGAGCCAAGAAGCACGTTGAAGGTTGATGGTCGCGAAATGTGATGCGGCGCAACACCAGGGATTCCGGCGCCAACTAGGAACCTGCACAACACAACCCAAGTACTTTGTCCCAACGAAACAGTGAGGTTGTCAATCTCACCGGCTTGCTGTAACAAAGGATTAAACGTATCGAGTGGAAGATGTTTGCAAAGAAAACGAGTAAAACACAATTGCGGTAGATTGTATGCTATGTAAAGAATAGGACCGGGGTCCACAGTTCACTAGAGGTGTCTCTCCCATAAGATAAAGCATGTTGGGTGAACAAATTACGGTCGGGCAATTGACAAATAGAGAAAGGCATAACAATGCATATACATGACATGGTAAATATAGTGAGATTTAATCCGGGCATTACGACAAAGAACATAGACCGCCATCCAACTGCATCTATGCCTAAAAAGTCCACCTTCGGGTTATCGTCCGAACCCCTCCAGTATTAAGTTGCAAAGCAACAGACAATTGCATTAAGTATGGTGCGTAATGTAATCAACAACTACATCCTTAGACATAGCATCAATGTTTTATCCCTAGTGGCAACAGACACATCACAACCTTAGAACCTACCGTCACGATCCCGGATTCAATGAAGGCATGAACCCACTATCGAGCATAAATACCCCCTCTTGGAGTTAAGAGCAAAAACTTGGCCGAGCCTCTACTAATAACGGAGAGCATGCAAGATCATAAACAACACATAAACAATAGATTGATAATCACCATAATCATAGTACTCTCTATCCATCGGATCCCGACAAACACAACATATAGTATTACGGATAGATGATCTTGATCATGTTAGGCAGCTCACAAGATCCAACAATGAAGCACAACAAGGAGAAGACGACCATCTAGCTACTGCTATGGACCCATGGTCCAGGGGTGAACTACTCACTCATCACTCCGGAGGCGACCATGGCGGTGTAGAGTCCTCCGGGAGATGAATCCCCTCTCCGGCGAGGTGCCGGAGGCGATCTCCGAATCCCCCGAGATGGGATTCGCGGCGGCGGCGTCTCCGTAAGGTTTTCCGTATCGTGGCTCTCGGTGCGGGGGTTTCGCGACGGAAGCTTTAAGTAGGCGGAGGGTCAACGCGAGGGGCCACACGAGGGGCCCGGGGGATAGGTCGGCGCGGCCAGGGCCTGGGCCGCGCCGGCCACCCCTCGGCCTCCTCGTGGCCCCACTTCGTTAGGTCTTCGGTCTTCCGGAAGCTTCGTGCAAAAATAGGACCACGGGCGAAAGTTTCGTCCAATTCCGAGAATATTTCTTTACTAGGATTTCGAAACCAAAAACAGCGAGAAAACAGCAATCGGCTCTTCGGCATCTTGTTAATAGGTTAGTTCCGGAAAATGCATAAATATGACATATAATGTGCATAAAACATGTAGGTATCATCAATAAAGTAGCATGGAACATAAGAAATTATCGATACGTTGGAGACGTATCAGCATCCCCAAGCTTAGTTACTGCTCGTCCCGAGCAGGTAAAACGATAACAAAGATAATTTCTGAAGTGACATGCCATCATAATCTTGATCATACTATTTGTAAACATATGTAATGAATGCAGCGATCAAAACAAAGGTAATGACATGAGTAAACAAGCTGAATCATATAGCAAAGACTTTTCATGAATAGTACTTCAAGTCAAGCATCAATAAGTCTTGCATAAGAGTTAACTCATAAAGCAATAAATCAAAGTAAAGGTGTTGAAACAACACATAAGAAGATTAAGTTTCAGCGGTTGCTTTCAACTTATAACATGTATATCTCATGGATATTGTCAACATAAAGTAATATAACAAGTGCAATATGCAAGTATGTAGGAATCAATGCACAGTTCACACAAGTGTTTGCTTCTTAAGGTGGAAGGAGATAGGTAAACCGACTCAACAATAAAAGTAAAAGAATGGTCCTTCAATGAGGAAAGCATCGATTGCTGTATTTGTGCTAGAGCTTTTATTTTGAAAACATGAAACAATTTTGTCAACGGTAGTAATAAAGCATATGAGTTATGTAAATTATATCTTACAAGTTGCAAGCCTCACGCATAGTATACTAATAGTGCCCGCACCTCGTCCTACTTAACTTGGACTACCGGGTCTTCACATGCCATGTTTCAACCAAGTGTCACAAAGGGGTACCTCCATGCCGCTCTGTACAAAGGTCCAAGGAGAATGCTCGTATTTCGGATTTCTCGCTTTTGATTATTCTCAACTTAGACATCCATACCGGGACAACATGGACAACAGATAATGGACTCCTCTTAAATGCATAAGCATGTAGCAATGATTATTATTCTCATATGAGATTGAGGATATATGTCCAAAACTGAAACTTCCACCATGGTTCATGGCTTTAGTTAGCGGCCCAATGTTCTTCTCTAACAATTTTGCATGCTCCAACCACTAAAATGATAGACCTTCAGACAAGACGGACATGCATAGCAACTCACATGATATGTACATAGATAGCAGAAGTTCGGCCTAGTGGCTCCGGTTGACCCGTCTGCGAACAGCGTCACCCGTGGGACCTACATATATATGCAATGCATCGTCGAATTCTTAAAAAATAGAACCTTTTTTTACATAATTCATACTAGTAAATAAATAATAGAAACATAATATAAAGTAATATGAGAGAGAAAAAAAGAAAAAAAAATCCTATATGCCGAGGGTGGCCGTCGGCATAGGGGGGCCATGCCCTATGCCGAGGGTAGCCCTCGGCGTCTAGCCTGACGCCGTGAGCGCGCCGTCGCGTCGCCGATGGAGCAGCAGCTACGCTGGTGCCTACGCCGAGGGCCGTGTTGACGCCGACGGCTGCCCTCGGCGTAGCATCCTCTACGCCGACGGCAAGTGTACGCCGACGGGCGTCTTCCGGCGCTGCCCCGGCGAGGCCGTACGCCGACGGCCCCGATAAAAAGCCCTCGGCGTAGGGTTTGGCCGTCGGCGTATCCCACCATTCCTGTAGTGGGCGAAGAACTTCATCCCAACCATACGTTTAGGTGACGAGCTGATCACAGATCAAAACCGGAAAGAGGAGGTGTTCTTTTATGTTTACCAGAAGCTTTTGGGGAGGATTCGGAACAGAGATTTTACTCTGAACTTCGAAGGGTAGTGCTTTTTCAGAGGCGACTGCTTTCTTCTACCGTATTCGTACCGCGACATTGAGAAAAAAATACTTAACTCTTTAAGGCCTCTTTTATTCAGGATCTCGGGCGCCCGGCTTAAGCTGCTGCTTCTCCCTTCCGTCGTCGTATGGCAATAGCAATCCTGGAGTAAATGACGAGAAACTACCACATTACAGGCGATCATGTCTGAAAACTACCAACATTGGGAAAAGTGACACATAACTACCACTTCAGAGGCATGGTCGAGACGCGGAGCACTGATTGTGCTAATTAGCCGTGTTAAACCGTTTTCTGACCGTTCGGGCCCACCTGTCGGGTCTACGTGGCAAGTGAAAAGCAAATCACCAGTTTCATTTTACAAAAACCCCAGATTTCTTATTTTTGTGTCACACACATGTCCTTATCAATTCCCCACATACGAGCCACCACGCCAGGAGCAGAGGTTCGGTGAAGGAGGAGATCATGGCCGTGCTCGGCGCGACGGACGACGCCAGCCCGGCGGAGCAGGAGGCGATGGCGTAGCTGCATCAGGCGACGCGGGAGACGAGGGGGATGCAGCTGTAGCTCTGCATGCCGCGCCTGCTCGCGGCGCTCCAGACGATGCTGTTGTCCAGGGCCAGGTCAACGCGGAGGCGCGGGACCACGCGACCGCCCCCCGTCGCGCCGCCCCCCATTCGCGCCGCCCCCTCCTGAGCCGCCACCTCCTCGCGCCGCCCCTCCTGAGCCGGCCCCTCCACGCACAGCTGACCGCCCGCCGGCCCCTTCCACCGCTTGATGCCGCCCCGGCCTTCCCCTGCTCCGGCGCTTAGTTATGGCCGCGGGGTGAGCTCGGGTTTAGCTCGTCCCCGCGAGCTTGGGGCCGCCGTCGCTGCAGCGCCGGTCGCTGCAGCGCCGATCGCTGCCCTCCCGTCGCCAAGCCGCGCTGCCCCCGACGTCCCCTTCGGTTGCTCGTTTGCCGGAGACGGGGCAGAGCAACTGCTCTGGTGGGCTCGCCCCTTTGCCGTTCCTGCTTGCCTTGTCGTCCCTGTCCCACTGCCGGAGCAGCGGCGGCGGCAGGGTCGAGAAAGCTCATGGGCCACCTCTTCGAAGGGGGCCTCCGCGCGTCGGCGGTGGCAGCCAGCGGCCCTAAGGTCGTGGCCGGCCTCGGTGCCGTCGCCGTCGAGGCGCCGCAAGCGCGCGTCGTTCTCAGTGACCCTAGCCCCGAAGGAGATAGAGGAGGACATCTACGCGCATAGGACTTTATTGCTTTTAGAAAATAGAGCCTGGGGGGTTTTGGGTAAAACTAGCAGACCATCATTGCCACGTAGACCCGATAGGTGGGTCCAAACGGTCAGAAAACGGTTTAACACGCTAATTGGCAGAATCAGTGCTCCGCGTATCGACCATGCCTCTGTAGTGGTAGTTATGTGTCGCCTTGCCCAATGTTGGTAGTTTTCAGAAATGACCGCCTGTAATGTGGTAGTTCCTCGTCATTTACTCAGGTATCCTGAGAATCACAGATAGCTCCAAGATATATTCTTTTGCTTGTGAAGGAAGTCATATAGATTACCTCCTGGCATGTATTCTAAAGAAAACAAACATAATTACAATTGTAAAATATTAGTTGATAGGAGATTATAGCTTGCCTGGTGATACAGACTATACATGCTTATTTTTAAACAAGAGAAAAAAAGAGGCCTCCAGTTTTCACTTTCACAAACGAGTAGTAGAAGTTTATACAAACAAACAGAAGATACAGATAACACATACAAAGGAGAACACTGCTGCGATCCGACTCAGCAGTGATCTTACACACACAGCACAAAAACATAGAATGAATATGAAGAAAAGCTCCTTGTTTGATTCGTAGGGGTGGTTCTCGTGGAACTCATCCATCAGGGACTCAATCGGCATCACTCGCAGCGACTCGTGGATTGTGATGTTAAGTGATGACAAAGCTGGTCGTCCTCCTCCAAGGGCGACTCGGGCGAACCCTAGCCGCCGCCGCAGCCTTCCCCTCCCCCCCCCCTCCCCTCCTCGTTGTCCCCAGAGGCCGCCGGCGGCGAAGCCTGGCGCGGCCGGTGATGGGGGCGGCGGGGATCCTCGCGTGGTCCCCTGGTGCGGCGGTACGAGGCACGCCTCCGCGCCGGGGGGATGGTCCCGGTTCTGGTGATGGCGGCGCGGGCGGTGTTGGGGGCGGCGGCGCGGCCGCCATGGTGGCGCAGCCCTCTCCGCCGTTCCTCGCCGTGGCCTCGTCCGGAGGGCGGTGATGGGGGCGGCGGCGCGGCCCCGGACCCTCTCCTCCTTCCTCGCCTTGGCATGGCCGGGCGGGTGGGGATGGGGGTGGATCGCGTGCTGCTCCTCCTCAAGAGCTGGGATCACGGCACCAAGGGCGGCGGCCCTGGATAGCGATGGTGGTGACGGCGTCGATCTGGTGGCAGGTGGCGGGCATCAGGTGCCACTGACCGTGGCACCGCGGTGGTGGTCTTCTCTCTCGCCGGAGTAGATCGGCTAGTTGTGTGGCTAGCCGTGGCGGATCTTGCGATCCGTCGCCTAGCTCCCGATGGCGAGGCGCAGCTGCCGGTGAAAGCCGGCCCGGACTTCGGTCATGGCGGATGATGGCGGCGCCTTTCTTCGTTACCTTGTTGAAGGCATTGTCTCTGCAGTCTGCGTTTCTTCGCCTGGGCTGCTCCAGGGGAAACCCTAGACCCGGGTCTCCCGGATCGGACGATAGCGGCGCGCAACGCCGTTCTCCCTGTTGGGGGTATCGTTTTCGGAGCAGACAACGGATGGTGGTGGTGCTGAGGTGGAGCGGTGTGCTTTTCCTGTGTCGGCGTCGTCGAGTCGCCGCGGCATGGTGCAGTGGTGTCTCGGGACGGATGCAGTGTGATGGACATGCGCAGGATGGTGGAGTCGTCTGGCGCCGTGGCGGCATCGATGGCAGGCCTGACATGGTCAATGCGGTGATCTCTCTTGAAGATGGAATCGAGGAAGACGGCGGTAGCAACTTCTATGGCGTGTGCGTTGGCGTATGCTGAGAGTCTGCTTGACTGGATGTGCTTCTTATCTGCTATTGGGCGGCCTGGGAAGGCATTTGGTTTTTTGGATGGTATGAGTTGGTGAACTGTCACCCCTTCATCCCTCTGTAGGTTTAGCGAGGTGGCTTTGAGGTTGATCTTTTGTATTGCTCGTGTAAGGTGTTGTGAATAATCTAATAAAAAATGCCGTGTGCATCCTTTGGATGCAGAAGCTGGGACGATATTTTCCCCATTTCGAAAAAAAAAGTGATGACAAAGCTTCAATATAGCAGCTGCGTATTATATACAGAGTAGTATGTGTTAATGATAAAAGGCAGATTGGGACAGAATGTAGTTACGGTGTACTTACAGTATAGCCATCTGAGGTTCACTCCATGATATCCCATTTGATAGTGATGTTCCCATTTGGATCAAGAGGGTCATAAGCTCTTCTGCAGAGAGATGAGATGAGAAAGTTTCAGAAGGAAATATCCTAGCGCCTCAAATTAACTAATGTACGACTTGGTTACATGCGTTTCAACTTTCAAGGCATCTCCTCGTTCACATCAAATTCTTATTTAAATGAAAAGAGCATAAAACCCAATAAAGATCAAGATTTGCTTGCTACTCACATCCAATCTTAGAATCATGTTCATCACAGGATTTTTTCCTCATATGAATCGAAAAATGTGCAGAATTGCTACTCCAGTTTCAGTGCAAGCAAAATGTATTAAGAGTCCTACTAGATCAGAGCAAGCTATCAGAACGAAATGTTGAAGAGCAAAACAGACATAAGACCTAACTAAAGGTCTAATATTAAGCTATCAGAACGAAATACAGATAAGGTATCGGTGAATAGGACCATCAGGTGTGGCATGGGCGGTAGTGCTGGCTGCTGGGTTCACTGGCGATGGCCCTGGCATGGAACCTGGCATCGGTGGAAGCTGAGAATGTGATGGTCGATGTCCTTGTTGATGAGGAAGGATGCGTGCTGGTGGCTGCAGCTGAGGCATGTTTGGAGGTTCTGGCCTATATTGTGCATCTTTACCATGAATTGCAGCAGCAAATGGTCCGGGTGTTAGTTCAAGGCATCTAAAATCCACCCATATCTAAGGATGGCAATTTTACCCATGGGTACGGGTACCCGCGGGTACCGTACCCGCATGGGCAGGGTATGGGTACACTTTTATGCCCATGGGTAGTACCCATACCCTGCCCGTTAAGTCATGGGCAGGGTACGGGTATAGCCTCTTACCCGCGGGTGTACCTATACCCTGCCCGTTTATTGTTAAATTCTTACTCTACTTCTGTTGACTTATGAGTTAGAATATGAGAATGTTATTTTATATTATGTTAATTGTTATGTACTCAACTACCTATTATTGAGTTGAGATAATTAATTTTTTAACCGAAATTGTTATCGATAAATGTAAAATTGTTATTGACTTGTGCACAATTTATCCTACCCACCGGGTACCCAATGGGTACGGGTACCCGCCGGGTATGGGTATGGGTAAGTTATATACCCATGGGTACGGGTATGGGTAGAAGTTTGTACCCATTGACTATATGGGTATGGGTATGGTATTGCTCTACCCTGCCCAAACCCTGCCCATTGCCATATCATGACCAACAAAACTGAGTGTTGGTCACCAGAACCTGATAATATAAATTAAAATTTTGAATTAGCCATTCCTTGTCTGTCAGAATTGTTCAGTTCACCTACTATTCATTTTCTATCTGCCTAGTTGCTACTAATTTATGCAATAATGCCTGTGTTATGGTGCTGCTAGAGGGATGGCGCGAGAGGGCCGGCCGGGGGCCGCCCACGGCCGGTGGCAAGAGGGAAGGGATTTCCTTCTTAATTCTTGCTTTATTAAATTGATACGTCTCCTCTCCTTATATAGAGAGGTTTACTTGACCCCTAAGCAAGCGACCCTTATCTCTAATTCACCCTAAGACTAACGGGCTATAGCGTCAGCCCAAGCCCATTACGTACTCTAACACTACACCCCACCTAGACATGCAGCTCGTCCTCGAGCTGCAACCTAAACAAACCATGACTCGACGCAACACAAACCTAACACCTAAAAACGAGCCTTTTACATCTCGGCTTGTTTTATTACTCTCAACTCTGAAATGGACTGGGACGCTTTATTGTTGACCCCTGAACATAAAGTGGACACCATCCGCCCGTCGGACTTGCACCTGTACAGCCACCTGGATCCCATGGAAACCAGCGGGACAAAAGGAGCCCGTGCGGCGGCCGGCGGCGGAATGCAGTGGTGCTACGCGGAGCGCTCCTGTCGGTGACACCATGCCTTCTCCCCGCCGGATGACTGTGATGGCGCAGACTTTGAGGTCGTTGCCCGCGGGAAAAACAGCATGTCCGCTGCCCGTGGGGGAAACCGCACGCCCAAGATCCCCGACGCAGCGGACGAGATCGAGGTCCGTTGCGCAACAAAGCGCAACTTGGAGGAGCTGCAGCTGCAGATCACGCATCTCCCGCACACGCCGACGCACTAGGAGGCCGCGCGCAGCAGCCTGCAGCCTCACTGTCGCCGACACGTGGCGGATAGCGATCCAAGCCGGAAGCGGTGACGGCGACGGAGGGAAACGGACCTGGTGGAAGGGCATCCCGGGCGGTGTCGATGTAGAGCCAGGGGCCAAGGTCGCTCCCACAACACCGAAAGGCAGGGACGGTGCTGCTAGAGGGCCAGCCGGGGGGTGCCCACGGCCGGTGGCAAGAGGGAAGGGATTTCCTTCTTAATTCTTGCTTTATTAGATTGATACGTCTCCTTATATAGAGAGGTTTACTTGACCCCTAAGCAAGCGACCCTTATCTCTAATTAACCCTAAGACTAATGGGCTATAGCGCCAACTGATGCGCGTAGATGTACACGTCCGTTGGGAACCCCAAGAGGAAGGTGTGATGCGCACAGCAGCAAGTTTTCCCTCAGAAAGAAACCAAGGTTATCGAACCAGTAGGAGCCAAGAAGCACGTGAAGGTTGTTGGTGGAGGAATGTAGTGCGGCGCAACACCGGTGAAACCGGCTCCAACGTGGAACCTGCACAACACAATCAAAGTACTTTGCCCCAACGTAACGAGTGAGGTTGTCAATCTCACCGGCTTGCTGAAAACAAAGGATTAAGCGTATCGAGTGGAAGATGGTGTTTGTTTGCAAAGAACAGTAAAAACAGTAGAATGTATTCAGATGTAAAAGAATGGACCGGGGTCCACAGTTCACTAGTGGTGTCTCTCGAATAAGATAACTAGCATGCTGGGTGAACAAATTACAGGTGAGCAATTGAAAAATAAAGATTCAATACATATCAACGATGATTACTATGTGATTTAATCAGGGCATTACGACAAAGTACATAGACCGCTATCCAGCATGCATCTATGCCTAAATAATCCACCTTCAGGTTATCATCCGAACCCATTACAGTATTAAGTTGCGAACAACAGATAATTACATTAAGTATGGTGCGTAATGTAATCAACACAAATATCCTTAGACAAAGCATCAATGTTTTATCCCTAGTAGCAACAGCACATCCACAACCTTAGAACTTTCCATCACTTGTCCCGGATTTAATGGAGGCATGAACCCACTATCGAGCATAATTACCCCCTCTTGGAGTTACAAGTATCAACTTGGCCAGAGCCTCTACTAGCAACGGAGAGCATGCAAGAACATAAACAACACATATATGATAGATTGATAATCAAATTAACATAGTATTCTCTATTTATCGGATCTCACCAAACACAACATGTAGCATTACAAATAGATGATCTTGATCATGTTAGGCAGCTCACAAGATCTATAACAATGAAAGCACAAGCGGAGAAGACAACCATCTAGCTACTGCTATGGACCCATAGTCCAAGGATGAACTACTCACGCATCAATCCGGAGGCGGGCATGATGATGTAGAGCCCCTCCGGTGATGATTCCCCTCTCCGGCAGGGTGCCGGAGGCGATCTCCTGAATCCCCCGAGATGGGATTGGCGGCGGCGGCCTCTCGGTAATGTTTTCCGTATCGTGGCTCTCGGTACAGGGGGTTTCACGACGGAGGCTTTAAGTAGGCGGAAGGGTAGGTCAAGGGGCGACGCGAGGCGCCGACACAACAGGGCCGCGCGGCCCGGGCCCGAGCCGCGCCGCCTGGTGTCCGGCCGCCTCGTGGCCCCACTTCGTTCCCTCTTCGGACTTCGGAAGCTTCGTGCAAAAATAGGACCACGGGCGTTGATTTCGTCCAATTCCGAGAATATTTCCTTACTAGGATTTCTGAAACCAAAAACAGCGAGAAAAACAGAAGCGGCACTTCGGCATCTTATTAATAGGTTAGTGCCGGAAAATGTAAAATAACGATGTAAAGTATGTGTAAAACACTCAAGTATTGTAATAAAAGTAGCATGGAACATAAGAAATTATAGATACGTTTGCGACGTATCAAGCATCCCCAAGCTTAGTTCCTACTCGTCCTCGATTAGGTAAACGATAACACAAATAATTTCTGAAGTGACATGCTACCAACATAATCTTGATCAACATTATTGTAAAGCATATGAGATGAATGGAGTGATCTGAACAAAAGATTGCTAACAAAGATAATGACTAAGCAAATGAATCATATAGCAAAACTTTTCATGAATAGTACTTTCAAACAAGTATCAATAAGACTTGCATAAGAGATAACTCATCAGCAATAAATTCAAAGTAGAATGAATTGAAGCAACACAAAGGATGATTAAGTTTCAGCAATTGCTTTCAACTTGTAACATGTATATCTCATGGATATTTGTCAACATAGAGTAATATAACAGAATAAGTAAACATGTAAGAATCAATGCACACAGTTAACACAAGTGTTTGCTTCTAAGATAGAAAGGAATGGGTAAACTGACTCAACAATAAAGTAAAAGATTGGCCCTTCGCAGAGGAAGCATTGATTACTATTTTTGTGCTAGAGCTTTTTGTTTTGAAAACATAGAAACAATTTTGTCAACGGTAGTAATAATTCATATGTGCTATGCATAATACTTCCTACAAGTTGCATGCCTCATGCATAGAGTACCAATAGTGCTCGCACCTTGTCCTACTATCTCGGAAAACACGGATTCTCATCGCATAACATATGCTTCAAACAAGTGTCACAAAGGGGTACCTCTATGCCGCCTGTACAAATGTCTAAGGAGAAAGCACGCATTGGATTTCTCGCTTTTGATTATTCTCAACTTAGACATCCATACCGGGACAACATAGACAACATATAATGGACTCCTCTTTTTAATGCTTAAGCATTCAACAATAGTTAATATTCTCATAAGAGATTGAGGTTGTATGTCCAAACTGAAACTTCCACCATGATACATGGCTTTAGTTAGCGGCCCAATGTTCTTCTCTAACATATGCATACTCAAACCATTTGATCATGAAATCCACTACTTCAGACAAGACGAACATGCATAGCATCTCACATGATATCCAACGAAGGTAAAGTTGATGGCGTCCCCAGAAAACATGGTTACCGCTCAACAAGCAACTTATAAGAATTAAAACACATAACTACATATTCATCACCACAATAGTTTTTAAGCTATTTGTCCCATGAGCTATATATTGTAAAGGTAGAGGAATGAAATTTAAAGGTAGCACTCAAGTAATTTACTTTGGAATGGCAGGAAATACCACATAGTAGGTAGATATGGTGGACACAAATGGCATGGAGTTTGGCTCAAGGTTTTTGGATGCACGAGAAGCATTTCCTCTCAGTACAAGGTTTGGGCTAGCAAGGTTGTTTGAAGCAAACACAAGTATGAACAGTACAGACAAAACTCACACAAGAACATATTGCAAGCATTATAAGGCTCTACATTGTCTTCCTTGTTGTTCAAACACTTTACCCGAAAATATCTAGACTTAGAGAGATCAACCATGCAAACCAAATTAAACAAGCTCTACAGTAGTTCTTCATTAATAGATTAAACTACATGATGCAAGAGCTTAAACATAATCTATGAGAGCTCAAACAATTGCCAAATTGCCAAACCATATGCATCATTTTCCAATTCCAACCAAATAGTAATTTAACGAAGCAATAAGCCTTCGCCATGAACATTAAAGCACAATTAAGAACACAAGTGTTCCATATGAAAAAGCGGAGCGTAATATCTCCAATATAAGAATGGCGAGATCCAACTTTATTCAAAACAAAAACAAAAACAAAAACAAACTGACGCTCCAAGTAAAGAACATAAGAATGTGACGGAATAAAAATATAGTTTCACTAGAAGTGACCTGATAATGTTGTCGATGAAGAAGGGGATGCCTTGGGCATCCCCAAGCTTAGATGCTTGAGTCTTCTTAAAATATGCAGGGATGAACCACCGGGGCATCCCCAAGCTTAGACCTTTCGCTCTTCTTGATCATAGTATATCATCCTCTTCTCTTGACCCTTGAAAACTTCCTTCACACAAACTTCAAGCAAACTCATGAGAGGGTTAGTGCTTAACCACAAATTCATATATTCAGAGATGACACAATCATTCTTAACACTTCTGAACATTGCACAAAGCTTCTGAAAGTTAATGGAACAAAGAAACTCATTCAACATAGCAAAAGCGGCAATGCGAAACAAAAGACAGAATATGTCAAAAACAGAACAGTCCGTAAAGATGCTTCTGGACTGGACACTTAACTTGCTCAAATGGAAAAACTCAAAACTAATGAAAGTTGCGTACATATCTGAGGATCACGCTCGT
This sequence comes from Lolium rigidum, assembly GCF_022539505.1. Taxonomy (NCBI): domain Eukaryota; kingdom Viridiplantae; phylum Streptophyta; class Magnoliopsida; order Poales; family Poaceae; genus Lolium; species Lolium rigidum. The sequence goes on along the minus strand of NC_061511.1, from coordinate 55,283,539 downwards.
AATTTTGTAGATGTTTTCGAATTTTTTTCAGAGACTTATGCCAGAATTCGTGACAGACAGCAATGCTATTTCTGCGCAGCGATCCCAAATATAACATCAACTTTAACATAGAAACTTTACTTGGCACAAAAACATGATAAGGAGAGGTTGCTACAGTAGTAAACAACTTCCAAGACTCAACAAAACAAAAATTGCTGTAGTAAAATAAACACATGGGTTATCTCCCAAGAAGTGCTTTTCTTTAACGCCTTTCAGCTAGGCGCAGAAAGTGCAAATCAAGTAACATCAAGAGTAGAAGCATCAACATTATTTTTCTTGCAAACACAACTTGTTGCGGAGGGTACTTTAGGCGCTCCATTATCTAAATTTTCTATGGTGGTGCTAGGGGTTTTAGCAATTTTAGGCCTATAATAATTCTTTTGTTTAGGCACTTTAGAGGCATACATGAATTTTTGCTCTTTACCCACATAAGCTTTCTCATTATACTTGAGAGAAGAAAAGGTTGAACCCAAGGTCCCCATAGCTTTTTCAAGTTCATCAATCCTGTTGGTTTGATTATCATGGACAACACAAGTTCCTAGGACACTAATTATTTCATCAATTCCTCCTAGGGATTTATCAAGTTCATCAGTTTTATCCAATAACATTTCCAATTTAGTTTCAATACTTGGAAAATTTTTCTCTATGGTTTCCAATTTTTCATAAGATCCTCAAGAGAGATTTCAATTTTAACTTCATTAACAGGCGGTATTCCAACTAGACTCTCAATGATGCAACTAGCTTCTAAAGCGGGAGTACCTAGGAAATTACCTCCCGAAAGAGTATCAAGAACATACCTATTCCAACTAGATAAACCAACATAAAAGTTCCTAAGAAGGATAGTGGTGGAGTGTTTCTTAATGCACCTATGATGAGCATTACTAATTCTGTACCAAGCATCTTTAAAACTTTCTCCACCTTGTTGCTTAAAAGAACGAACTTCAACTTCAGGATTACTCATGATAACAGTAGTAAAGTAAACTAGGCAAATAAAGACAAGTAACTAATTTTTTTGTGTTTTTGATATAGAGATCAAGGCAGTAAATAAAGTAAAGCTAGCAACTAATTTTTTTGTGTTTTGTTTAAGTGCAGCAAACAAAGTAGCAAATAAAATAAAGCAAGATAAAAACAAAGTAAAGAGATTGGAAGTGGAGACTCCCCTTGCAGCGTGTCTTGATCTCCCCGGCAACGGCGCCAGAAAAAGAGCTTGATGCGCGTAGATGTACACGTCCGTTGGGAACCCCAAGAGGAAGGTGTGATGCGCACAACAGCAAGTTTTCCCTCAGAAAGAAACCAAGGTTATCGAACCAGTAGGAGCCAAGAAGCACATGAAGGTTGTTGGTGGAGGAATGTAGTGCGGCGCAACACCAGTGAAACCGGCGCCAACGTGGAACCTGCACAACACAATCAAAGTACTTTGCCCCAACTTAACAGTGAGGTTGTCAATCTCACAGGCTTGCTGAAAACAAAGGATTAAGCGTATCGAGTGGAAGATGGTGTTTGTTTGCATAGAACAGTAAAAACAGTAGAATGTATTCAGATGTAAAAGAATGGACCGGGGTCCACAGTTCACTAGTGGTGTCTCTCCAATAAGATAACTAGCATGCTGGGTGAACAAATTACAGGTGAGCAATTGACAAATAAAGATTTAATACATATCAACGATGATTACTATGTGATTTAATCAGGGCATTACGACAAAGTACATAGACCGCTATCCAGCATGCATCTATGCCTAAATAATCCACCTTCAGGTTATCATCCGAACCCCTTCCGAGTATTAAGTTGCGAACAACGAGATAATTGCATTAAGTATGGTGCGTAATGTAATCAACACAAATATCCTTAGACAAAGCATCAATGTTTTATCCCTAGTAGCAACAGCACATCCACAACCTTAGAACTTTCTGTCACTGTACGAGATTTAATGGAGGCATGAACCCACTATCGAGCATAATTACCCCCTCTTGGAGTTACAAGTATCAACTTGGCCAGAGCCTCTACTAGCAACGGAGAGCATGCAAGAACATAAACAACACATATATGATAGATTGATAATCAACTTAACATAGTATTCTCTATTCATCGGATCTCACCAAACACAACATGTAGCATTACAAATAGATGATCTTGATCATGTTAGGCAGCTCACAAGATCTATAACAATGAAAGCACAAGCGGAGAAGACAACCATCTAGCTACTGCTATGGACCCAAAGTCCAAGGATGAACTACTCACGCATCAATCCGGAGGCGGGCATGATGATGTAGAGCCCCTCCGGTGATGATTCCCCTCTCCGGCAGGGTGCCGGAGGCGATCTCCTGAATCCCCCGAGATGGGATTGGCGGCGGCGGCCTCTCAGTAATGTTTTCCGTATCGTGGCTCTCGGTACAGGGGGTTTCGCGACGGAGGCTTTAAGTAGGCGGAAGGGTAGGTCAGGGGGCGACGCGAGGCGCCGACACAACAGGGCCGCGCGGCCCAGGCCCGGGCCGCGCCGCCCTGGTGTCTGGCCGCCTCGTGGCCCCACTTCGTTCCCTCTTCGGACTTCTGGAAGCTTCGTGCAAAAATAGGACCCTGGGCGTTGATTTCGTCCAATTCCGAGAATATTTCCTTACTAGGATTTCTGAAACCAAAAACAGCAGAAAAACAGCAACTGGCACTTCGGCATCTTGTTAATAGGTTAGTGCCGGAAAATGTAAAATAACGCTGTAAAGTATGTGTAAAACACTCAAGTATTGTAATAAAAGTAGCATGGAACATAAGAAATTATAGATACGTTTGCGACGTATCACCAAACCAAGCCCATTACGTACCAACAATTCTCTAATTGTTTAATTTTGAAATATTTGAGGCTTCTATAAATTCATAGGCACACATAACAAAAAGGTGAAAATTAACTAGAGTGTGCACAGAGTATGGACTATGCATACAAGACTACACGATCACTAAACGGCTTCATACTTGGCTTTGTAGGTAAAATTTTAACCCTTCATTTTCCTCTTCTAAAAATTCATGTGTATTATTAATGTTGCTCCAGCAAGGTAGCTCAGGATAAATATATACACTGCTGAAATTCTATAGTAATACATTTAAATTAAATTTCTGTATATCTAGTGTATTATAATCAAATACACAAGCTCTACAATCTAGGATATTCTTGAATGGAGGAATTGTGAAAACTGAAATCGAATGGATACCCATGCCATATGCCTTTGTGCATCATGAAGTGATTAATCTCTTCATTCTTCAGGCTTACACAGAGATGCATTTCTTATTTGCGGTGAAGAAGTACACAACAAGAGATAGAAATTCCAAAACACGGAATTTGACTTTACGTTTTGCAGACACTACTGAATTTGAGTCGAGGCACTGGACTGACCTTGAGAGTTGAGGCAGTAGCACGATCCAACGGGCGAGGGGGGCGGTGGCCGCCTACTCCGATCCCGCCTGAGAAGAGCGGCGGCGTTGCAGCGGACTAGCCACAGAGGAGAATGTCTTAGGGTTCCCGCAGATGCCGACGAGGCGGCGGCCATGATCCCGTAGATGAGGAGGTGGCGGCGAACGATCCCTCGGCCCCGCTCTGGCTTGCCTGCTCCCGACCCCGTACATGAGGACGACAGCTCCGGCTTCCGAGGAAGAGACGGATACCCCGTGCAAGGCGAGGCGAATGACTACTTCGGCGGGCAGGCCAAGGCGACCGACTTCGACTCTCAAGCTCGGCCCGCATGGTCGGCAGGGGAGACGAAGATCTTGCCACGGCGGCATTCGCTTAGAACGGCGATCCGTTTTACAGTACTTTTGAGAGTTCAGGAGATCCCGTTTTTTATTGGCGCAGGTTCTCGTTCTTGATTGCTAGGGTTTAGATCGATCGCTGGATGTACGTTTTCTAATTGTGAATCATTATACCAATTTGATAAACGCTATCATTGTTTTAATCAACCGTCACGAAAAATCGGGTTAGACGGAACCCGCACGGAACCTAAGTTCCGTGTTAATCACCGTAAAATAGCTCAAATTTTAATCCATAGCTTTGCAAAGCTGTTTGCAAAAATGACTGTGAACCAGCTAAGGGCAAGGATGGGAGAGCTTCTTAGTATGAACCGGCCGGTCGGCATTCATCAAAGGCTGCAACCTGCATTATAACTTCATTTTAGTTCGACCAATGGTGAGTGAGACATGTGTGCTCCTGAAAACTTGATATTTGTCGCGCGTTTGACCCCATGTCCTAGTCGTTCCTCCTCAAAGGACTGAAGCAGTTGGGTTTCCCAGAGATTTGCATCCAATGAATTGCGCTCATCTTATTTGCGAAGCGGCGGGGTAGTTATTGCCCGTGGTTAGTGTTGGATGTTGTTTGGCGGAACGTACCGTGGAGCTGGGTACGGTTGCGTGTTATATAGTAGGGCATAAAGCCGTATAGTACATGATAGGTATCCGTATACAAAGACATACGGTATACATAACTTAACTTCTAACACTCCCCTTAATCTAAACCTTTTGAAAGGTTGAGATTACACTTAAACTCATCTAACCTTTTTACAGGGAGAGCTTTTGTGAAACCATCAGCAACCTGATCTTTATTAGAGATAAACCTGATACCTAAGGGATTTCTAGCAACTCTCTCTCTTACAAAATGAAAATCAATCTCAATGTGTTTGGTTCTAGCATGAAACACTGGATTTACAGACAAATAGGTAGCACCTAAGTTGTCACACCAAAGACATGGCTTTTCTCTTAACTTAACACCAAGTTCAGCAAGAAGAGCTTCAACCCATATTAACTCAGCAGTGGCATTGGCTAGTGCCTTATATTCAGCTTCAGTACTTGATCTAGACACAGTGTCTTGCTTTCTGGCACTCCAAGAAACCAAGTTTGGCCCAACAAATATGGAAAAGCCACCTATGGATCTCCTATCATCAAAAGAACCTGCCCAATCTGCATCTGAAAAAGCACTGAGAAATATAGAGGAAGACCTTGCAAAAGTAGTTCCAACTTTCAATGTATCAAACACATATCTAAGTATACGCTTAACTGCTTTCCAATGATCTGTAGTTGGAGCATGAAGGAACTGACAGACTTTGTTAACAGAGAAAGCCAAATCCGGCCGTGTCAAGGTCAAATATTGCAAAGCTCCAACAATACTTCTATATTGTGTACTATCTTTAGGACCTAGAGGTGTACCATCATAAAGAGACAATTGTTCTGTAGAGGACAGAGGTGTAGGTGTAGCCTTGCATCCATTCATACCCACTTTTGCAACCAAATCACTTGCATATTTTTCTTGTGTCAAAATCAAACCATTAGGAGTTCTTTTTTACTTCAATACCAAGAAAATAGTGTAGATCACCTACTTCCTTGATAGCAAAGTTCTGATTTAAATCTCGAAGCAAACAAGTAATGGCATGATCTGAGGAGCTTGTTACTATGATGTCATCAACATAAATAAGCATGTAGATGATGATACCTGACTTATTGTAAAGAAACAATGAAGTATCAGCCTTTGAGGGAACAAATCCAAGAGCACACAACTTATAACTGAGTCTTGAATACCATGCTCGAGGTGCTTGTTTCAACCCATAGAGAGCCTTGTCAAGTTTGCATATGTAGTGTGGTACAGAAGAACTTTCAAAACCTGGAGGTTGTTTCATATAAACTTCCTCTTCCAGAACACCATGAAGAAACACGTTCTTGACATCTAGCTGACGTAGACTCCATCCACGAGAGACAGATATAGACAAAACAATTCTGATAGTAGCAATTTTAACTACAGGGCTGAAAGTATCTTCATAATCAATGCCATACCTTTTGTTTAAAACCTTTTGCAACAAGACGTGCCTTATACCTGTCAATAGTACCATCTGCCTTTTTCTTGATACGATACACCCATTTGCAGTCAATCAAATTTCTGCATTTGCTTGGAGGAACAAGGTGCCAGGTTTTGTTTTCAATCAAGGCATCATATTCATCTTGCATTGATTGCCGCCATTTTTGATCATTGAGAGCTTCCACAAGAGTGCATGGCTCACCTGTAGAAGACAACATGCCATATCTAACAGTTCCATCAGTATACTTTTTGGGATTTCTTATACCTTTCTGAAGACGAGTTCGTGGTTCAGCAGGTGGTGGTGGTGCAGCAGTAGTAATCTCCCCACTGGCTGCAGCCACAGAAGATCCAGAGGCAGCCCCAGATTCCGTGGCAGAAGATGCAGGGCTGGCAGCGCCAGATGGCGAGACAGCACTGGCATGAGGCGTGTGTCGGCCATGCGCTGACGGAGACAGGGCGGGGACCGCTCCGGCGCGGCAGGCGAGGCGCCAGGTGGCGAGTCGGCAGAGGGCGGGGCCGTGTGCCGGGCACGCGCGGACGGTGACCGCTCTGGCGCGGCAGGCGAGGCGCCAGGCGGCGGGCCAGCAGTGGACGTGGGCGTGGCGGGAGGAGGCGGACGCCATGGCTAGCTCCGGCTGGGGGACGGTCGTACTGTTGGATGTTGTTAAGATCAAAGGAACCATGAGGGGTATGCAAAATTGAATTACCAATATGACTAATGGGAATGCCTTTACCTTCAGCAGTGCGGACCCGATCTTGACCATTGTATTTGTTGGCGATGTGGAGCTTGTTCAACTCACTGGTGATATGGTCAGTGGCACATGTATCAGTGTACCAGTTTGTGTCCACTCCATAGGATGCAAGATGTGCACCCTTATCTCCTTTGTCTCCCTTGTCCTTCTTGTCATCCGAGTAGCGCCACCAACAGTCCGAGGCAGGGTGACCATAGATCTTGCAAATTTGACATTCAGTGTCAACAAAAGGAGTGGGGGCGCGGTCACGACGTCCACCCCCACCACGTCGCTTGTCGCGTCTATCATCACGACGATCACGGTCACCACGACGGTCATCACTCCGCCAGGAACCACGATCATCACCGCGGGAGGAGTTGCGGTCGTCGTCTCTAGGGTGGCGATAGCCACCACCACCACTGCCTCCGCCACGGTGAGAGCCAAGATCAGGGCTACGACCAGGCGGGGAGGGGTAGCGGCGCTGAGGGGAGGTCCGGCCACGGAAGCGCTGCTCACGGTCACGACGGGCCAGATTTGCGGAGGAGACAAAAGTGCCATTTTCTTCAACGCCATTGCGCATGTCATAGGAGGACAGCTGATCATAGAATCCATCCAGAGTGGTGCCAGGATTTCCATTCACGGTGGTGATGAGAGAGTTGTATTCAGTCTTGTCAAGACCATGGAGTAAATAGCCAAGAAACTCATCATCCTCAATGGGCTTCCCAAGTGCAGTAAGTTCTGATGCAAAACCTCTCATCTTTGTGTAATACTGATCTGCAGTCATAGTGAGCTTCTTGGTGTCATTGAGCTGTTCACGCAGATGCCGAGCCTTGGTGCGGGAGGCAGTCTTGAACATGGCGTTGATGGTGGTCCAAGCTTCAGCAGTTGACTCAACTCCAAGGAGATGGGAGAGGATATCCGGGGACAGCGTGTTCAAGAGAAAACGAAGAACTTGTTGATCCTTCGCCATCCAGGCAACATAGGCCGGGTTATCCACGGTGATTTTCTTCTTGTCAACATCCTCGACTTCAATGAACTTTGACGGAGCGCGATCTGTCCCCTCAAGTAGAGGCATCACGTTGGCACCACGGAAGGCGGGAAGGACGAGCGCCTTCCATAGCAGAAAGTTGCCCCGGGTAAGCTGTTGGGCCGGAGGAGCTCCAAGGGCAGCGAAGAGACCGGGGGTTGTTGAAGACGAACTCATGGCGGCGGTAGATGGCAACGTCTGCGCGTGTGGGCTAGGGTTTGGGCTGTTTGATCGTGGGTTTTTCTTGAGATCGGCGGCGGCTAGCTTTGTAGCGGCGGCCTGGTTTCTTGACGTAGGGCGGCGGCGGTGACTTTAGGGTTAGCACACGGCGGCGGCGGGTTTTGGTGGTTTTTGGTGTAGGTTTTGATCGCGGTGACCGCAGGGAAGAAACTACGGTGACGGCGAGACGTAGAGGAGGCGGCGGCGGCGGCTCGGGAGAGGAGCGGCGGCGGCGGTTTTAGATCGGCAGCTAGGTCAGCGAAGAGCCTGCTCTGATACCATGTTGGATGTTGTTTGGCGGAACGTACCGTGGAGCTGGGTACGGTTGTGTGTTATATAGTAGGGCATAAAGCCGTATAGTACATGATAGGTATCCGTATACAAAGACATACGTTATACACAACTTAACTTCTAACAGTTAGCGTCCCCGTTGGAGATTAAAACATTTGGAACATAATCTTATTTTATTTTCTTATTTTTCCAATCTAAGACTAGTCACAATGGAAAGTATCATAGACTAGTATCATATATATGATACTAGTTATGATACAACACATACAATGCATAGTATCATGAATTAGTATCAGGGAGTGGCGTTTTGGCACCCGGGAGCATATGCTCCCGGTTTTTAAACTTCATTTTAAATGCACTTTTAAAATGTTGAAAAATTTGAACACAAAATTTAGTAGATACATCTCGAAATTCTACACGTTCACAAAGTGGTTCCACAGAAAACCGACATTTTGAGTGTCATCTGTAAAAAAGACAAATTTTTCTGTAAAAAATGGTTGTGTATGAGACGTTTTGTTTATCTTTTTTGCATAAGTCACAAAAAATGTCGGTTTTTCGCAAGACTTGGTCTGCGCACGTAAAATGTTGATACGTGAGCAAGAAATTTTTTGTTCGAATTTTTTGAACATTTCAAAATATTTTTCCGGTGGCAGGAGCATATGCTCCCATGTTCCGAATTGAATTTCCGATAGTTTCATCTTATTTAATGTTTTGTAGAATCTCAACGCAAATATGTGTACATGATGTGTTTGCCACTAAAATTTCTAATTTTACGTGCTATGATACAATATCTACCTATGATACTACTCTCACCTCTCTCCTCATTAATTGATGTGCCACATAAGATTTTTTTGCTTACATGGCATGCATGATACTACCTATGATACTCCTATTGTGGCTAGTCTAAGCGTCTAGAGTAGCGTCAGACGTTGTACATGTCCTTAAGGGTAGCAACCACGCGGGTGTGTGTTAATGTAGTGCCAGGCTGGAGAAGTGCACACGCTAGTGGTCTGAGGCACGTTGATCCACTATCGAGACAGCTTTTCGTGATCGTTTCAAAGGAGGTGGTTACTCTTTTTTTGCGAGTGATGGAGGTGGTTACTCTGACTGTCATGCAGAGCGCATTATTGGGAACGCCGCGAACATCCAAAGGTTGTCAATTTACACTGATGATGTGGTGTTGTTCATCAAGCCAACGGTACCGGAGTTGGTCGTTGTCAAAGAGGCATTGTGGGTTTCTGACGAGTAAACAACCGTAAGATGTTAGTTGGTGGCGATCAGGCTAGAGAGTAGAGCGACAGGATTCTGCAATGCCCAATAAAAGATTTCCCAACGAGATACCTCGGTTTTGAACTAGCATTGCAGCCCCTCAACGAAGGCAAATTAAGCGGCAGCCCATGTTTGATGCTACCATCCAGATCTTACCTGCGTTGCAGAGGGGGGGGGGGTGATCAAGCGTCCTAGGAGACTAGTGTTGGAGATATGCCCAAGAGGCAATAATAAATGGTTATTATATATATTTGTGTTTATGATAATGTTTACATACCATGCTATAATTGTATTAACCGAAACATTGATACATGTGTGATATGTAGACAAACAAGAAGTCCCTAGTATGCCTCTTAAACTAGCTTGTTGATTAATGGATGATTAGTTTCATAATCATGAACATTGGATGTTATTAATAACAAGGTTATGTCATTGTATGAATGATGTAATGGACACACCCAATTAAGCGTAGCATAAGATCTCGTCATTAAGTTATTTGCTATAAGCTTTCGATACATAGTTACCTAGTCCTTATGACCATGAGATCATGTAAATCACTTATACCGGAAAGGTACTTTGATTACACCAAACACCACTGCGTAAATGGGTGGCTATAAAGGTGGGATTAAGTATCCGGAAAGTATGAGTTGAGGCATATGGATCAACAGTGGGATTTGTCCATCCCGATGACGGATAGATATACTCCGGGCCCTCTCGGTGGAATGTCGTCTAATGTCTTGCAAGCATATGAATAAGTTCATAAGAGACCACATACCACGGTACGAGTAAAGAGTACTTGTCGGGAGACGAGGTTGAACAAGGTATAGAGTGATACCGAAGATCAAACCTCGGACAAGTAAAATATCGCGAGACAAAGGGAATTGGTATTGTATGTGAATGGTTCATTCGATCACTAAAGTCATCGTTGAATATGTGGGAGCCATTATGGATCTCCGGATCCCGCTATTGGTTATTGGTCGGAGTGAGTACTCAACCATGTCCGCATAGTTCACGAACCGTAGGGTGACACACTTAAAGTTGGATGTTGAAATGGTAGTACTTGAATATGGAATGGAGTTCGAATATTTGTTCGGAGTCCCGGATGAGATCCCGGACATCACGAGGAGTTCCGGAATGGTCCGGAGAATAAGATTCATATATAGGAAGTCATATTCCAAGTTTGGAAATGATCCGGTGCATTTATGGCAGGTTCTAGAAGGTTCTAGAAAAGTCCGGAAGAAATCACCATGGAAAGTAGAGTCCCGGAGGGACTCCACCTTGCATGACCAGCCAACCCTAAAGGGGAGGAGTCCATGGTGGACTCCCCTAGGGTGGCCGGCCAAACCCCCTCATGGAAAGGGGAATCCCACCCCAAGTGGGATTCCCACCTTGGGTAGGTTTTCCCACATATGGGAGGTTTTAGTGTTGGGGTCTTATTCGAAGACTTGGACTAGAACTCTTGGTGCTTCCACCTATATAATGAGGAGGAGAGGGAGGGGGCAGCCACTATTTGGCTCAGCCTTGGCCGCACCCCTTAGAGGGCCGGCGCCCAACCCCCTCTCTCCCCAAACCCTAGCGGTCTCTCTCCTCCACCACATCCCGCACGCTTTAGCGAAGCTCCGCCGGATTTCTCCACCACCACCGACACCACGCCGTCGTGCTGTCGGATTCAAGAGGAGCTACTACTTCCGCTGCCCGCTGGAACGGGGAGGTGGACGTCGTCTTCATCAACAACCGAACGTGTGACCGAGTACGGAGGTGCTGCCCGTTCGTGGCGCCGGAACCGATCGTGATCAAGATCTTCTACGCGCTTTTGCAAGCGGCAAGTGATCGTCTACCACAGCAATAAGAGCCTACTCTTATAGGCTTTGGAATCTCTTCAAGGGTTAGTCTTGATCATCCCCTCGTTGCTACCGTCTTCTAGATTGCATCTTGGCTTGGATTGCGTGTTCGCGATAGGAAAATTTTTGTTTTCTATGCTACGTTATCCTACAGTGGTATCAGAGCCGTGTCTATGCATAGGTGGTTGCACGAGTAGAACACAATGGTTTGTGGGCGTTGATGCTCTTGTTATCTTTAGTTGAGTACTTTGCATCTTTGTGGCATAGTGGGATGAAGCGGCTCGGGCTAACTTTACATGACCGCGTTCATGAGATTTGCTCCACGCTTGACATGCAACTTGTATTGCATAAGTGGCTTTGCGGGTGTCTCGTCTCTCCTACTATAGTGAAGATTCAATTTACTCTTCTATTGACAACACTAGTATCACCGTTGTGGTTCATGTTCGTAGGTAGATTGGATCTTGCTCGAAAACCCTAAACCACGTAAAATATGCAAACCAAATTAGAGAACGTCTAACTTGTTTTTGCAGGGTTTGGTAATGTGATATGGCCATAATGTGATGATGAATATGTATGAGATGATCATTATTGTATTGTGGCAACCGGCAGGAGCCTTATGGTTGTCTTTAAATTTCATGTTGAGTAGTATTTCAAAGTAGTTGTAATAGTTGCTACATGGAGGACGATCATGAAGACGGCGCCATTGACCTTGGTGCTTCGCCGACAATGATGGAGATCATGCCCGTTGATGATGGAGATCATGTCCGTGCTTTGGAGATGAAGATCAAAGGCGCAAAGACAAAAGGGCCATATCATATCACATATGAACTGCATGTGATGTTAATCCTTTTATGCATCTTATTTTGCTTAGATCGCGACGGTAGCATTATAAGATGATCCCTCACTAAAATCTCAAGATAATAAAGTGTTCATCCTTAGTAGCACCGTTATCAAGTCTTGTCGTTTCGAAGCATCTCGTGATGATCGGGTGTGATAGATTCAATAAGTACATACAACGGGTGCAAGACAGTTTTGCACATGCGGATACTAAGGTGGCCTTGACGAGCCTAGCATGTACAGACATGGTCTCGGAACACGTGATACCGAAAGGTAGAGCATGAATCATATGATTGATATGATGAACACTTTGAGTGTTCGCCATTGAAATCACACCTTTTCTCGTGATGATCGGGTTTAGGTGCGGTAGATTTGGTTCGTGTGATCACTAAGACAATGCGAGGGATATTGTTTTGAGTGGGAGTTCACCTAGTGTTTTAATTATATTGAATTAAAATTTTGAACTCAATTTATCATAAACATAGTCTGAGTAGTATTTTGAATTAATTTTGTAGTATTGGCATCCGTTTACTACTATGCGCTAGTCTTGTTATTGAGATAGAAATACTGTTAAAATCTGACAAGAAACTTTACGGATTAGTACCGTATTGTTAAAGAATCAAGAATTGATTAAGTCCTATTGCAAACTTTTAGTGAAACTCACTTTGATGATTCAGAGAGCTATGGTTTCAATTAGTACCTAAAGTTATCTTGTCTCCGTGAAACTTGAAGTTCAAATCTGTTTGAAAAGTAAGGAGCTGAAAATCTAGTTTTCAGAAATAATCAAGGTATGAGATATATGTGATATCTAAGACTTTATTGCAAGATGATAGAATATAATTTGGTGAGACTACATAAACTCATAAGTTTTATGGGAATGTATGAAGGTTGAAGACGCCGGGCGTCACAATCCTCCAACTATTGGAGCACTAACGATATTCGCATATCCATGAAGTTATCATCCTTAGTATGCACCGTTGCTAAGACTCGTCGTATCGAAGCATCACGTGATGATCGGGTGTTATAGATTCTACGTGTGCTTACAATGGGTGCAAGCCAGATTTGCACATACAAATACTAAGGTTAAACTTTATGAGCCTAGCATGTACAGACATGGTCTCAAAAAGTTGTCATGAATTGATGGATAAAATTATGAGTGAAATTGTTCATCATAGTTACTAATAAGTGAAATCTAGAACACTTGTCATATGATGAACAACTTCAAAGTAAAAACCTCAAGGTTATTGGTATTTGACCAACAAACCTAGAAGTTATTGATGTTGAAGTGTTTTTCTGAATAATGAGGAAAGCTAAAAGAGAAACTGCAAAAGATATTCTGGCAGAAATAAAGAAAAGACTAGAAAGTCTAGCTCAGGTGTATATAAATGATATACATGTTATGGATGTATTCCTAGTTTAGTCACACAATGAAATTCTTGGGTATTAGTGCTATATTGGTTGGTATGAAGTGTCATACAAAACAACACAATACAAGAATACAATGGCCTAAGTGATCGACAAGGAATATGATAGGTATGCACGTCTGGAACAAAAATAAAGTGTTATTATGTTCATCGTTGGCATTCTATCTAGCCCTTAGAATTTATAATAAAGAACTTAATAATTGTTATTTTGCTCTGGTCAAATAAAAACAATGAGTTGTTCAAATTATGACATTACTCCATGTATGATGGATAAGTTATTATAAATCTTAATGGTGAAACACACATACATAACACTGACGCTAAAATGCCATAAGGCAAATGATTTGAATTCCACTTATTTGTGGAACCGCCATTTAGGTCATGTTAGAAAGGAACGCATGAAGGAACTCCATGCAAATGGATTTTGGAGTCATTTGATTTTTGAATCGTTTGGCGTTTGCAAATCTTTTCTAAAGAGAATGACTAAAATACCGTTCATAGGCCAAGAGTTGAAACGGGCAACTAACTTAGTGGAAATATACATGATGATGTTGTTATCACCAGAATTTGACCGAGTCAGAGGTGGGCCGCGATCGAGATGGGCTTGAAGATGTATGCGTGGAGAGATATGTAAATCGGCCTTGTGTATCAAGTTTGGGCTAGTCAGCCCGTGTATCTTTATATAGTAGGATATGTAGAAGTTAGAGTTTATCTCGTGCACGGTTTAGTGCACGCCCACATTAGAAAGTCCGCTGGACTATAAATATGTATCTAGGGTTTATGGAATAAACAACAACCAACGTTCAACACAAACCAATCTCGGCGCATCGCCAACTCCTTCGTCTCGAGGGTTCCTCCGGTAAGCACCATGCTGCCTAGATCGCATCTCGCGATCTAGGCGGCACGAGCCTGCCTAGTTGTTCATGCGTTGCTCGTATCGAAGCCTTTTTGATGGCGAGCGACGTAGTTATCATAGATGTGTTAGGGTTAGCATTGTTCCTAGTATCATATGCTGTCGTAGTGCAACCCTTGCGCATCTAGCCGTCCCCGTACCTCATCATGGGTGCAGGGCGGCACCCCGCTTGATCGTTATTTAGTAGATCTGATCCGTTACGGTCGCTCCTTGATTCATCAAGGATTAGTTTAATATCTGCAATAGTTAGGCCTTACAAAGGGTTGGAGGATCCAGCGGCGTGCAGGGTGTAGTTTGCTGCCCCTAGACAGGACGTTCCGAGGATCAACCTAGTGTTGGTTTTTAGGCCTTGTCTAGGGCTGGCTTACGTTTACCGTGCGTGAGCGCGAGGCCCAATCGTGAGTAGGATGATCCGATTATGCGGTGAAAACCCCGGATCGTCGTGGATCTCATATGCTTTATCATGATCAAGCAGGACCACCATATATTCGGCCACCTCGGACGAATCATGGGTGGATCGGCTCCATGAGCCGATTCACGGGACAACCTCGAGAGCCGATCGAGGCTCGTATTTAACGTGTACGTGTGTGCCCTGCAGGAAATTAAGCGAGGCATCATCCACACCTTCCCGACCAGGTATAGGTCGGGTGGCACGCCCTGCAACCCGCATCGGCGCGCGACCGAGGAGGCTTTGCGGGCCGTCGCTCCGAGGGACCGGGGCCAGCCGCAGCCCTAGTCGTTCCCGGCTCTACGGTGTTGACCAGTCACTGCCCGCCGGTGGGTTTCTGACGTCAACACATTCTGGCACGCCCGGTGGGACACATCTTCAACGACAATCTTCAACGATAACCACCTCGCCATCCACATCAGAGATGGCGGAAGAAACTCCGGTCACCTACGAGGAGCTCACTGGCGAGCTCAAGAAGAAGTACGACGAGGTCAAAGTCCTCCTCGAAGCCGACCTCATCGGCTCTTTCCACAGGACCCGCTCCCATGGCATCAGATGGAAGGGGTTCTCACCTGATGGCGCGCTTGATGGAGTGGACCTATCCACCCCGTCAGAGGAACGCACCAGGTCGCTGCGTCAGGAGATAAACTTCATGGTGGCTCATTCGCTGCACCGCCATTCTGAGAGCCTGGTGAACACGTTGGAGCGCGTCGCGCTGCGCGTAATCCAGGAGATCATGAGCCATCAGTACTCTCCGTCAGGACCAGCCCTAGGGACTCATCAAGGGGAGTTGCTACTCCAGTCCCGTCCACCGCTGCCGTTCGCGTTGGCAGCGCCCGAGCGCCGAACTCATCGGCCTATGTCGTCTACAAGATTGGTGGTGACCCCGGTGATTACCAATTTCTACGGGACGCGCCCAAGGAGATCCCGCACGGATACGCATGCGCATACGTGCCGGACTGGCACACACTGGGCACCCTCGAACCAGGTCGCTATAGCAGGGACTTCGGGGCAACGGGAGGAACGTCGGAGACAGACCACGAGAAGCAAACGTGGCTAGCTAAATACGCCACCCCGACAAAACTCCCGAGCCCAGCTCCTGCGGTTGGCTCAGAACCAGAGAAACAGGCATGGCTGGTTAAGTACGCCACTCCGACGAATCTTCAGGGTTCGGCACCTGCAGCCATCACCGCGGATCAAATTTGTACGATCCTGAAAGATCAGTTCGGCATGATGCCGAAAAGAAAGGCGATCGGCTATACCAAGCCGTACCCCAACGAGTACGAATTGATCCCGCTACCACCCAAATATCGGCTCCCGGACTTCACAAAGTTCAGCGGATCAGATGGCTCCAGCTCCATCGAGCATGTGAGCCGATATTTGGCACAGCTGGGCATGATCTCAGCGTCAGACGAGCTGCGCGTGAGGTACTTCTCACAGTCCCTCACAGGATCGGCTTTCGGATGATACACGTCGCTGCCACCAAACTCAATCCAGACCTGGAAGCAGCTGGAAGAACGGTTCCATGAGCAATATCACTCAGAGGCTTCCGAGGCTGGCATTGCCGATCTAGCACAAGTACGACAGAAGCGCGGAGAAACGGTGTCGAGATACATCCAGCGCTTCAGGACCGTTAGGAACCGATGCTATTCGGTTCACGTAAGCGAAAAAGAAGCAGTCGAATTGGCGGTGGTGGGTCTATCATCATCGATCAAGGAAGTGGCCTCCCAGGCGGACTATCCTTCATTAGCACACATGGTGTAGAAGTTGTCAGCGTATGAACAACGCCACCCGGATGTCTACCAAGATAAATTCAAGCGCGTGGTTACCATGGTTGACGCAGGCGAAGATGAAGGTCCTACGGGAGAACGAGAGGTCGCAGTAGCTGAGTGGGCTCGAGCTGCAGGCCCAGTAACCTGCAAATGGGTAAAGCCACCAGGGCCTCCAAGAGGGTTCGACTTCGACGTGACGAAAACCGAGCAGATTTTCGACCTCTTACTCGCGGAGAAGCACATAAAGATACCCGAAGGCCACAAGTTTCCTACGGTGCAAGAGCTGAACGGAAAGCCATACGCAAGTGGCATAACACGTTCACCCACACCACCAACGACTGCAGGGTGTGGCGTCGGCAGATCCAAGTGGCGATAGAAAATGGGCGACTAATTTTTAACCGAGTATGCCATGAAGGTCGACACACACCCCTTCCCGCCGTCAACATGGTGGAGTTTGCCCACCTTGGAGGGTGCCAGCCTGATTTCTCAGCCAACATCAGCATGGTAGAGCTTGGACACCGCTCTGAGAAGGACGGGGATGAGGACAGCTGCTCTCAGAGCAAGGACACTGAGGGGGCCGCTCCATGCGATCGGCTCCGTCAAGATGGCAAGCGCTACGTCACAGAGGGGGAAGTGAAGAACATAAGATACCAACGACCCCTCTCTGATCACCTCCTCAACAAGTATGTTAGTCGATATGACCAACGCCGGCGATACAACGACAATGATGAAAGAGGTCGTCTGACCAGAAACGACGGAAGACATCGCCGGCATAATCATGATGAGGAGCGGCAGGAGCGCCACGGCAGGGAGCAGGACGATACGGACAGGCATTGGCACTGCCCCTTCTTCAGACACTGCTGGGATTCAGGAATGAGCCGATTACCAACAATCGGCAACTGCCCAGAATGCAACCGGAAAAAGAAGGAGACAGCCAACGTGTCTGTGTTCGAGCGCTTAGGGCCTCTCCCACCGCAAAACGGACGTGCTGAGACCCCTCCGTTGGAAGATCTCGAGGATTCAGAAGACGAAGGGGAATACGAAGAAGACAGGTGCCACCGTCCAAGGTGGCGCCCTGACGGTCTCAGCCATTCACAAAGCGCGGGGTTCGGCGATTGCGCGGTCTGGAGGAAGCCGAAAGGATGTACTTGCATACGCTGAGGAAGGCGCGACCTGATCTGGCTGCGAAAGTCCAGAGGACCCTGGATGAGGAGGGACTGCCGCAAAGAAAAGAGTGGCGCCCCAAGCAAAAGAGAGCCGATGATGAAACATCGGCTGGCACAAACATGGTGTTCATTCGTCCGGCGGAGTGTAGTGCTCCACGATTACACAATGCACCCGACATGGACAACAGCAAGCGCACCAACGTGCTAAGGTCAGAAATGGGGCTGGTTTTATCCACCGACATGGACGAGTAGCAAGACTACGTCGATAAGCAACATGGCGAGGCCGATCCTTGCGATCGGCCCTCCGAAACTGATGAAGGGATGTTACAAAACCTTCACCGAGCAAGCAACGTGGAGGCCGATTCCAGCGATCGGCCAAACTTATCCTCACCATCCATTTTGTCTGGGATCAACGTTTGACCCAACAGGGACTACCTGAAGAGCCGATACCATCAATTCTCTTGACGTAATCGGCTCGGGGGGCACCTAGATGGGATAAAACATGAGGATATGAGATAATACTAAGTATGGGGGCCGGTACACAAATCGGCCTAAGATTCCTAAAATTTTTAAACATTTTTCAGCCGATGCAAGGACATCGACTTTAGAATTGAGAAGCAGCCGATGCACGACCATCGACTCAAGAGGATCAATGTTACGATGCGAGGACCAATGAAGCACGAGGGGGGATGTTAATGGAAGAACCCCTCAATGGAGTAATTTAAAGGCTTGGTTCCTCTCTTCAAGAGCAGCCTGGACGTGCAGATCAGGTCGAGGATGGATTGTGCAGAAAGGGGCCGATTCGACCAGCAGGGCGCTAAGAGAGGACTGGAGAAACTCGGGGGGCAGCTCGCCTTGAAGGCTCTCTGCTTTGGGAAGCCGATTTATGTGCAAATCGGCTGGCTCTGCATGATCAAGCCCAGGTTAATTCAGCTAAGTTACGCGTCCTTGTTTCTGTTTTTGCCTTAGCCAAGACTCGGGGGGCAGCAGGCCTGGTGGATATTTTGTTCTGCTCTGTTTAAAGAACCGATTGGGATGCCATCGGCTGATCCTTCATTACAAACCTTCGTCACAAATGATGAGTGCTGAAGAGGATTATTGGGTTTGGTTGGAAAAGTTCAAAGGTTTTCCTGAAGATCCTGCATTTTCTGCCAGATTTAGAAAATCATCAGTTGAAGAAGGGAAGGGCGAATTTCGAAGGACCGATGCGGTGCTATCGGCTCATTACGCATTAGCAAAGGGGGCGAATCGGCAAGGACAGTAGAAGAGGGAATCGGCTCAATTAAGCTCGTAAGAAATCGGCAAAATCAAATTGGGGGAAAGAAAAAGTTCTTCATTGATAGGCGAGATTTCTTACATAAAGAGCTAGTTGCTCTCAAAAGGAAATATGAGGGGATACATTGCCCCATCTGCTACTGCTGGTCCTATTCTAGAGGTCCTAATCTACGGGCCATCACTGCCCTCGTCGTCGCCTTCGTCGCTGCCGTCGGCGCTGCTCCCGGCGGGCTCGTCGTCGCTCCAATGGCCGCCGACTGGGCCCTCGTCGTCTTCATCTTCTCCGTCAGCGTCGTCCTCGTCGCTGTCGAAGTCGCTAAGATTGCCCGGCCAAGGGCAGAACCGCTTGGCCGGCGGCTCGTCGGAGGAGCTCTCATCGTCGTCTTCCTCCTCCTCTCCCTGCTCCCCTTCCTCCCCGGAAGAGGTGAAGTCACAGGAGAAGTTGTCGTCGTCGCTCTCCTCCTCCGGTTCACCAACGGCGGGGAAGCGGAGGTCACTCTCACCGTCGGTCAAGGATTTGTCATCCTCAGACCAGACAAGGGAGTCATGGTCCTCTTTGTCCCACTTCGTTGGGGCGAGGATATCGTACGCCGCCTGCGTGCCCCACGAGGGCGTCGACTCTCGGATGGGAGAGGACACGTAGGAAAGACCCGATGAGGAGGAAGAAGAGGAGGATGAAGACATGGTGGCAGAGGAGGGTTTTTTGAAGGCTAGTGCGAAGGAGACGAGGAAGAAGACTGTTTGCTGCGGTTAAATAAAAAGGAGCATAGTAAAAATTCAATGCCACAGCAGTTCCCGAGGAGGTGGTGCCAGAACTATCTAATCGCGCAGAGAAGTTGAGAAGGCAAGTTATCATGATGAAGGACTCTGCGACGGTTCTGCTCTGCCACGACATGACCCGACGAGAGAAAAGCATAATGATTTTGGAAATGTCATTTCCAAAACCAGGGGGCATGTGTTATCACCAGAATTTGACCGAGTCAGAGGTGGGCCGCGATCGAGATGGGCTTGAAGATGTATGCGTGGAGAGATATGTAAATCGGCCTTGTGTATCAAGTTTGGGCTAGTCAGCCCGTGTATCTTTATATAGTAGGATATGTAGAAGTTAGAGTTTATCTCGTGCACGGTTTAGTGCACGCCCACATTAGAAAGTCCGCTGGACTATAAATATGTATCTAGGGTTTATGGAATAAACAACAACCAACGTTCAACACAAACCAATCTCGGCGCATCGCCAACTCCTTCGTCTCGAGGGTTCCTCCGGTAAGCACCATGCTGCCTAGATCGCATCTCGCGATCTAGGCAGCACGAGCCTGCCTAGTTGTTCATGCGTTGCTCGTACTGAAGCCTTTTTGATGGCGAGCGACGTAGTTATCATAGATGTGTTAGGGTTAGCATTGTTCCTAGTATCATATGCTGTCGTAGTGCAACCCTTGCGCATCTAGCCGTCCCTGTACCTCATCATGGGTGCAGGGGCGGCACCCGCTTGATCGTTATTTAGTAGATCTGATCCGTTACGGTCGCTCCTTGATTCATCAAGGATTAGTTTAATATCTGCAATAGTTAGGCCTTACAAAGGGTTGGAGGATCCAGCGGCGTGCAGGGTGTAGTTTGCTGCCCCTAGACAGGACGTTCCGAGGATCAACCTAGTGTTGGTTTTTAGGCCTTGTCTAGGGCTGGCTTACGTTTACCGTGCGTGAGCGCGAGGCCCAATCGTGAGTAGGATGATCCGATTATGCGGTGAAAACCCCGGATCGTCGTGGATCTCATATGCTTTATCATGATCAAGCAGGACCACCATATATTCGGCCACCTCGGACGAATCATGGGTGGATCGGCTCCATGAGCCGATTCACAGGACAACCTGAGAGCCGATCGAGGCTCGTATTTAACGTGTACGTGTGTGCCCTGCAGGAAATTAAGCGAGGCATCATCCACACCTTCCTGACCAGGTATAGGTCAGGTGGCACGCCCTTGCAACCCGCATCGGCGCGCGACCAGGAGGCTTTGCGGGCCGTCGCTCTGAGGGACTGGGGCCAGCCGCAGCCCTAGTCGTTCCCGGCTCTACGGTGTTGACCAGTCACTGCCCGCCGGTGGGTTTCTGACGTCAACAGATGTATGTAGTTCACTGGGCATAGTTGTGTGCGGGAGATTCTTCTACTTCATGAAAACTTCCAACAATGAATTGAGTATAAATGTGGATATATTCAATAAGAAAGAAGTTTGAAACATTTGAATAGATTCAAATAAATTTCAGCATGAAGTGGAAATCATCGTAATAGAAAAGTCAAATATCTATGATTGGATCATGGTAGAAATATTTGAATTACGAGTTTTAGCGAACATCTAAGAGAGTTATGAAATTGTTCTACAACTCACATTTCTTGGAGTATCATAATGATGATATAGTATCCAAGAAATGTATCCAAACCTTGTTGGATTAATGATGAGATAAAATATTATGACGCCATTATATTTTTGTGGATTATGCTTTAGTGACTACCGCTTTTACACTGAATAGAGCATCATCATGATCCGTTGAAATGACACCATACGAGTTATGGTATGGGTATAAACCCTAATAGTCTTTCTTTAAATTTTGGTCTAAGAGTTTACAACCAAAATAGGATGAATGTCTTTGTTGGTTATCCCAGAGAATTAATTGGGAATTCTTCCCACGAGACAAAGACAAAAGTGTTTGTCAATGTTTCTTATTTCCGAGAAATTGTTTCTAGTGAAGTATTTGAGTGGGAGGACAATATAATTTGATAAGGTTTATGAACCTGAGCATAATGATCAGAGTAGCGCAACATCGGAATTTGTTTCGGAAGCAGCCACGACGATCATGGCTCCCATGACTACAAAGTGTTTTAGCCATGGAGATCGAAGTACATATTGAACCTTGTAGGTATGGTTTACTTTGTGATCAAATAAATGATTTGTGAACAAAGGATTGATTTTGAATAATGATAAACCAACTACAAACAAAGAAGTTATGATGGGCCCTGACTCCGTTAAAATGGCTATACGCCATGAAATCCAAGATAGATGAATACTTTTTGAAAGTAAATGGATCTATAAAATTGATGAACTTGGATGGAATATCCTTGAATAAGCTCGACTTGTCGAAAAGTTGTTTACGACAAAGTTCAAAGAGTTGACTACGATAAGATTAGATCTTCCGTAGTAATGCTTATAGTCTATGTGGATTATTCTAGTAATCGCTACATATTTCTTTCATGAGATATGATAGTAGGATGGCAAAATACATTGCTTAACAGAAGTGTGTATTAAAGGTGTATACAAGATACAACCAAGAGTTTTGCTGGTCCGTGGAATACTAGATAGGTATACGAACTTCAATTGGATGAAGTAAGTATCACGGAGTTAGAATCTTCACCAGATGAAATAGTCAAAGAGTTTTTGATTTCATCGGAGACGATGAAGAGGCTTGCATTTGCAAGAAATTAAGTGGGAGCGCTAAGACACATTTATAATACTTTATGTAGGTGACATATAGTTGGTTATAAATGATGTAATTATATACTTGATTAAAAGGTTTCATTGAGAATTAACTTCAATGAAAGGATATGGACTGAAACAAATTTAGTGTCAAGATCTATGAAGATAGATTGAAACACATAAATAAGTTTAAGTCAAAGTACATATGATAGATATTGAAGTAGTTCAATATAGAAATATTAAGAAAATGTTCTTGTCATGTGAAGGTTTAACAAGACTTGAGTGTATCTGACACTCAATGAGTAAAAACACATGAGTGATTATAGATCACGAATAACATGTACACAATCAGATATCATGTGCTATAAAGTGTTATGAGCATATACCAGAATGATTCATATGATGATCATTGAACGACAGTAAGAATATCCTTAAGTACTTTAGAAGAACTAAGGATATATATATATTTTTGTATGAAGAAATGACAAACAAATCGCTGTAAGGTGTTACACCGATATTGGTTTTGTCACATATAAAATATAATTTCAAATCTCAAATTAGACTAAGTGTTGTTTAAAAGGTAGCACAATGAGCTAGAAGTTGTCTATGCTAGATTTAGAAGAGTTCTAAATATTGTGATGGATTCTACAAAAGAAGGCAGAATATGTCATTGTTTTGACAATGACAAAGGATGTTAAGTCGGGAGGTTCTTTGAGAATTTGGTGTAGTTCCGACAAAGTCAGAACTTTGAAGCTATATTGTGTGTGACAATATTAGTGACATATTTCAGACCGCGAAATTAAGGTTCCACCAGAGGACTAAGCATATATGCCGACTCATTTGGAAAATGAGTGATGCGCTGAGACGCATATGAATTGCAAAATACATACGTTTCTGAGCATGTCAGAACCGTTGACTAAAACCTCTCCCGTGAGCAAAACATGATAAAGCACCAGAAGGCCAAGGTGTTATATCTTTACATATGTAAACTAGATTATTGACTCTAGTGCAAGTGGGAGACTGTTGGAGATATGCCCAAGAGGCAATAATAAATGGTTATTATATATATTTGTGTTTATGATAATGTTTACATACCATGCTATAATTGTATTAACCGAAACATTGATACATGTGTGATATGTAGACAAACAAGAAGTCCCTAGTATGCCTCTTAAACTAGCTTGTTGATTAATGGATGATTAGTTTCATAATCATGAACATTGGATGTTATTAATAACAAGGTTATGTCATTGTATGAATGATGTAATGGGCACACCCAATTAAGCGTAGCATAAGATCTCGTCATTAAGTTATTTGCTATAAGCTTTCGATACATAGTTACCTAGTCCTTATGACCATGAGATCATGTAAATCACTTATACCGGAAAGGTACTTTGATTACACCAAACACCACTGCGTAAATGGGTGGCTATAAAGGTGGGATTAAGTATCCGGAAAGTATGAGTTGAGGCATATGGATCAACGAGTGGGATTTGTCCATCCCGATGACGGATAGATATACTCTGGGCCCTCTCGGTGGAATGTCGTCTAATGTCTTGCAAGCATATGAATAAGTTCATAAGAGACCACATACCACGGTACGAGTAAAGAGTACTTGTCGGGAGACGAGGTTGAACAAGGTATAGAGTGATACCGAAGATCAAACCTCGGACAAGTAAAATATCGCGAGACAAAGGGAATTGGTATTGTATGTGAATGGTTCATTCGATCACTAAAGTCATCGTTGAATATGTGGGAGCCATTATGGATCTCCAGATCCCGCTATTGGTTATTGGTCGGAGTGAGTACTCAACCATGTCCGCATAGTTCACGAACCGTAGGGTGACACACTTAAAGTTGGATGTTGAAATGGTAGTACTTGAATATGGAATGGAGTTCGAATATTTGTTCGGAGTCCCGGATGAGATCCCGGACATCACGAGGAGTTCCGGAATGGTCCGGAGAATAAGATTCATATATAGGAAGTCATATTCCAAGTTTGGAAATGATCCGGTGCATTTATGGCAGGTTCTAGAAGGTTCTAGAAAAGTCCGGAAGAAATCACCATGGAAAGTAGAGTCCCGGAGGGACTCCACCTTGCATGACCAGCCAACCCTAAAGGGGAGGAGTCCATGGTGGACTCCCCTAGGGTGGCCGGCCAAACCCCCTCATGGAAAGGGGGAATCCCACCCCAAGTGGGATTCCCACCTTGGGTAGGTTTTCCCACATATGGGAGGTTTTAGTGTTGGGGTCTTATTCGAAGACTTGGACTAGAACTCTTGGTGCTTCCACCTATATAATGAGGAGGAGAGGGAGGGGGCAGCCACTCTTTGGCTCAGCCTTGGCCGCACCCCTTAGAGGGCCGGCGCCCAACCCCCCTCTCTCCCCAAACCCTAGCGGTCTCTCTCCTCCACCACATCCCGCACGCTTTAGCGAAGCTCCGCCGGATTTCTCCACCACCACCGACACCACGTCGTCGTGTCTGTCGGATTCAAGAGGAGCTACTACTTCCGCTGCCCGCTGGAACGGGGAGGTGGACGTCGTCTTCATCAACAACCGAACGTGTGACCGAGTACGGAGGTGCTGCCCGTTCGTGGCGCCGGAACCGATCGTGATCAAGATCTTCTACGCGCTTTTGCAAGCGGCAAGTGATCGTCTACCGCAGCAATAAGAGCCTACTCTTATAGGCTTTGGAATCTCTTCAAGGGTTAGTCTTGATCATCCCCTCGTTGCTACCGTCTTCTAGATTGCATCTTGGCTTGGATTGCGTGTTCGCGATAGGAAAATTTTTGTTTTCTATGCTACGTTATCCTACAACTGGTGCTCGTCAACGAGTTCATGGCGGCATGGCCAGTACAGTATCACCTACTAGCGATACCGTGATACGTTAACTTTAAAAAAATGCAGATACGAAGATTCGTTGATTTTTTTATATGGGGGCAGTGCCCCAGCCTTTGCATCGAAAGATGCACACCGCTGATTCATTTTTTTTAAAAGTATCATATTATCAATCACTTATTACAATAGTGCATCATCGAAAGTTAAGGCAAATCAATCTGAGAAGAAAGTGAAGGAAAACAAAACTAGACATTCTCTAGTCTATTACGAAGATACGTTGATATGTTGTATATAATAAATAATCAAAGTTACATATATATAGGCAATATTTAAAAAACTAGGGGAGTTTAGTAATACCAATAAGATGATAGAAATATTTCTCCAGCCGCCACAACTTTAATATGAAGCTGCCGAACATAGAATATGTCACATTTGGGCACGACATGATCCCTTAATGCATATCTTATTTATTGTTATTATATTTAAAAAATAGAAAATCAGGGGATATGTGTCCTATGGTATCATCCGTGTATCCAATACTTTTTTGAAGTATCCGTGCATCCTAGGCTCTCCGCAGTTTTGGGAGGAGTGAAGTCTGAAATAAACCCTGTAATCGTAGAGGATGTTGAAATCAGACCCTATACTCCTATTTCCAGAAATTAGCACCCTAAACTCACTATTCCCGGTCTATATTTGCATGAAGCTTGTTTCCCCTCAGGATTTGCTGACGTGGCACAAGTCAACGGGGATCGCTCTCAGCTGATCTGAGACCCACACGAGAGTCCATCCTTTACTCTCCCTCGTCCTTGTATGCCATAGTCGAGCATTTCAACAATCACAACGCATGCACCCTCGAGCCCATGATTGTGGCACACCCTTGCCGGTGTAAGCTAGGCCATCAAGGGAAGCTAGGCCATGGCATGTGCCTCCGCCACAGACGCGAGCGTGTTGTCAATTTACATTGGCCCAGGGCACATCTGCTGCACCGTGGTGCCGTCGTCTAGCTTGCCGTCTCCGCGGCATCTAGCTCGCCGTCTCTCCGACAATGCAGGCATGCTCTATGTGGTGTTTCAGCCCAAGGTGAACCTGCCCTTGTGGCGAGCGCGCGGTTCAAAAGTCACACTGAAGGCACCGAACCAGTCAACGCGAGTTAGAGGAGAACGGAGCTGCAGGCCGCGCCGTCGAGCTCCATGTCCCGCGACGTGCTGCAGGCTGCGCCGTCGAGCTCCCGGTCTTGCGAGGTTCTGCAGGCCGCGTCGTCGACCTCCCTGTCCCGCGACGTGTTGCAGGCTGCACCGTCGAGCTCCCGGACCGGGACGTGCTGAAGGTCGCGCCATCGGGATCCCGGTCCTGCGACAAGCTTCAGACCACGCACTATTAACTCCCAGTCGCGCGCCGCGCTTCAGGCTGCGCCGGCGAGCTGCGGGCACGCACGCGGTGGAGAGAACGCCGATGAGGGAGGGGAGTCGGAGGAGAAGGGGGGGACACCAGGAAGGGAGGCTGCAATGTTGCGCCGCGTGCGATTTTTGAGGGGCGCTGCAGCGGAGGGAACCGCGCTGAGAGGACCGACCGAGAGAGAAAAAGAGTTCATGGAGACGATGCATATCACATGTGGGCCCTTCATGTCAATGGGACAGAGATGAAAACTCTCAGGCCACCATAGGATCCCTGTTTGGAAACTACCGAAAGGTACAAACAGACCGGGAATGATGAGTTTAGGGTGCTGATTTCCGGGATTAGAAGTACGGGGTTCGATTCCAACGCTCTCTACAAATTCAAGGTTTATTTCAGACTTTACTCTTTTGGGAGTGTGGTAAGAATAAGGGTCTGTTCGGTTTTTGGATGGAGTGGAATGGAATGGAATGGTTCCATTCCATTCCATTCCATCCCATCCCATCCCATTCCATCTGGGTGTTCGGTTGCACCGAAATGGCACGGAACCTAATTAGTCTAAATACTCTATTAATTAGACCCTAATTTAATCTAAAATTTTAATTAACCTAAATTATGCCTAATACGATGGGAGAGCAGGGCCTCCATCCGCGTCGCCTGCAAGGCTGGCCGCCGCCGCCGTTGGCTCGGCCGCCGCCTGTCGGGCTGGCCGCCGCCGCGCGCTGGCTGGCCGCCGCCTCCTCGGCTGGCGATCGCCGCCTCCTCGGCTGGCCGCCGCGCCGTGGCCGACGCCGCCTCCTCGGGCCGGCCGCCGCCGCGCCGGCCGACGCCGCCTCCCCGGGCTGGCAGCCGCCGCGCGCTGGCCGGCCGCCGCCTCCTGGCCGGCCGCCGCCGCGCTGGCTGGCCGCCGCCGTGCCGGCCGGCCGCCGCCGCGCGCTGGCTGGCCGCCGCTCGTGCTGGCCGCCGCCGCCGTCGTGCCGGCCGACGCCGCCTCCCTGGTCGGCTGGCCGCCGCCGCGCTGGTCGGCCGCCGCGCCGGGCTGGCGCCGCCGCCGCCGTGCTGGCCGACGCCGCCTCCCTGGCTGGTTGGCCGCTCGTTCCGTGCGATTAGGGGAGGAGAGAAGACGATTAGCTGCTCGTTCCGCGCGGTCCGGCCGATTCGGCCGGACGGATTGGGATGGCATATTCCGGGAATATGCCCTTTCGGGGAATGAGTTGGTTCCGTCCCATTCCTCAGAATTCTGGAACCGAACGCCAGGATGGGAGCTAGGGACGAGTTGGTTCCATCCCGTTCCTTGCCATTCTGGAACCGAACAGACCCTAAGAGTTGGGGATGGGTGCAGTGTCCTTTTTTGGCGTGACAGATGGATCAGCCGAGGGTCGGCAGAGGATTTCGCACCGGGGCTGTTTCTAACGTTCATCATAAGGGTCGTCATTTTAAGAACCGTCGCCCAAGCATTAGCAGATAATAAATGACTCTCTGACATACCCGGCACGCTTTGCGTCACGAGGGGCCAGGAAGGTGATCGCGCTTTTGTTGGCGGTGTCTCGGGATGAAAACGGGAAGACAGTTTCAGCTGGCCATGGTCTAGCTCCGGTCATTACGTACACGGCCAAATCCACGTACAGTATGTTGTTTCAAGGAGGTATCAGAGATCAGCTGGGCGAGGCAATCTGGAGGAGCGCAAGGCGACGCTAAAGAGCAAGACCTTCACGTGGCTGGTGTCACAGCACAGAATCTGGACGTCTAACCGACGTGCGAGGCATGAACTTCAGGCAGGCCCGAGCGGCCAGATGTGCCGACTGTGCACCTCGCACAGGGCCCCAGAATTTGGGGGCCCCAAATTTTATATAGTCCCATATACTTAATTACTGTTCTCAAAAAAAAAATATACTTAATTACTCATATAGAAAAAACATAGGAAGAAAACGTACACGTACCTGGGCCTTGGAGTGCTACGCGCCTACGCCGATGGGCAGGGAGGCAGGGACTCGTGTGACTCACGATCGCGGGCAGTCAGAGAGAGGCTCGAGGCGACATCACAAGTCACGAGGTAGCCAAAGAACCCGCCTCGTCGCCTCCTCGTCTGATCCGATCTGGACTGCAGCAACTCACTGAGGAAAACGCAGCGACGAGCAAGGTTTGGTTCACTCCCACGACGCCGCGATGTCAGCAACCGAAAAGTTCAAGCAGCCACGCATCCGTTCGACGACTAGACAAAGGTAATTTAAATTTTCCTCATCTTGACATCTTCTGCCTTTTTTTTGCCGGTCTTCTGCCTTCTTTTGGGCGGATCGCTGATCAGCAATGTTGCAACATGTGGCTTATCTTCTTGTGAGAATCTTAAGGCTTCCCTTACAAAAAATTAGAAAAATTAGCATCGATGCCAATGATCTAATATATGTTGAGCTGAAGTTTCTTCAAGAATTTATTCCAAAAGAAAATATGGAGCTTGTTGAAGTTCTAAATTATTTAAAACGGATGATTGTTTTTCCCAATGCAAGTATTACATATAGAATTTTGTTAACCGTTTTTTGGGTGTTGCATCACCCCAGAACGGAGCTTTTCTAAATTAAAGCTATTGAAGTCATATATGCGTATTACGATGACACAACAAAGACTCAATGATTTGTCGACAATATAACTTGAGACTAAAGTGTTGGACAAGATTGATTATGAGCATATTGTTGAAGATTTTATTTCAAAAAACCCTAAAAACGATGTTGTTCAAATAAATATTATGCAACAGGGAGTTGAATAGGTATGGTTTTTAATATATCCAATTGTTGTGTAAGATAGTAAGACATATAAATTATATTTGAATAGTTCCAATTTCTTGTAAAATAGGGCCCTATTTTAGTATTCCGCACATGGCCCCGACTTTGCCCGGCTCGGCCCTGACTTCAGGCACATTCGTTTGCCTTCAAGAGTAAGACGCAGCCAAGCACCTGCCGGTGCAATGTGTTTTTGCGAGGAAGGTCTGGTTCCAGTGCGCGCGGCTACAGGCTAGGTGTCACCTTCGTCGTACCCTACGTAACGAAGCACATTCAGAGCTATGGACATAAAATGGTTCGATGTGTTGATTTGCTAGATCGATTAGGGTAGATCTAATGACGGGTACTGACTATCTCTCTGCAAATAATGTTTTGGTACTGTGAGCATTTACCTTCTCCGTTCGAGGAGGATCTCGCCAACGTTGATGGCGACGGCGGCGAGTGGGTGATGTAGTGGCGGCGGTGGTGGAGCTTCCCGTCGGCACTATGCAAACCTAGATCGGTAGGTTTATCGGTGGGGCGAGTGGCACTCCGGTCAACCTCGTACTGAGTGCCACCGACCCCCACCTCTCTTTATTGCGCAGGCGACAGGGCCCACAAACCACATGCGGTTGGGCGCCCCCGATCAGGGCGCGGTCAAGGGTTACGTCGAGCCGTTGGACTCGAACGGGTGGAGATCATCCTAACATTCTCCCCCTTGATCTCAATTTTACTTTTAATTTTATACTTTCATTTTATTCGTTCCATTTTGGATCAGTCCATAGGGCATGTTTCATCGTCACAGCTCTATTGCCGATAGAATCAGACAGCCACAATACACTTCTCTGTTTTGAAACAAATTCTTTTGCTTTTGGGCCTCTTATGATCCAGGATAGGTAAGACTTTCCCTTAAACCCATGCCGGCTACGTGTTCCTTGAACACGCTGGGTGGTAAGCCTTTCGTTAGCAGATCCGCAAGCATATCTTTTATCCTTATATGCTCGAGACTTATTGTTTGATCCTGGACCTTGTGTTTCACAACATAATACTTAACCTCAATCGGTTTCGTAGCTGTACTCGACTTGTTGTTGTGAGCATAAAATACTGCAAGCTCATTGTCGCAGTACATCTTTAGTGGTTTGTCAATACAATCTACCACTTTCAAGTCGGGTATAAATTTCTTTAACCATAATGCCTGCCCCGTGGCTTCATAACATGCTATAAATTTTGCATACATCGTGGATGATGCAACTATCGTCTGTTTGGAGCTTCTCCACGAAATAGCTCCCCTGCAAGGGTGAATACATATGTAGATGTGGATTTTCTATCATCTTTATCGCTCGCAAAATCTGCATCTGAATACCCTCTTATTTCTAGGGAATCAGATCTTCTGTATGTTGGCATGTATTTCTTTGTGCCTTTTACATAACGCAATGCCTTCTTTACCATTTTTCAGTGTTCAAAACCTGGATTTTCTTGACATCTACCGAGTACTCCGGTGATAAAAGCTAAGTCAGGGCGAGTGCATATTTGTGCATACTGTAGGCTTCCAATAGCCGAAGCATATGAAACCGCTTTCATTTGATCGAGCTCGTATTGATTTTGGGGACTTTGATGTTTCCCAAAACTGTCGCCCTTGACTATAGGGGCAGGTGTGGCACTGCACTTATGCATATTATACTCAGAATCTTTTCTAAATAAGCCTTTTGCGATAGTCCTAATACTCCATTGTTCCTATCTCGGCGAATTTTTATGCCCAAAACATATGACGCTTCACCAAGATCTTTCATATCAAAATTTGAGGACAAGAACTTCTTTGTCTCTTGCAGTAGACTAACATCACTGCTGGCAAGCAGAATATCATCCACATACACGATTAGGAAAATATATTTCCCACTTTTAAACTTTGCATAAACGCAATTGTTCTCAATATTTTCTTTAAATCCAAATCTATTAATTGTTTCATTAAACTTTAGATACCACTGTCTGGAGGTTTTTTTTAATCCATAAATGGATTTCTTTAGGCGGCATCCCATTTCTTCCTTACCTTCCATGATAAAACCCTTAGGTTGTTTCATGTAGATATTTTCTTCTAAATCCCCGTTTAGAAATGCCGTATTTACATCCATTTGATGCAACTCTAAATCAAAATGTGCAACTAGTGCCATTATGATTCTGAAGGAATCCTTACCTGAGACTGGAGAAAATGTCTCATTGTAATCTATCTCTTCTCTTTGTGTAAATCCTTTTTGCCACAAGTCGTGCTTTGTACTTTTTCGGAGGTGGCTGTTGTTGCTCCCTTTCATGCTCAACAAATGGTTCATTCGGCTCCTGACGGACAGGTTCCGAATTTTCACTCATCGTTGTCATGGGTGGAGTCACAACAGGCGCTTGCACCACAATCGCAGGGATCGTTGGTACAGGTGCAAATGGTAGCGCAAAAAATGGCTCCTGAGTCATCGGATTAGGTGCATGCACCCTCTTCTTCTCAAGATCAATTTTCCGAGCTACCATGCTCCCCCTCATCATTTCGTCCTATAAAAAGACAACATGTCTCGTTTCCACAAACTTTGTGTGTTTCTCTGGACAGTAGAAACGATAACCTTTTGACTTTTCAGGATAGCCAATAAAATGGCAGCTGACTGTTTTGATATCAAACTTTGCGATATTTGGATTGAATACTTTGGCCTCAGCAGGGCTCCCCCACACTTTCAGGTGGTTTAGAGAAGGCACTCTCCCTGTCCATAGCTCATACGGTGTTTTGGGCACCGATTTGCTTGGTACTCTATTTAGAATGTGAATAGCGGTTTTTAACGCCTCAATCCACAATCCCAATGGTAGGGTGAAATAGCTCATCATACTGCACACCATATCCATAAGGGTACGGTTGCGCCTTTCAGCTACCCCATTCTGCTGAGGTTCGCCCGGCATCGAGTACTGGGCGACTATTCCAGTCTCCAGTAGGAACCTTGCGAAAGGTCCAGAGACTTGGCCATATGGAGTATGTCGACCGTAGTACTCCCCTCCATGATCAGACCTGACTATGTTTTTTTTCTTTTATCATGTTGATTTTCAACTTCAGTTTTGAATATTTTGAATTTATCCAACGCTTCTGTTCTTTCTTTTATTGGATAAATGTAACCATATCGGGAGTAATCATCCGTGAATGTTATGAACGAATCATAGCCATCCACACTTTTCACAGTGTTGATGTGCTTCGATTTGCATCCTTATAAATTTGATTTACAAATTTTCCTTTAATGCAATCGATGCACTGTTCTATGTCTGAGAATTCTAATGGAGGAAGAATATCATTTCTAATGACATGATCATGATTTGATGCACACCTTATTGCAACAAATCATGATCATGTCATTAATAACGTTGGTTAAAAAATAACAGAACCATAATTGTCACAATAATCACTTTTATTATCACTTTTGCACATGTTATTACAACAAAACATGATCATGCCATCAATAACGTTGGTCATAAAATGACATATCATAATTGTTTCAACAATCACTTTTAAGCAACTTTTAAAATTTTAATCAACACTTTTGCATTTTTCCAAATTGAAAATGCATCTTAACTATTTGCAGCGGAAACTTTTCAGAAGCGCCTCTGTTATTTTTAAATTTCCAAAAACAAGTATCTCGTTGGTTCAATTTGCTCAGGAAAAAACTTGACAAAAATGCTTCTTTTACTATATGCAGCGGAAACTGTGGATTTAAACTTTAAACTTTTGAATTTTTAGAGGCATTTCCTTTACTTTTTAATTTCTGAAAAAATATTTTGTTGGTCCTATTTATTCAGAAAAAACGAGACAAAATTTTGGCCAAAAAATGACCCAAAACTGCCTTAAAAAGCCTCTGTAATTAATAAAACAGTAAAAAACTGTTGTTACTGTTGCAGCCCACGTGGCCCGCGGCCCACGCGGCCCGCTTGTACCGAGCGGTGATGCACGTAGATGTACACGTCCGTTGGGAACCCCAAGAGGAAGGTATGATGCGCACAGCAGTAAGTTTCCCTCAGTATGAAACCAAGGTTATCGAACCAGTAGGAGCCAAGAAGCACGTGAAGGTTGTTGGTGGAGGAGTGTAGTGCGGCGCAACACCAGTGAAACCGGCGCCAACGTGGAACCTGCACAACACAATCAAAGTACTTTGCCCCAACGTAACAGTGAGGTTGTCAATCTCACCGGCTTGCTGAAAACAAAGGATTAAACGTATCGAGTGGAAAATTGTGTTTGTTTGCAAAAAACAGTAAAAACAGTAGAATGTATTCAGATGTAAAAGAATGGACCGGGGTCCACAGTTCACTAGAGGTGTCTCTCCAATAAGATAACTAACATGCTGGGTGAACAAATTACATGCGGGCAATTGACAAATAAAGATTCACTACATATCAATGATGATTACTATGTGATTTAATCAGGGCATTACGACAAAGTACATAGACCGCTATCCATCATGCATCTATGCCTAAATAATCCACCTTCAGGTTATCATCCGAACCCCTTCCGGTATTAAGTTGTAAACAACGAGATAATTGCATTAAGTATGGTGCGTAATGTAATCAACACAAATATCCTTAGACAAAGCATCGATGTTTTATCCCTAGTACCAACGAGCACATCCACAACCTTAGAACTTTCGTCACTGTCCCGATTAAATGGAGGCATGAACCCACTATCGAGCATAATTACTCCCTCTTGGAGTTACAAGTATCAACTTGGCCAGAGCCTCTACTAGCAACGGAGAGCCTGCAAGAACATAAACAACACATATATGATAGATTGATAATCAAGTTAACATAATATTCTATATTCATCGGATCCCGCCAAATACAACATGTAGCATTACAAATAGATGATCTTGATCATGTTAGGCAGCTCACAAGATCTAAACAATGATAGCACAAGCGGAGAAGACAACCATCTAGCTACTGCTATGGACCCATAGTCCAAGGATGAACTACTCACGCATCAATCCGGAGGCGGGCATGATGATGTAGAGCCCCTCCGGTGATGATTCCCCTCTCGGCAGGGTGCCGGAGGCGATCTCCGAATCCCCCGAGATGGGATTCGCGACGGCGGCGTCTCTAGAAGGTTTTCCGTATCGTGGCTCTCGGTACAGGGGGTTTCGCGACGAAGGCTATTTGTAGGCGGAAGGGTAGGTCAGGGGGCGTCACGAGGGCCCCACACACCAGGGCCGCGTGGCTAGGGCCCAGGCCGCGCCGCCCTGCTGTGTCGGCGCCTCGTGGCCCCACTTCCTTTCTCCCTCGGTCTTCTGAAAGCTTCGTGCAAAAATAGGACTCTGGGCGTTGATTTCGTCCAATTCTGAGAATATTTCCTCACTAGGATTTCTGAAACAAAAACCAGCAGAAAACAGCAACTGGCACTTCGGCATCTTGTTAATAGGTTAGTGCCGGAAAATGTATAATAATGCTGTAAAGTATGTATAAAACATTCAAGTATTGTCATAAAAGTAGCATGGAACATAAGAAATTATAGATACGTTTGAGACGTATCAAGCATCCCCAAGATTAGTTCCTACTCGCCCTCGAGTAGGTAAACGATAACACAAATAATTTCTGCAGTGACATGCTACCAACATAATCTTGATCAACATTATTGTAAAGCATATGAGATGAATGGAGTGATCTGAACAAAAGATTGCTAACAAAGATAATGACTAAACAAATGAATCATATAGCAAAAAATTTCATGAATAGTACTTTCAAACAAGTATCAATAAGACTTGCATAAGAGCTAACTCATAAGCAATAAATTCTAAGTAGAATGCATTGAAGCAACACAAAGGATGATTAAGTTTTAGCAATTGCTTTCAACTTGTAACATGTATATCTCATGGATATTTGTCAACATAGAGTAATATAACAGGTGCAATAAGTAAACATGTAAGAATCAATGCACACAGTTAACACAAGTGTTTGCTTCTAAGATAGAAAGAAATGGGTAAACTGACTCAACATAAAGTAAAAGATTGGCCCTTCGCAGAGGGAAGCATGGATTACTATTTTTGTGCTAGAGCTTTTGTTTTGGAAACATAGAAACAATTTTGTCAACGGTAGTAATAATTCATATGTGCTATGCATAATACTTCCTACAAGTTGCAAGTCTCATGCATAGAGTACTAATAGTGCTCGCACCTTGTCCTACTTAGCTCGGAAAACACGGATTATCATCGCATAACATATGTTTCAACCAAGTGTCACAAAGGGGTACCTCTATGCCGCTCGTACAAGTGTCTAAGGAGAAAGCACGCATTGGATTTCTCGCTTTTGATTATTCTCAACTTAGACATCCATACCGGGACAACATAGACAACGAGATAATGGACTCCTCTTTTAATGCTTAAGCATTCAACAACAGATTAATATTCTCATAAGAGATTGAGGTTGTATGTCCAAACTGAAACTTCCACCATGATACATGGCTTTAGTTAGCGGCCCAATGTTCTTCTCTAACATATGCATACTCAAACCATTTGATCATGAAATCGCACTTACTTCGGACAAGACGAACATGCATAGCATCTCACATGATATCCAACAAAGGTAAAGTTGATGGCGTCCCCAGAAACATGGTTACCGCTCAACAAGCAACTTATAAGAATTAAGACTCATAACTACATATTCATCACCACAATAGTTTTGAAGCTATTTGTCCCATGAGCTATATATTGCAAAGGTAAAGGAATGAATTTTTAAAGGTAGCACTCAAGTAATTTACTTTGGAATGGCAGAAAAATACCACATAGTAGGTAGATATGGTGGACACAGATGGCATGGGTTTTGGCTCAAGGTGTTTGGATGCACGAGAAGCATTTCCTCTCAGTACAAGGTTTGGGCTAGCAAGGTTGTTTGAAGCAAACACAAGTATGAACAGGTATAGCAAAACTTACACAAGAACATATTGCAAGCATTATAAGACTCTACTCTGTCTTCCTTGTTGTTCAAACACTTTACCCGAAAATATCTAGACTTAGAGAGACCAATCATGCAAACCAAATTAAACAAGCTCTACGGTAGTTCTTCATTAATAGATTAAACTACATGATGCAAGAGCTTAAACATGATCTATGAGAGCTCAAACAATTGCCAAATTTCCAAACCATATGCAGCATTTTCTGATTCCAACCAAATAGCAATTTAACGAAGCAATTTAGCCTTCGCCATGAACATTAAAGCACAATTAAGAACACAAGTGTTCCATATGAAAAAGCGGAGCGTAATATCTCCAATATAAGAATGGTGGGATCCAACTTTATTCAAACCAAAAACAAAAATAAAAGCAAACCGACGCTCCAAGTAAATAACATAAGATGTGACGGAATAAAAATATAGTTTCACTAGAAGTGACCTGATAATGTTGTCGATGAAGAAGGGGATGCCTTGGGCATCCCCAAGCTTAGATGCTTGAGTCTTCTTAAAATATGCAGGGATTAACCACCGGGGCATCCCCAAGCTTAGACCTTTCACTCTTCTTGATCATAGTATATCATCCTCTTCTCTTGACCCTTGAAAACTTCCTTCACACAAACTTCAAGAAAACTCATTAGAGGGTTAGTGCATAATCAAAATTCACATATTCAGAGGTGACACAATCATTCTTAACACTTCTGGACATTGCACAAAGCTTCTGAAATTTAATGGAACAAAGAAACTCATTCAACATAGCAAAAGCGGCAATGCGAAATAAAAGGCAGAATCTGTCAAAAACAGAACAGTCCGTAAAGACGAATCTGGCAGGGGCACTTAACTTGCTCAAATGGAAAAACTCAAGCTAATGAAAGTTGCGTACATATATGAGGATCACGCTCGTAAATTTGCAGATTTTTTCGATTTTTTTACAGGGAGCTCTGCGAGAATTCGTGACAGACAGCAATGCTGTTTCTGCGCAGCAATCCCAAATATAGTATCAACTTTATCATAGAAACTTTACTTGGCACAAAAACATGATAAGGAGAGGTTGCTACAGTAGTAAACAACTTCCAAGACTCAACAATACAATAAATAAAATGAAACTTGGGTTATCTCCCAAGAAGTGCTTTTCTTTAACGCCTTTCAGCTAGGCGCAGAAAGTGCAAATCAAGTAACATCAAGAGAAGAAGCATCAAAATCATAATTTTTCTTACAAACACAACTTGTTGCAGAGGGTACCTTAGATGCTCCA
Organism: Lolium rigidum; assembly: GCF_022539505.1. Lineage (NCBI taxonomy): Eukaryota > Viridiplantae > Streptophyta > Magnoliopsida > Poales > Poaceae > Lolium > Lolium rigidum. The sequence continues at coordinate 55,245,821 of NC_061511.1, read as the reverse complement.
TTATCTAAATTTCCTATGGTGGTGTTAGGGGTTTTATCAATTTTAGGCCTATAATAATTCTTTTGTTTAGGCACCTTAGAGGCATACATGAATTTTTGCTCTTTACCCACATAAGCTTTCTCCTTATACTTAAGAGAAGAAAAAGTTGAACCCAAGGTTCCCATAGCTTTTTCAAGTTCATCAATCCTATTGGTTTGATTATCATGGACAACACAAGTTCCTAGGACACTAATTCTTTCATCAATTCCCCCTAAGGATTTATCAAGTTCATCAGTTTTATCAAGTAATATTTCCAATTTAGTTTCAATACTTGGAAAAAATTTCTATATGGTTTCCAATTTTTTCATAACATACTCAAGAGAGATTTCAATTTTAACTTCATTAACAGGTGGTATTCCAACTAGACTCTCAATGATGCAACTAGCTTCTAAAGTGGGAGTACCTAGGAAATTACCTCCCGAAAGAGTATCGAGAACATACCTATTCCAACTAGATAAGCCAACATAGAAGTTCCTAAGAAGGATAATAGTGGAGTGTTTCTTAATGCACCTATGATGAGCATTACTAATTCTGTACCAGGCATCTTTAAAACTTTCTCCACCTTGTTGCTTAAAAGAACGAACTTCAACTTCAGGATTACTCAATAACAAAAATAAACTAAGCGAATAAAATAAAGGCAAGTAACTAATTTTTTTGTGTTTTTTTTTTGATATAGAACTAGTAAACAAGAAATAAGTAAAGTAACTAATTTTTTTGTGTTTTTAATATGTAGCAAACAAGACAGTAAATAAAATAAAGTAAAGCAAGACAAAAACAAAGTAAAGAGATTGGAAGTGGAGACTCCCCTTGCAGCTTGTCTTGATCTCCCCGGCAACGGCGCCAGAAAAATATGCTTGATGCGCGTAGATGTACACGTTCGTTGGGAACCCCAGGAGAAAGGTATGATGCGCACAGCAGTAAGTTTCCCTCAGTATGAAACCAAGGTTATCGAACCAGTAGGAGCCAAGAAGCACGTGAAGGTTGTTGGTGGAGGAGTGTAGTGCGGCGCAACACCAGTGAAACCGGCGCCAACATGGAACCTGCACAACACAATCAAAGTACTTTGCCCCAACGTAACAGTGAGGTGGTCAATCTCACCGGCTTGCTGAAAACTAAGGATTAAACGTATCGAGTGGAAAATGGTGTTTGTTTGCAAAGAACAGTAAAAACAGTAGAATGTATTCAGATGTAAAAGAATGGACCGGGGTCCACAGTTCACTAGAGGTGTCTCTCCAATAAGATAACTAACATGCTTGGGTGAACAAATTACAGGCGGGAAATTGACAAATAAAGATTCAATACATATCAATGATGATTACTATGTGATTTAATCAGGGCATTACGACAAAGTACATAGACCGCTATCCAGCATGCATCTATGCCTAAATAATCCACCTTCGGGTTATCATCCGATCCCCTTCCAGTATTAAGTTGTAAACAACAGATAATTGCATTAAGTATGGTGCGTAATTGATACGTCCAAAACGTATCTACTTTCCCGAACACTTTTGCTATTGTTTTACCTCTAATTTGTGTATTTTGAATACAACTAACACGGACTAACGCTGTTTTCAGCAGAATTGCTCTGGTGTCTCGTTTTTGTGCAGAAATCCAACTTTCAGGAAAATCCTCGGAATTTATGCGAAAGGTCCTATTTTCCCGAATATTGACGGAGCCGGAAAGGCAAGCCGGGTGGGGCCCGAGGCCCCCACACACTAGGCCGGCGCGGCCCGGGAGGGGGCGCGCCGCCTTGTTGTGTGGGCGCCTCGGCGGCCCCCGACGCTCTCCTCCGGACTACATATGCCTTTCGACCTAAAAACGCCGGGGGTTCGACCATATTTCCGGAGACCATCCAAGTACGCCGCCGCCATCGCGAAACTCCGCCTCGGGACCAGAAACTCCGTTCTGGCACTCCGCCGGGATGGGGAATTGGAGGGGATCTTCACCGCCATCACCACCGACGCCTCTCCATCAACCAGCCATGTTTCCCCCATCCATGTGTGAGTAATTCCCCCGCTGTAGGCTGAAGGGGATGGTAGGGATTGGATGAGATTGATCATGTAATAGTCACAAGATTGTTAGGGCATGGTGCCTAGTATCCATAGATGTTACTTTTATGATATTGTTGCAACTTGTTATGCTTAATGCTTGTCACTAGGGACCGAGTGCCATGATCTCAGATCTGAACATGTTATTGTTTCATCATGATATGCATTGTTTTATGATCTTACCTGCAAGTTGTTGATACGTCTCAAACGTATCTATAATTTCTTATGTTCCATGCTACTTTTATTACAATACTTGAATGTTTTATACATACTTTACAGCATTATTCTACATTTTCCGGCACTAACCTATTAACAAGATGCCGAAGCGCCAGTTGCTGTTTTCTGCTGTTTTTGGTTTCAGAAATCCTAGTAAGGAAATATTCTCGAATTGGACGAAATCAACGCCCAGGGGCCTATTTTTACACGAAGCTTCCAGAAGACCGAAAGGGAGACGAAGTGGGGCCACGGGGCGCCGCCACGCTAGGGCGGCGCGGCCAAGGGGGGCCCACGCGGCCCTAGTGTGTGGGCCCCCCGTGACGCCCTTTGACCTACCCTTTCGCCTACTTAAAGCCTCCGTCGCGAAACCCCCTGTACCGAGAGCCACGATACGGAAAACCTTCCAGAGATGCCGCCGTCGCGAATCCCATCTCGGGGGATTCAGGAGATCGCCTCCGGCACACAGCCGGAGAGGGGAATCATCACCGGAGGGGCTCTACATCATCATGCCCGCCTCCGGATTGATGCGTGAGTAGTTCATCCTTGGACTATGGGTCCATAGCAGTAGCTAGATGGTTGTCTTCTCCGCTTGTGCTTTCATTGTTATAGATCTTGTGAGCTGCCTAACATGATCAAGATCATCTATTTGTAATGCTACATGTTGTGTTTGGCGAGATCCGATGAATAGAGAATACTATGTTAAGTTGATTATCAATCTATCATATATGTGTTGTTTATGTTCTTGCATGCTCTCCGTTGCTAGTAGAGGCTCTGGCCAAGTTGATACTTGTAACTCCAAGAGGGAGTAATTATGCTCGATAGTGGGTTCATGCCTCCATTAAATCCGGGACAGTGACAGAAAGTTCTAAGGTTGTGGATGTGTTTGTTGCTACTAGGGATAAAACATTGATGCTTTGTCTAAGGATATTTGTGTTGATTACATTACGCACCATACTTAATGCAATTATCTCGTTGTTTACAACTTAATACCGGAAGGGGTTCGGATGATAACTCGAAGGTGGATTATTTAGGCATAGATGCATGCTTTGGATAGCGGTCTATGTACTTTGTCGTAATGCCCTGATTAAATCACATAGTAATCATCGTTGATATGTATTGAATCTTTATTTGTCAATTGCTCGTCTGTAATTTGTTCACCCGACATGCTAGTTATCTTATTGGAGAGACACCACTAGTGAACTGTGGACCCCGGTCCATTCTTTTACATCTGAATACATTCTACTGTTTTACTATTTTTTGCAAACAAACACCATCTTCCACTCGATACGCTTAATCCTTTGTTTTCAGCAAGCCGGTGAGATTGACAACCTCACTGTTACGTTGGGGCAAAGTACTTTGATTGTGTTGTGCAGGTTCCACGTTGGCGCCGGTTTCACCGGTGTTGCGCCGCACTACATTCCTCCACCAACAACCTTCACGTGCTTCTTGGCTCCTACTGGTTCGATAACCTTGGTTTCTTTCTGAGGGAAAACTTGCCGCTGTGCGCATCATACCTTCCTCTTGGGGTTCCCAACGGACGTGTACATCTACGCGCATCAAGCGACTTTTTCTGGCGCCGTTGCTGGGGAGATCAAGACATGCTGCAAGGGGAGTCTCCACTTCCAATCTCTTTACTTTGTTTTTGTCTTGCTTAATTTTATTTACTACTTTATTTGCTGCACTTAAACAAAAACACAAAAAAATTAGTTGCTAGTTTTACTTTATTTACTGTCTTGTTCTCTATATCAAAAACACAAAAAAATTAGTTACTTTACTTATTGTCTTGTTTACTTGTTCTATATCAAAACACAAAAAAATTAGTTACTTGCACTTAGTTTACTTTTGTTATCATGTCTAGTTCCGTACTTGTTACTTCTTCACCTGAAGAATTAGTCTTTACTTTTAAACAAGGGGATGAGGAGAGTTTTAAAGATGCTTGGTCTAGAATTTTTTATGCTTATCGTAAAGTTGAACCTCAAATGACTCTAAGTTTGCTCCTTAGTAATTTTTATTTTGGGCTTATGATTCGCTATAGATATGCCTTAGATGCTATAGTGGGAGGAGATTTCCTTCATTGCAACGGTGATCAAGCTTTTAATGCCATAAAATAATTGGTTGCATCACATAGTTTGGCTAATAACTTTGATTCAGCTCTTATTAGCATTTATAATAGATTAAACACTCTTGAGACAAATGCATCTTGCTTGAAGGAAAGTTGTGGTTATGTTCGAAACCGTCTTGATGAAGTTTTAGTGAACTCTGAACCCTCAATGTGGAAACCTACTATTAAAGTTGTTATTGATGGTGAAACTTTTCATGCCCGTTGTGATATTATGTCTGAATTTTGTCTTATGCCTAAGAGTATTTATGAATCTTTGACACTTTGGGGGCTTGTTGAAGGGGAGAAGGAATAACTCTTATTGATAACTCCGTTATAATACCTAAGGGAATAGCCGAGAGTGTGCATACAACCATTCTTGGAAGAACGGTATCCACTGATTATCTTGTTATTGAATGTGTAGGAACTGGACAAATCACACTTGGAAGGTCCCTGCTGAAACTATTGGGAGCAATCATAAATGCAGGAGAAGGCACCCTAAAAATCCCACTAGGAGGCCGACATGTATTCCCTAAACCATAGAATAAGAAAAAGAACAAGAAGGGTAAGTGTAAGGCCCGAGGTAATGTTGATGCTCCATCTCTTGAAAATACTTGATTTGCACTTTCTGCGCCTAGCTGAAAAGCGTTAAAGAAAAGCACTTCTTGGGAGATAACCCATGTTTTATTTAATTTACTGTATTGTTGAGTCTTGGAAGTTGTTTACTACTGTAGCAACCTCTCCTTATCATGTTTTTGTGCCAAGTAAAGTTTCTATGCTAAAGTTGATGTTATATTTGGGATCGCTGCGCAGAAACAACATTGCTGTCTGTCACGAATTCTGGCATAAGTCTCTGTAAAAAATTCTAAAAAATCTGAAAATTTACGAGCGTGATCCTCAGATATGTACGCAACTTTCGTTAGTTTTGAGTTTTTCCATTTGAGCAAGTTAAGTGCCCAGTCCAGATGCATCTTTACGGACTGTTCTGTTTTTGACATATTCTGTCTTTTATTTCGCATTGCCGCTTTTGCTATGTTGAATGAGTTTCTTTGTTCCATTAACGTTCAGAAGCTTTGTGCAATGTCCAGAAGTGTTAAGAATGATTGTGTCACCTCTGAATATGTGAATTTGTGGTTATGCACTAACCCTCTCATGAGTTTGCTTGAAGTTTGTGTGAAGGAAGTTTTCAAGGGTCAAGAGAAGAGGATGATATACTATGATCAAGAAGAGTGAAAGGTCTAAGCTTGGGGATGCCCCGGTGGTTCATCCCTGCATATTTTAAGAAGACTCAAGCATCTAAGCTTGGGGATGCCCAAGGCATCCCCTTCTTCATCGACAACATTATCAGGTCACTTCTAGTGAAACTATATTTTTATTCCGTCACATTCTTATGTTCTTTACTTGGAGCGTCGGTTTGTTTTTATTTTTGTTTTGTTTTGAATAAAGTTGGATCCCACCATTCTTATATTGGAGATATTACGCTCCGCTTTTTCATATGGAACACTTGTGTTCTTAATTGTGCTTTAATGTTCATGGCGAAGGCTAAATTGCTTCGTTAAATTGCTATTTGGTTGGAATCGGAAAATGCTGCATATGGTTTGGAAATTTGGCAATTGTTTGAGCTCTCATAGATCATGTTTAAGCTCTTGCATCATGTAGTTTAATCTATTAATGAAGAACTACCGTAGAGCTTGTTTAATTTGGTTTGCATGATTGGTCTCTCTAAGTCTAGATATTTTCGGGTAAAGTGTTTGAACAACAAGGAAGACAGTGTAGAGTCTTATAATGCTTGCAATATGTTCTTGTGTAAGTTTTGCTATACCTGTTCATACTTGTGTTTGCTTCAAACAACCTTGCTAGCCCAAACCTTGTACTGAGAGGAAATGCTTCTCGTGCATCCAAACACCTTGAGCCAAACTCCATGCCATTTGTGTCCACCATATCTACCTATTATGTGGTATTTCTTGTCATTCCAAAGTAAATTACTTGAGTGCTACCTTTAAATTTCATTCCTCTACCTTTACAATATATAGCTCATGGGACAAATAGCTTAAAAACTATTGTGGTGATGAATATGTAGTTATGTGTCTTAATTCTTATAAGTTGCTTGTTGAGCGGTAACCATGTTTTCCGGGGACGCCATCAACTTTATCTTTGTTGGATATCATGTGAGATGCTATGCATGTTCGTCTTGTCCGAAGTAAGTGGACTTCATGATCAAATGGTTTGAGTAGGCATATGTTAGAGAAGAACATTGGGCCGCTAACTAAAGCCATGTATCATGGTGGAAGTTTCAGTTTGGACATACAACCTCAATCTCTTATGAGAATATTAACTATTGTTGAATGCTTAAGCATTAAAAGAGGAGTCCATTATCTCGTTGTCTATGTTGTCCCGGTATGGATGTCTAAGTTGAGAATAATCAAAAGCGAGAAATCCAATGCGTGCTTTCTCCTTAGACACTTGTACAGGCGGCATAGAGGTACCCCTTTGTGACACTTGGTTGAAACATATGTTATGCGATGAGAATCCGTGTTTCCGAGCTAAGTAGGACAAGGTGCGAGCACTATTAGTACTCTATGCATGAGACATGCAACTTGTAGGAAGTATTATGCATAGCACATATGAATTATTACTACCGTTGACAAAATTGTTTCTATGTTTTCAAAACAAAAAGCTCTAGCACAAAAATAGTAATCAATGCTTCCTCTGCGAAGGGCCAATCTTTTACTTTATTGTTGAGTCAGTTTACCCACTTCTTTCTATCTTAGAAGCAAACACTTGTGTTACCTGTGTGCATTGATTCTTACATGTTTACTTATTGCACCTGTTATATTACTCTATGTTGACAAATATCCATGAGATATACATGTTACAAGTTGAAAGCATTCGCTGAAACTTAATCATCCTTTGTGTTGCTTCAATGCATTCTACTTAGAATTTATTGCTTATGAGTTATCTCTTATACAAGTCTTATTCATACTTGTCTTGAAAGTACTATTCATGAAAAGTTTTGCTATATGATTCATTTGCTTAGTCATTATCTTTGTTAGCAATCTTTTGTTCAGATCACTCCATTCATCTCATATGCTTTACAATAATGTTGATCAAGATTATGTTGGTAGCATGTCACTTCAGAAATTATTTGTGTTATCGTTTACCTACTCGAGGACGAGTAGGAACTATGCTTGGGGATGCTTGATACGTCTCAAACGTATCTATAATTTCTTATGTTCCATGCTACTTTTATTACAATACTTGAATGTTTTATACATACTTTACGACATTATTATACATTTTCCGGCACTAACCTATTAACAAGATGCCGAAGCGCCGATTGCTGTTTCTACGCTGTTTTTGGTTTCAGAAATCCTAGTAAGGAAATATTCTCGAATTGGACGAAATCAACGCCCGGGGCCTATTTTTACACGAAGCTTCCGGAAGACCAAAAGGGAGACGAAGCGGGGCCACGGGCGCCGCCACACTAGGGCGGCGCGGCCAAGGGGGACCCACGCGGCCCTAGTGTGTGGGCCCCCGTGACGCCCTTTGACCTACCCTTTCGCCTACTTAAAGCCTCCGTCGCGAAACCCCCGTGCCGAGAGCCACGATACGGAAAACCTTCCGGAGACGCCGCCGTCGCGAATCCCATCTCGGGGGATTCGGGAGATCGCCTCCGGCACCTCCGCCGGAGAGGGGAATCATCACCGGAGGGGCTCTACATCATCATGCCCGCCTCCGGATTGATGCGTGAGTAGTTCATCCTTGGACTATGGGTCCATAGCAGTAGCTAGATGGTTGTCTTCTCCGCTTGTGCTTTCATTGTTATAGATCTTGTGAGCTGCCTAACATGATCAAGATCATCTATTTGTAATGCTACATGTTGTGTTTGGCGAGATCCGATGAATAGAGAATACTATGTTAAGTTGATTATCAATCTACATATATGTGTTGTTTATGTTCTTGCATGCTCTCCGTTGCTAGTAGAGGCTACGGCCAAGTTGATACTTGTAACTCCAAGAGGGAGTAATTATGCTCGATAGTGGGTTCATGCCTCCATTAAATGCGGGACGAGTGACGGAAAGTTCTAAGGTTGTGGATGTCTTGTTGCTACTAGGGATAAAACATTGATGCTTTGTCTAAGGATATTTGTGTTGATTACATTACGCACCATACTTAATGCAATTATCTGTTGTTTACAACTTAATACTGGAAGGGGTTCGGATGATAACCTCGAAGGTGGATTATT
>NC_061511.1:55193407-55237074 GCF_022539505.1 Lolium rigidum | reverse complement strand
CCCGAGCTTTTTCGGCCTGTAAATCGCGCTTTTCTCGGCCTGCATCCGCGTGTTTGCAGTTTGCAGTTTGCGTATCCGCTAGAGATGCTCTTAGGGCCGCCCCTTTCTCAGGTTCAGCAATACCTAGATCTAATGAACAACCATGCTGTGCTGAGGTCAAACCTAAGCCTCTGGGTCAGTAGCTAAATTTTGGAGAGCCAATGTCAGAAACATTTGAATTGGCTCATTGACTCGGCCTGTAGGAGAGACCGGACAGGGAGGCGATAGCTAGAGATGCATCTTCTTTCTTTCTGCCTCCTACTGTTGATTCGTAACTGCAAGAACTTGCTCCCCACTGATAACATACCATCATCTGATAGTAAAAACGCAGGGATCAATCTGCAACTGCAGAAAACAAAGAAATACCAGAGCATGGCTTTGACGCATCTCAACATATAAAATGATTGTTATGCAAGGGAAACATACAGATCATTGGGTCAAGATACCCAATTCGACAAGGTGATTTCACCCAAGTGAAAAAAATACAACAATATACACCTTTTCGACTAGGTGAAATACAACAGTATTTCAGGAGCTGCACAAATGAATCACGGCTACAAAGCAAAACCACACTTATCACAGTGAAACATTTCATCATGAATTATCAAACAAAGCTACCATGAAGGATGAAGCAGGTAGATGAAAAGACCGCTCAAGAACACAGATGAAACCAACCAAGTTGATGCTTGTTTCAAACAGAGCACTGACACAATAAAGGAGCACAAGTATCAGCTAATCAGCTAAGAAGTTGTGAGATGGACATTAGGAAGTGACAGCATTCAGCTTTTGTGCTGCTCTACTGATTTCAAATAACAAAGGGTTAATTATTGGTTTGCTACTACAGCCCGCGCAACACTTAGTTTTGCCACTAGAGCAGAATGGTTCTCAGTTTTGCCACTAGTATGTGTGCAACGGCTCGTTCCGTGAGCCTGCCGTTTCATTCAAGTCAAACGTCCATGACTCGGCTGTTTTAGGTGGGATCAGGCGGAGACGCGTTTGAAAAGAGGACCGTTGATGGCCGTTTCACGTGGGACCCACAAGGTTTGGCTTTGGGCAGATGAGAAGGGTGTTTAAAAAAATGGTGAAAAATGAACAAACAAAAAAGGGTGCGGCTGGGACTCGAACCCAAGACCGCTTTGTTTGGTAGCGTGAAGAATTGCTCTGGTAACCAGTGGGGCAGATGGAAAGATATTGAAAACCGAAAGGAAGAAATCTAACTATAGTTAGTTCTAGTTCGTGACTTGGTTTATGGTGTAAGGACGTATATGTTTGTTCTTTGTGTTTATGCACGCTGCTTAACCAAAAAAAGGGTGCGTCTTTGTTATTTGAAGCATTACGTGTTTGTGGTTTAGGTTGGAAAAATAATCAAACAAAAAGGGTGCATCTTTATATTCTTGCGGGAAAAATGGTGCATTTATCTGATTTCAAGCATTGCGTGTTTGTGATTTTTTGTTTCATACTATGGGTACCCTACTTATAATACATCAAAGTTCATACTTGGATCCATGTTTGTGATTTCATGATTCATACACCCTTGATATATTACATCGAAATCATAGAAAACTAAGATATATGAGATGCAAATATTGGTAGCCAGATCATCACGCAAAATAACTTAGATAAATTCGATACATAAGATGCTTAGTTCCACCATTACACGGAAATAACTTAGATAGATAGATAAGTTGAGTGACACACGACTTGACACGACTCAACACGGAACCACATAGAAAATGAAAACGTAAAGCTAAAAAAACATGACGAGGTTGACGAGAACACATCTTGGCCGCACCACCTGCCGCAGCACCTGCGCCGCACCACCTTCTTCACCGGCGTCTTCACTTGTAGTACGGGAGGCAGTGCATAGGTTTCCCGGAGAAGAAGATGGCGTCGCAATCGGTGAAGACGTTGTAGGTGGTGAAGAAGATTGACTCGCAGCCGCACCGGAAGACCTCACCGAGGAGGGCGTACGCGTCAAATCGGTTGGCGAAGGTGACCGTGAGCAGCTTGAGGGCGACGCCTTCACGAGACTCGTTGACGTAGTACATGACGGGCGAGCCCGGTGGGAGGTGGGAGAAGCCCTCGTCGAGGAAGTCTCGAGTGAGCTCGACCTCGGTCCTCCACCTCGACTTTGCCCACACACGGAGCGTCTTCTCGACGAGGACGTCCGCCGGATAGAGTAGCTCCGTCCTGGTGCGCGGACGGCGGAAGGTCGGTCCCGTGTACCGCATCTTCGGAGAGGCGAGAGAGGCTCGCTTGGGTGCGTGGTGCTTTGGAGAGGGAGAGGAAGAGAGGCTCGCTCGGTTGGTGTGTGGGAGAGGAAGAGAGGCCCCTTATAAAGAGGTTGGCTCATAATTGGGTGGTTCCTAATGAATTAACGCGTGGCTAGCCGTCTTCCAAAAATAATTAAGCGTATTGACGATGGCAAACGCGATGCCGCTGCATCGCTGCGAGAGCTGAGACGATGGCAACGGCCGAGACGCTGCGTCGATGCATTAAAAGGCGTCGGCGAGTGAGGTACGTGGAAAGGGCCGTTGGCGTGGCGCCCGCATGGCGCATGCATGGCGCATGCATCGCAGGCCTAGACACGCGGGACGGCCCAACGGACATTTCAGTGTTCTTATAGCCCACCGTACGCGTGGAGAAAGGAACCAATGAGGTTGAAGAACGAGGGTGTCCATGGATCGGCCCCGAAACCTTCTAGAAGGCTAGATCGGACGGCTGGCGTTACCGCGGTGAACGGTCCACAATGCAAAACAGAGCAACCCACGGATCGGTCCGGTTTCCTTCTAGAAGAATAGGGTTAGCTGGTCAAAATTAGGCTTTGACCAAACTTGAAATGAGCATAAAAAATTCAAAAAAAATCGAAAAAATGGAAATCCTTCTCACATAGACTTCTTATGTCATATAGTACCGATTCTAGTTGATAAACATGGTCTACATGCTGTTCAACAAAAAAACCATGTGTCTAATGTGATATCTCAAACATCTGGGGTACAAGTTCGAGGGTGAAGACAAGAGGTTTAGGGTTTGGAACATGAAAAGTTTCAAAAACCTCACCAAAGCTTCATTTTGGAGTGAATAACAAGGATCCATGCTTAGTTTTACAATTCCATGTTTAAAACTTGATAAAATGATGGTCAAAGTTAGGTTTGACTAAATTTGAGATGAGCATAAAAAATTCAAAAAAAATCAAAAAAATGGAAATCCTTCTCACATAGTCTTCTTATGTCATATACTACCCATTCTAGTTGATAAACATGGTCTACATGTTGTTCAACAAAAAAACCATGTGTCTAATGTGATATCTCAAACACTCTGGGAGTACAAGTTCAAGGGTGAAGACAAGAGGTTTAGGGTTTGGAACATGAAAAGTTTCAAAAACCTCACCAAAGCTTCATTTTGGAGTGAATAACAAGGATCCATGCTTAGTTTTACAATTCCATGTTTAAAACTTGATAAAATGATGGTCAAAGTTAGGTTTGACTAAATTTGAGATGAGCATAAAAAATTCAAAAAAAATCAAAAAAATGGAAATCCTTCTCACATAGTCTTCTTATGTCATATACTACCCATTCTAGTTGATAAACATGGTCTACATGTTGTTCAACAAAAAAACCATGTGTCTAATGTGATATCTCAAACACTCGGGGTACAAGTTCGAGGGTGAAGACAAGAGGTTTAGGGTTTGGAACATGAAAAGTTTCAAAAACCTCACCAAAGCTTCATTTTGGAGTGAATAACAAGGATCCATGCTTAGTTTTACAATTCCATGTTTAAAACTTGATAAAATGATGGTCAAAGTTAGGTTTGACTAAATTTGAGATGAGCATAAAAAATTCAAAAAAAATCAAAAAAATGGAAATCCTTCTCACATAGTCTTCTTATGTCATATACTACCCATTCTAGTTGATAAACATGGTCTACATGTTGTTCAACAAAAAAACCATGTGTCTAATGTGATATCTCAAACACCTGGGTACAAGTTCGAGGGTGAAGACAAGAGGTTTAGGGTTTGGAACATGAAAAGTTTCAAAAACCTCACCAAAGCTTCATTTTGGAGTGAATAACAAGGATCCATGCTTAGTTTTACAATTCCATGTTTAAAACTTGATAAAATGATGGTCAAAGTTAGGTTTGACTAAATTTGAGATGAGCATAAAAAATTCAAAAAAAATCAAAAAATGGAAATCCTTCTCACATAGTCTTCTTACATGGAATTGATGTGTTGTGAACTTATTTGGCCAATTTAGACAAGATCAAAAAAACTTGCTTAGAAATGAGGCCATTTACCCTACCTTTGGAGCTCTTTTTTAGCACATTTTGACATGAGTTTCTCAAAACATGTAATCTCATCATTCCAACATCATTCAAACATAGTTCAAACATGTACTCTAATAATTCCAACATCATTTTGGGAATGTATCTGCCTCTTTTTGCTTGGCCACATTTCTATGCATAATTTTGGGAATACTTCGAATGATTATTCGAAGCATGTCACATTTTGGGAAATCATTGAAGAAAGCTTTAATCCATGTATTTGGCTGCAATTCCTCCACCCATGCCCAAGCTTCTGCACTGTCCACTTTCATTTTTTCCATATTTCTTTCCCAAGTTGGAATATTTGTAGACCTTGCAACTGCCCATAGATCATTCGTCAGAGTTTGCCCGTTGTGTTTCTTGTGAAAATTCTGGTAAACGTGTCTCACACAGTGCCTATGTTCTGAATCAGGGAAAACTTTCTTCACTGCATTGATGAGGCCCTGTAATATAGAGACAATGTTAATCAGAGAATATTCTTGTGAATATGGCAGGTCGATTGAAAAGTTAATTATGCCCAAGCCCAATATAGAGAATATTCTTTTCCCTTTTCTGGCTAGACACTACAGATCAAACTCATGGACTTGTCTACATGTGTTCAGCTAGTGTGCCTTCTGTTCAGCTCGTGTGCTGATGCCATTGTGCTTGCATCCTATAAATGGCATCCATCTATCGAACCGAAATGCAAACAAAGATGGACAATGCCATGAGTTGGAGGAGGAGCAACGGCTCTCATCGGTGCCTCGGCTCCGGAGATGCCTCTCGTCCGAAGTGCTTCCATGGCTAGGGCGGACAAGCACTTGCTAGTTTATCGTAGGAGAACCTTGGAAGAGAGGGAAGGCTGCTGCACAAGCGCAGGGAGGAGGAAGAAGCTGTCGCTAAGGCTGAGGGAAGAGCAACAAGCAGGCTGTTACCCTGAAGCCAGCTAGGTGAGTGCTTTAGGACTACACGAGGTCATCCAACTTCCAACGAGACGGACCAAAACCTACTCCCAAACCGAGAAGGTACCATGTGTCACCAAATCTTGAAGAAAAGGTGAAGGCTGGAGTTATGTTGTGCTGGCTGAAGAAGGGCATGAAGAAGATGAAAGAGGCACTGAAGATTGGTAGAGGCAAGGACAAGGGCCAAGTTTATCATAGGAAAGGTTAAGGGTTAAAGCATGGCATGTAGTTTGTTGCTGTTTCAGTCATGTAGTTTGTCTGAATAAGAATGTAAGGCCGTCGCCGCCACTAGCCATTTCGTCGAGCGAGGTGGAGGGCGTATCGGCGGAACGAGCGACTACGTCGCAAGACGGTGGGGCAGAGCAGGTGCTCCCGGAGGTGGTGGCGGTGGAGAAGGTGTCCACGCGGGACGGCCGCGCGACGGCGCGAGGTGGTGGCGTCGCAGGTGGTGCAGGCAGGGGCGCGGATGGTGGTGGGTGCAGTGGATCGGTGTGTGGCTGTGTGGCGGGAGCAGGGGTAGTTCGGTCTTCACGTACACCTATTTGTCATTGTGCGGTCCTACCTGTAAGATCCGGCCCCACTTTCGATAACGGCGAGAGACGGAAACGTTTGAAGCCTGGCCGTTTGGCCTCGATGGAGCAGCTGCGCCAGAAGCGGTGGCAAAACTGAGCACCATTCTGTTCTAGTGGCAAAACTGAGTCATGCGCGGACAGTAGTGGCAAACCAATAATTAACCCAATTCCAATACTTGTTCGATTGTACTTGAAAGAGACTCACGAACAGCAGGTGTCTTTCCGTTTGGTAATGGGAATATGCGACTCCGAGACTTATTTGGATAAGCCATGCTGGAAACAGGCCAGAAAAACATAGGAGAAGCATATCTTTTTGTCTCTTATCTTAGAGTTCTCTGTGCAGGGTTGCATAATCTACCCACCGAAAACTGTAATCGCCATTGTGGTGCTGACTGATCAGTGATCACCATTCTCTTCTGTCTCGAACTCTGGATGCTCAGTGCACATACATGATTAACGCTGGTTGAATCAGTTGTCTGACCATCGTTTCAGTCTAATTGATTCTATGATAGCTTGGGAAGAGTGTTCATGCATGTACCCACGGGATTCTACTTTTGAAATTAGGAGAACGGCGGAGCCCGGAAATACACATAGGAGGGCCAAACATAAGCATAACTTTGTACAGCTGGGCGTTTAATTAGAGGCGCTAGGAAAAATTAGAGGCGCTAGGAAAAAGCCCTGCCAGTTTTTCCGGTTTTCATGCATTTTCTACAAGGTTTTCTTTTACATCTGAATCGGGGATTAGATCGACGTTCAGATCACAAAAAAAATACTACTATAAATCAGGAGACAAAAGTAGAAATTTGTGAGACAATGCGTTTTTGCACCTAGAAGTAGATGCTACTATTTTTAAAACGAGTTTTAAACGCATTTTAAAATGTTAAAAACTTCTGACAAAAAAGTCGCAACGTTCTATGTGTGAAATTTCTGTTCGACTTTTTAGAAATATTTGAAAATATTAGTCCGTATGGCATGAGCATAACCACTTGAGATCAAAAAATGTATTTCCGAAGTTCGTGTTAAATCCTAGTTTTCTCTAAATCGAACAAGGCAGAAGCCCGTGGCTTGGTTTTTTGGGGTTGCTCGGGCTGCTCCGATGGTAGAACAAATTAAAGAGAGATGAGAAGCTACGGGGAGAGGAGAAAAGGCACATGGGAATGCAGTCGTGTGCGCGAAGGGGTGGAGCAAAACTCAAAAGAGCTGGTTACTTCTCTATGGGATTTTCTGTGAGCAGCATCTTTGTGTTCTACTTTACTAAACTAAACTGAGAGAGAGAGAGAGAGAGAGAGAGAGAGAGAGAGAGAGAGAGAGAGAGAGATTGAATACGTAGCTAGCTGAAGAAGTAATCTCAGGTGTTAAGTAAACTTCTGAATGTTAGGGCGCTCTGGACCCTGCTGGTCCCCCTGGCTCCGCCTAAGGAGCATCTATTCCTGTTACGTGAGAAAAATATTTAAAAATGTTAAAAAAATATGAATAAAAATTTGGCGCATATATGTCCACATTATATATGTGCAGGTCAAGTTTCGTGATATTTTTGTGTTTCTGCGAAAAAATAAAGGAACATCTCGTGAAAAGCATTTTTAAGCATCCAAATTTGTGTTTTTTTGCACACGACATACATAATATCATTTTTTTGCGACTGACTTTTAGCATATAATATATCGAGATGTACACATTAATTTTGTTTGGAATTTTTAAAATTTAAAACTACTTTTAGAAGTTATTTTAAAAATAGGAAGCATATGCTCGCTGGTGCAAAAATGTTTCGTCCCATGTTTTCGATAAAGGAAATATATTAATATCAAAAGATATCAACTACACCCAGCCTCTACAACGCACCACCCTAATGGAACTACGGATGCACACAGCCTGTCTCGTCCCATGTACCCGCTGCAACATTAAGTAGGCACCGACCATGAAGCAGAGAACTCTCTAAGAGTGCTTTTGGTTGGTCAACGGCTTGTAGTGCATACCTGATCGGCAAGGAATCAACCAAGGAATTGTTTGGCAATGTTGTCAGTTTTAAGTTTCTTGCGAGACTCTGCGAGCCTCTTCTGTCTTCTATAGTATTAGTTTATTTTTCCTTAATTTTAACACGTACTTCCTCTGTACCAGTTTATTAGGCATACACATAGTTTTTTTAAAAATAAGCATAAATTTGATCAACAAAACATAGATTATATATCACACAAAAACTGGATTAACATATAATTTGTATTATATGTCACAAAACACTCTTAGATAGTTAACATAGCTTAAGCCAACTGCTTCATCGTCGGTGCCTACTTAATGTAGCAGCGTGTACATGCATCGTTTCGGTCTAAAAATATATTGCAGTTGAGGTTCCATCCAGGAGAGTGTTCGCTCTTAAGTCGTCGCATCCTGGGTCTAGGTCTAATGTAAACATTACACGTCCATGTACAGCTGGAACTTTATATACAGCTTGTAGTTGACAAAAAAAATTGATAAAGGACGCTATAGCTTGTAGTTGACATGAAATAGTTATTTGTATAATTGATTCACATCTTGAAGTTCACAGTTCATAGTTGAGACAATAACTCTACAATAATGTGCAGCTACTCGATATTTGAGTGGGTTTGCTAGAATACAGCTAAAAAAGCATCCCATCTAAATGTAAATTTCATCAATGATGGGTTCACCAGAAATTAGAGAATTAGCTAGAAAAATCCACAAAATACAGAAACATTAGACCATCAATTAAAATAATTGAAATAAAAAAAACATAATTGTCGGATCTCTATAACAATCTATTGACATTGAAATCGATAAAAAATACCCACCAATGCCACAGATTAAGTTATTATGTTTTCACCGTACTACTTCACGAATAAATCTCATGTATATCTAAAATACTTTAAACTGTGCAGAAAATAAAACATGTCCTCATGCACGCACGCTGCCGCCGCCGTTGAGATTCGTTGACTTTGTGGTTACTTTGGATCACTGACACATGGATCCTACATCACCCCACCTGTCAATGACTCAAAGTCAGCCAATCCCTGCCCCTGCCGCCACTATTGGGTTTACAGAAAAGAAAAGACAAGGATACAGATGCAAGGCTGTAGCTACGCTGGTGCCGAGGAAACTCCATGCAATGGCGCCGCAGAGACTCGAAGCTATGCGGATCCTCCACGAAGCGGTGGCGGGCGAGATTGAGGTGGCGCGGAGACCCCTTGTGGCGACGCATCATCGGCACCGTCGGACGCCAGGTAGATGAGCCTCATTCCAATGAGCGTGAGGAGCATGGACGCAAAACTTCAGCGAGGCAAGGAGTTCCATGACAGTGACGATCATGCGCGGCAAAGGGAGGAAGCTGAAATGTCCGCGCACCAAATGAAACGTGGCGATGCGGGAAACTAGAAACCTAGCCCTCGAAACAGTTGATATGTGGGTTTCCCCGTTGCATTTTGGGTTTGCTGAAAAAGTTCACTGGGCCAGCCACCTTTGCGGGATCCGCTCGAGATGTTTTTCCGGTCCGAGATATCGCAAAACAGCCACTATTTTGGGGGTTGAGCCATTTTGTGGTACCGCTAGAAATGCTCCAAATGTTATAATTTAACAGGTCCACTTGTTGCGAGTTTCCTACTGCTTCCATGTGCTATTGGCTTGCTTCATCATAGGGCAGGTTGCATCCGAAGTCGTGGGGTTTGCGTGGACTATATTTTTATTCCACCTTCTGCGATCGGCCAACACTATTTTAACACAATCATATAAGTCGAAAGATGGCTACCACGATGGTTTACATATTCAATCGAAAGGAATACCTGCAAATCTGGTGTAGGTAGTTACCAAGAGAGTTGCTTCTTGGAGTAGGTTGACGCAACTTGTGAACAGATTGGTTTTAACTGGATCCTGATTGTCCGGTGTACTGCTTTATTTACTTTATACAAGCGCTTAAATGCCGGGAAGTATTTTTGCACCCAAGCTCTTGCATATTAAAAATTCAAAAATTATATTTACAAGTTTAAGAAAATAATAAAATAAAATTCTAGAAGTAGCTAATGGTGTATCTCACAAACATGTAAAATCTCAATTCAAAATGTCATTTACTTGAATCCCACAAGATTCTAGCAATTCTTGGCCCAGCCCATATGGTCCAACACTTGAATCCCAAGAAAACTTTGCATGCAAATTGCATGCATGTGGTTTACTTTTTCTTTGGAGAAAAAGGAGACCCAAACCGTCGAGACCTTGTACTCTCAATCCTTGAGAAGGCTAAACTTTGGTTGCTTGCTGGTGCAAAGGTGTTGTGTTAGCTGCCCTTGCACTCGAGACCTCCTGATACTGCCTAGTGACAGAGAGCTGGCCGGCAAAGTCAACTTTGCATAGCTTCAGTTTCAGTTTCTCTCCCCTTATTCTCCTTTTTTTTGTCCTTCGCTTTTTTTTTTTGGTAGCCTTGCTACATTCTTGTATATATGTTTCCGTCTTCTCGACGGTTTTCCTCTAATATACAAAGACACGCTTCGGCATGTGTTTGAGGAAAAAAGAAAGATGAGACCCATGGTTTCCTAAGCTAAATCAGAACAAAGTAGTATTAATATATCTTCGCAAAAAAAAGTAGAATGAACATATGCCTGAACAAAGTAGTATTAATGTATGCCTAACTAAATTATCTGATTTTCTTCAAGTTGTAGACCAAAGCAGAAGGGAGGGAGGGAGTACCTCTCAAGTTGAGAAATGGCTTGAACTCTCTCCGCCAGGCTTCAGTACAAATTTAGTATTTCTCCACGGCACAACATATTTTTTTCCTTTTTTTTCACTACAGACCTGTGCCGACGGTTATACTGTCGGCAAAGATTTTTACTATTTCTCCACGGCAGTGTTCAAAAAAGCATAACTAAATCATTCTAATTGATAAAAATAAGTATAATATATCAAATTTTGCAGAAAAATAAGATCTATCATAGAAAAATATCAAAAATGGAATATTTCAAATACGTAAACAAATCTTCTAAGAAATGAGCTATAATGTTCGAGGTTTCATGGCTTTCACACACGCCAAAAATGAAAAAATTGTCGCACGTGTGTCGGATTAGAAATCCACGCCCAGGGTCTTGCTTCCCATCCTAGGGCCCACACACGTGCCAAATATGACATCGTTTCGGCAAACTATGCCATGCTGAGGCTGTTTCCCACCTCATTTCCAATAAAGTCTAAACTAGAGGTAATTGATCTAATGCTCATGATTTTTGGGTAAATTAACTTTGTAGGTTTAAAATATGATATGGATGTCATACTTGTATTCCTCTCATATTTCTTATCAATTCAGACATATTATTTGCCAAATTCGCATTTACTGATATTAATTATTTCATACAGTATTAAATAAAAAGACGAAAATAAAATTATTTAATTGTTTTTCAAATTCTATATTATTATTATTTATATATATTCATTGTTGTTTACTTAATTAATTGTTTAGAATTCAAAAATATAGAGGTGTGGCATAACGGTCAAAGGGTTAATATGATTGATATGGTAGTATTAACAACAAGGTGTCATTTCTTTCATGGAAGCTTATCCGAAGAGAACCAAGAAATTAAGCATGCTGAGATGGGAGTAGTGTGAGGATGGGTGACCAACTAAGTTTGACTACAAGTGCAATTTGATCTAAGATTAGGTGTACAAAGTGTGATCGTGAAAGATTAACAAGTAAAAAAGAATAAGAAGAAAATTGAAAAAAAATAAAAAAACATAATTTTTTTCAAAACACATAATTTGAATAATTTTTCAAAAATAAATTTGAAAATTTTGAAATACTATGCCGACGGTAAAACCGTCGGCACAACAATCTCTGTCGACGGCCAGTCTGTGCCGATGGTGATGGGCAGTCCCCGACTAGAACTATGCTGACGATGCTACACCGACGGTCACCGTCGGCACAGCCTCTACCGACAAACTTCCGTGCTGTGCCGACGGCTGGCGGCCGTCGGCAGACTCCAGCTCTCCCGTAGTGATATGCCATCTACCAATCTTAAAAAATAGAACCATTTTTACATAATTCAGAGCTAGTAAATAAATAATACAAACATAATATAAAGTAATATGAGAGAGAAAAAAATAAAAAATAAAATCATATGCCGAGGTTGGCCGTTGGCATAGGAGGGAGATGGTCTATGCCGAGGGAGGCCCTCGGCGTCTTGGTTGACGCCGTAAACGCGCCGGCATGGCACGGGTGGGAGGGGAGGCCAGCCTGGTGCTACGCCGAGGGCCAGGTAGACGCCGAGGGCTGCCCTCGGCGTAGCCTCCTCTACGCCGATGGCCCACCTACGCCGACGGTTGCGTTTCGGAGCTGCTCCGTCGAGGCCGTACGCCGACGGCCCCGACATTTGGCCGTCGGCGTATAGCCTGACCCTCGGCGTATACTCCCATGCATTCCTGTAGTGCTGAGATAGCCGAAGAGGGGAAAATGAACAGAACAAAAAAAAAGGACCCTCGGCACTCAAAGACATGGATTATAGTGTTCGACCATATGGGCTCGGCCAAGAATTGCTGGAATCTTTGTTCGGTACAGCATCAGAGAAAGCAAAGTCGTTGGAAATTATTAAAATTCAAACAGGTGATGAACCGATGCAGTCTTGGCTCGGCACACCTATCATGGTCGCCTCGTTGGCTGGAGGCTTTGTTTAACCTTGTATGTTGTTTGCTTGTTGCCCTTGGTTTTCCTCGGGATGGAGATGGCACAGCTGGAGACAGTATACGCATAGTATTAGTTAATATGACCCACTAAAGTCTTACTCCTGAGAGTATTGAAGTATTTACATGACCAATAAATAGTTCGATCTAACGACCTTTGGAAATCGATCGTTGGACTATATAAGATAGGCAGGTGACCACTTAGGGCGTTCATAGGCACTAGCCGGTCTAATCAATGTCGACCCCGTTCTTGCTTCCCGTTCTGCTACTGGCGGCAGCGGCAGCCACCACCACCAAGACGGTCGAGAGCCTCGCCGTGGCTCCTGGATGCCAGCCGAGCTGCGGCGGCGTTGACATCCCCTACCCCTTCGGCATCGGCAGCGGCTGCTCCCGCAAGGGCTTCGAGATCGACTGCATCAACAACGGCCCTGTGCTCGCCAACACCTCTTTCGAGGTGGTACAACTTTCAGTGGATCCTGCAGAGTTGCTGGTGAGACTCCCCGTCGGGTTTAAGTGCTACAACGCCTCCGATCCAAGCAGCTATGAGGACTCTAGCTATGGTGAGACATTAATAAACAAGGAAGGCGTGTACCGCATCTCCAACACCCACAACATGGTCGTCGTCCTCGGCTGTAACACCTTTGCACAGGCGGCGAGCACCCAGACCGACGGCACCAACTACCCCTATGCCTACTACACGGGGTGCATGTCCTACTGCAACAACTCGGCGAGCGCCCAGGACGGCCAGTGCGCCGGCGTCGGGTGCTGCCATGTCGACATCCCGCCGGGACTCACTGACAACTACTTCAAGTTCACGACCTACGACCACTCCGGCATGATGGACTACAGCCCATGCGACTATGGCTTCCTCGTCGACAGGACCAGCTACACCTTCAAGCGCTCCGACCTCCTCAGAGACCCAAACCGGACCTCTCTGGTGTGGCTAGACTGGGCAATCCGCGACAACGTCACTGTCTCCGGCGACATACTATCGTGCACCGAAGCGGCCAAGACCACCACCCCGAAGTACGCCTGCGTGAGCGATCACAGTAAGTGCGTTAACAGCATCAATGGGCCTGGCTACAACTGCAGCTGCTCCGATGGCTATGAGGGCAACGCCTACGTTGTCAACGGATGCACCAGTAAGTATTACTACTCCATTTAAACCTTTCTCGACTTCTCATGATTTTTCAGTCACTCCATATTTTAACACTTTATTCTTGTATGAAATATGCATCACGTACAAAATTATCTGAACTATTTGTTACTATCGTCCATATATATGAAGAGTTTGTGTGTTCATCAGTCGTCAAATAGTAGAGAAGTCTGATGAAGGTTTTCTAATACAAATTACGTCATGCCTAGAACTATGATTTTCTTCAATGTCCTAATGATAGTTTTGTGAATTTGTGTGACACAGATATAAATGAATGTGCAAATTCAACCAAGTATCCATGCAAAGGTGAATGCGAGGACATCGAAGGATCTTACCGATGTACATGTCCTTCAGGTTACCGAAGCGATGACGCGACGATCATACCATGTACTCGAAAGTTCCCACTAGTTGCACAGGTTTGCATAGGTAACCTCAGACAACTTACTTCTCTATGTGTAGATTTTGCTGACTACTAAATATTAATGTATTTTGTATACCCACTCCATGTTTGTAAATGTATATATACATTAATTGTTTCCTAAATATTAATACAGAGGGGCTAGATATATATACATTAATTGTTTGTGCTGTGTAATCTTATGCCCCTCTGTATTTTGTATAACCACTCCGTGTTTGTAAACAAGGTCCAAGGATCTGTCACCTTCTTAACCTTTTTAAAACTGAAGCCCAACTAACATCTGTCAATCATTGGTTGAGATTTAAATCTTATCTTACCTAATGTGAGGTAATCTGGAACATCTTAAAAAAACACAGGAATGCAAAGGTATGCTTTGGTTGACATAAAATTTATATTCATTTGTCAAATTATTAGCCAAAGTTAGACTCAAAATATGAAATAACCTTGTATACAAAGAAAAAGGGGGAGTGTTTCAAACCCTCTTAGAGTCTACCTGATTGTGGGTGGGTTATGTGTAGAAGGAGAGAGGAGTTACGAAGATTGACCTAAATTAAACAATGTTTTAGTCACCGGATAACAATACCTTACATCATGTAGAATCGGAAATGTGTTGTACATTCAATTTCGGTAACTTCCTACTACCTCTGTACCAAAGCATATAAGTTTAGTCAAGAGTCAAATCATGTGAAGTTTGACTATAAATACGGAGAAAAATATGAACATCTAATAAATTTAACAAGTACACCATGAAATTAAATTCAGCAGCCGGTCTATTGGTATGAATTTTGTATTCCAAATGTTCATACATTTTTCTATAAGCCTGGTCAAACATAGAGAACGTTGACTTTTGACAAAATTTATATGTCTTACAATTTCGAACGGAAGGAGTATTGTTTTTGTTAAGGTTTGCAACGCTTAAGATTAAGTTATTCTCTTTCATGGAGATATTAATAATAGCAAATTTCAGACAATGAAGTTTGTTTCTTTATCCATGTAGGTACAATAGGTGGTATTCTTGTCATCGCATTCATGGGATTTTTCATTATTATTCGAAAAGAGAGGCAGAAGACCAAAGAGTTTTATGAGAAAAATGGTGGTCTTACCTTAGAGAAGGCAAAAGTTATAAAGCTTTTCAAAAAGGAGGAGCTCAAGAAAATTTTGAAGAGTGGTAATATAATCGGAAAAGGTGGCTTTGGTGAAGTTTACAAGGGGCTTGTTGATAATGAACTTGTCGCAGTAAAAAAACCAATTCGTAGCAATGTGCTGGAGAGCACACAATTTGCAAATGAAGTCATCATCCAGTCTCAAGTCATCCACAAGAACATCGTTAAGCTCATAGGTTGTTGCTTAGAAGTGGATACCCCCATGCTAGTGTATGAGTTCATCCCCAAAGGAAGCCTAGATGACATTCTTCACAAGGGTGACAACAAGGTGCCTCTCAGTTTAGATGTGCGTCTAAGTATTATTAAAGAATCAGCACATGGTCTAGCTTATATGCATTCACAAGCCCACACCAAAATCCTGCACGGTGATGTTAAACCGGCAAATATACTCTTGAATGGCAATTTTGTCCCAAAGCTCTCAGACTTTGGCATATCAAGGTTGATTGCAATAGACAAGGACCACACTGCAAACGTCATCGGTGACATGACTTACATGGATCCAGTCTACCTACAGACAGGCCGACTGACCGAAAAAAGTGATGTATACAGTTTTGGGGTTGTCATCTTAGAAGTCATTAGTAGAAAGAAGGCTACTCACAGAGACAATAACAGCTTAGTGGCGAGTTTTCTTGAGTGTCACAAAGAAGGGAAGAAAGCAACTGAGTTGTTTGATCAGGAAATCGCAGCAACCGAAGATTTGCAGCTTCTTGACGCCCTGGCACGGATTGCTGTGGAATGTCTTAACATTGATGTGGATCAAAGACCATTAATGACAGATGTTGTGGCACGCCTTGCCACATTAAATAGATCGCATATGTTGTAAGTTGCTTTCCTGAGTTGAGTTTAAATAGCATGTGTGCCATGTCCAATAAGATAGGCAACTATCACTGTCTGAACCTTTATTGTATTTGCTATTGTGATAAGCTGGGAGGCCATCTTTAGTTCCAGAAAATTTGTAATATTATAGTGACTGATTCTGTTTTTTTATTTGAACAATTGTATTGATTAATTAATTAAATTTATGTGTGCTATTGTTTCGATCCGCTCTTTCTCATAGGAACCTCAACGTCATAATTAGTAAACAGACTATTCTAAGAAAATATCTACTGAAGAGCTCTAAAACCAGCTGCAATATTCTCAAGTATAGATTTCTTATACTTAAGAGTATGTTGTCAGCCAGTATTCCCTTTGATTATACACTAGAGTGATTTGCAAGGATATATTGTGTTATATATTGATCTAACGATGACAAAGTTTCTTTCTTTTGGCAAATTTATGTTGCAAATCGTAGGATCACGCTTAATTTGTTACACCACACATTAATTGATGAGTTTCTTTCAGATTTTTTCTCAAAACAGATGTGATGTGATGTTCTTGAACTGTAATTGCTGATGAGATGCATGATATGGCAGTGCACTTCGATGGCATTTAGTTCCGAGCCGCCCTTTTCAAAAAAAAAAAATCTGAGCAATTCTCAAGTTCAAGAATATGGACGTGGTTTCTGAGCGATAGATGGATATGACGGATGTATTTTCGAGGAGCCTTGGCATTGTTGCTTAATCATGGGTTTCCTGGGATAGAATATGAAGAGCCTCCACGTACTTTGATTTAATGGTTTAAGCAATATGCATTTTTTAGATAAAAGGCGTACATATGCCCGACTTTAAATTAATAAAGCCTGGAGAATTCAACACAACCACCAATACGAGTACAAGTGCTGCGGCATACAGCTTAGCCAAGTAAAACAGCAAAGGCTACGAGCGCCCTGAGAACAACAAAGAGCGATAAGAGGCACTAAGCTACTAAGACGGTAGGTAGCGAGGCTGGCAGCTATCTCCCCCTGGGATCGCCCTAGAGCACACTTCCAGAGAGGTCTCCGCCAAAACATCAGGGATTCCATCTTGTCGTGACATAGATCTCTCGCAGTTGATTGATCATCTAGCAAATCTCAACTTGGTCCCTAGTCTTGGAGTTTATACTCCACAGCTGCAAGAAAATCATAGTCTTAAATATAATAGCAGAAGGATGATTAAGCAATCTCATGGACTTGTCCCATTCCATGTCAACATGAAGAAAGAAGAAACTCAGTCATGATTCATGAAGCCTATTCGCATTAGAAGAAATTATGGTATCATAGGTTCCTGACAACTTCTTGAGACTTGGTATTGTTCTAGACGCCGATGGAGAAAAAGTCTTTCCATAAAAGAAAGAAGTGGAGGGAACGGCGGACGTCTACTGAAGCCAAGTGTTGTGGAAGAGTTCAATCATTTTCTGAACTTGACAGCTATGGTCCGGAGTTCTTTTTTTTTTCGAGAGTCTTGAAATGTTGGAAGTGGATTGGAGACGGTTGCCCTTTTTGATCTAGGAAGGAAATGATATTATGTGGCTTTACTCGCCAGGGCAAAAAATCACGAAGGGGAAAAGGGAACTTCAAGACTCACATGATTCGCAGTATTAATCAAACCAAATGCAATTCAAAATTACATACTAATAGTCAGGCTAAAGAGACATGATAAGCCATACAGGCGATACTGAATCAATGATGCTTACGATATTTGAAATCTCTTATGACTAGATCAACTAGCATGCAAGTACGTAGAGTGAACATTCAGTATAACATTTGTGTGGTAAAAGATGGCACAGTGGTCACCGATGACTGAACTTTTTTTTTTCGAAATGGGATTAAAACCCCGGCTTCTGCATCATGATGATGCACATAGCCTTTTATTAATAAGTTACGAATACAGAGTTTAAAACAAATCACGCATCGCCAAGAATTGATAGAAGTATCAACCAGCGAAAGAAAAGAAACAAAGTATGACTCATCAACGTAGCCGCCTATGATGCCGCCAGCCAGCCTGACACAAGATATCCTGAGCGACCATCTGGAGCCGTGTGCATCCAGAAGCCATAGCATCCCGCTGCTCCTTCGGTGACAGTAGAGCCCACAGCTGAACCCAATGTGACACCATATGGATAACCTGTAAAAAGTGAAAAGATTGTTTTTTTTCAAAATAATATCATTTCTGACCCTCTATATACCAACATAAGACAGAAACCCCAATACGAATGAATGCCTTAGATTGCCTATCAACTCCATTTAACCAATTACTGAACATATTCGTAATATTGGTTGGAGGTGGAAGGTCATACGTGAAATTAACCGTGCGCAAAAGAAGTTTAGCTAAAGGGCAATTTATGAATAGGTGTTCAACAGTCTCCTTTTTTCGATAAAGGGAATATATTAATATCAAGAAGATAGCAATTACACCCAGCCTCTGCAACAACGCACCACCCTAATGGCACTACGGATGCACACATTAAAAAAAAAAGGAAAAGAAAACTAAGAAACAAAACTCCCGCTACAGTATCTCGGGCCTAACAACAGCAATACATCCACCGCCATGACAACACCTGAATTACAGACTCTCCAAAAAACGACGCCTCCAAGAAGGGGACAGTGCTCAAACACCGTCGTCGCCCGATCAAAGATCTTAGGTTTTCACCCTGAAGATAGTCCCCGCTCTCAAAACAATGCCTCCACCAAGGTCACAACCAGTTAAGGTCAGACCTTGGGTTTTCACCCTGAAAGGTAGGACTCTGCGCTTCACCTGTGTTGTCGCCCCCACTTTCATACCGCTGATGTGAAGTCGAGACACCAAGCAAGCCCCTCAACAGTGCGGAGACTTGAACCTCCCTTAGCTAGTCCTCCCCTCCGGCCTTCATAAAATTCTCTTCTTCCGACTTTCATCATGGATCCATAGTCACTTGATGTCAACAGAGAAAAAGAGCTTCGCGCCGCTCCCTCCAGAACCAAACGGTCGGAATAAACGCATAGGTGCGCACGACCGAATACCTCCGATCCAGCAAACTCCAGGCAAAGCGCTGTTACATTCGCCAGCGGAGCCTTCCGGAACTCAACCCGCCGGCCAGATCACGAGTCCAGGCCTCCGGTAGGTCCTCCTCTTCATGCAAGAGAGGTCCTAGGACCGCCGCCTTTATTCAGGTCGGACCCCCACGTCGGCGACCATCCCGGGCTGGCCAACCCAATCCTCCACCGGCGACACCATCGCCGGCCTCCAAGCTCCTCCATCGCACCGCCGGATGGCGGTGATAGATCAAAGATCCACCACCCCCAACCACAGGCCGACCCTCTCCGGCGAAGAAGAGGCCACCTCCTCCGTCGAACCCAAGACTGCTGCCCCGGGCGCCCTCGTGTCGCGGAAGAAGCCCGAGATCGCCTCCACGCACCGACGAGAGGCGGAGGTGGATGGCATGGCGCAGACCGAGGGCCTGGCCGCCGCCCACCACCAGCCCCTGCCAGAGTGCTGCGGGAAGCCGACGGGAGGAGGGAGACCGCAGCGCCGCCCATCCCAACCGCGCCAGCCAGTCCGCGAGGGGACAGCCGACGGGAGGAGGGCCGCCGCCGGCGTCGCCCATCCCACGCGCGCCTACTCCGCCATGCCTCGAGGAGGTGGGATTCGGTCGCCGTTCTCCACGCAGCGACGAGGAAGGGCCCCCGCCGCCGCCACGTACGCCCTGAGGGACTTTACCCCGGCGGCGGCGGCAGCGGAGGGTGGGTGCGGGAGGGTGGTCCGTTCAACAGTCTCCTGATCTCCACAAAAAACAAATTTCGTACACCCATTCCACCGTCGTTTAGCTAAATTATCTTTGGTAAGAAAAACTTTATTACTCAAAAACCACACACAATAATTTATCTTAAGAGGAACTTTAACTTTCCATAAGTATTTTCTCAAAAAGGGGTGTGATCATTCATAAGATCCTCATACAATGATTTCACCGTAAACAAGCCAGTAGTTGTCAAACTCCAAACAAATCGATCATTCTCTCCATTTAAATTGACCATCATAAGTTTTTGTCATAACTGTAACCACAAAGTTCATTTGTTACCCACCAATAGCCGTCTAAAACTGATATTCAGAGGTGTTTGAGCTAACACATGAGCTACCGTTAGACTCTTGTGATGGACAATATTATAAAGATGGATATTGCTGGGCTAACGGTATTTTTCCTAACCATGTGTCTTCCCAAAAACGAGTAGATGCTCCATTACCAATTTTTAAAAATCCTCTAGTAAAAAAGTCATCCTTAACCACCAACAATCCTTTTTAGAAAGAAGAATCTGTAGGCTTAGCCTTCACCTCAGATAAGGTCTTTTGTCTTAGATATTTATCATGTAGCAATTCACCAATGACTGAACTTGAAGCTATTATTTGTTTTTCAGAGCTTGCTCGATACTTTATTTAACGAAATGAATAGCAGTATGGTTACAAATATTACCCTGTATATGCTCCGGAGCAAAAGGATAAGAAAATGAGTTCCAATGTGCAACCTCACTAACTCCAGCAGGCAAGAATGCGACCTCATACATAATGTTTTCAAAAGACGCACCAAAATTGCGCGTCTTCTTCATTAAGATAGAGATAATATAAGTACAAGAAACCCCAGAGGAGCTCAGATCACACGCGATCGAGCTACAGTCCACACACCGTCACACACACCACTACTACTCGATCTCTCCTACAAACCTCATACATAATGTCGGTCAGAATAGGGCTGAATACAGAACTGGGCAGGTGCTTCGGACTTCAGCCTATGAATCAGAGGCAGCTAAGAGTATCTCTAGTAGTGCTCGTATAAACACGAACCGAAAACATGGAGTTTGGTCTCCCGAATTTTTTAGTTTCGATGATTTTACTCGCGGCGCAGAACAGAAACCGAAAACGCGACCTGAAAAATGCAAATCAAAGAGAAATTTTTCTCCGATGAACCATGCGAAATGAAACAAAATTTTGCTCCGATCGAGCTACATTCAAACATAATTTATATATACGAATCAAAATATTAACTAAACCTACACCTGTGCGCTAATTTGATCTAAAATTGGCCCCGGGATTGTCACCAGGGCTCTACGCGCGGCGGAGGAGGAGAATTTTCGCGCTGGCGACCCCTATGCGATGACGACTGCGGACACCTCGAACGGCACCGCCTCCGCCGAGCTCCCGCAGGTGAGATCCGTCCCGTCTTCCTCATCGTCATCGCTATCACGCGCGGCCTACACGAGCCGGCGGGCGGGGCGTCGGCTTCCCCATCACGCGCCTCGGAGCACGGCGGCCGGTGCGAGAACCTGCGCGGCCACCTGCAGGGCGCCCACTTCCGCGATCTGTCGGAGCGCGCCCGCCTTGCGCGGTCCGCTTCCGACCGCACGCCCGGCGGACGTGCTTCCCTTGCGGGCTGAAAGCTGATCTGGTTTCAGCCAATTTGGCCCAGTACGTTCACGTGGTGTTTTGCTAAAGTCCAATCTACTCTATACCTAATAACAAAGTACGAAGCGTTTCCTTGATTTGGTTCGTTTCCTTGGTTTGGTTCGATACGTCTGTCCACACTTCTTCGTTTTGTTCGTGGGCCTAGAATCCGTTCTAGATAGTTTGAGGGTATCACTAGAAGTTTTTTATCTTCTATGATAGTCCTATGTACTGATGTATGAATGTATATATGTTGGGGAATGCATACATTTTTCACCGTTGCTTGTGTTTAGAGGTTAGGTTAGAGGTTAGGGATGGCCTGAGATGATAGAAACTATGTCCCACTTTTAGATGCATGACCATTAAAAACATGTTAATCAAAGAGGGGATAAACTAAAGGGGACCTTAAAACTTATAACAGTGGTTAGATTTTATGTCTTAGTAACTCTCTTTGACTTAGGATCAATCACTAGCAGTGTATTTGCTCTTACTCGGGGCTGCACTTACTTATGTCTCCTCAATAGACTATCTTTATAAAAGTTAGATGTGATAGTTGTGTTGATGCTTGACATGTTTTCTTAATTGACCCAATATGCACTAGTTTCTAGGCATGGGATTTTAATCATCGAGTTATTTTAGACGTATGCATCTAGGTGGTATAAAATATGTGCTTCACTAATTGTGACAACCAACACAAATGAAACAACCATATACCTCAATACAGCACGACACACAACACACAGGCAGTGGCGTCTTTAAACGCCACAGCCCGTCCGTGATCGACGCGCTCATGCTAGCATGGCCCAAAAAAAGAGGTCAAGGATAACTACGTTGGGAAAACTACAGAACCAACGCTTTTTCGATGAGCACATCACGATATATTGCACGTTCTCGTGCGAGGCCCTAAAATTGAAACGCCTCGGTGCATGAATGGAAGGCGCTAACATTATTCAGTGCAGTGATATGGATACGTGCGGCACAAATTTTTCCCACAATTACTTTCCCTATAGAGCCCCAAGCACTTAATTACAATTAGGGGTAACAAATTTATGGCCATTTAGAGTCAAATCATAATTTGAATTAGATCTATTATATCACAAATGTCATATTCAGCCTAACTACAAATTAAATCCTACTATTTAGGAAAAAAAAATCTCCTCACAGTTCCTTGAACAGATTCATCTTCTGCATGGCCACCAATCTGCGCAGCATCACGCAAGCGGCACAAGTTGGCGACCTCTTGACCGGTTGGCACGGCATCATATGAGTGGCACAAGTTGACGACCTGGTTTGCATATCAGGCACGTCGATGGAGGACTATGGCGCTGACGCGCCTTGAGCATATTGGGCGGTACCGTCCAAGGCCAAACTTCAAATCTTGAGCATAGGTACAAGTGGGGAAATATGTTAATGAGATCTGGTTCATAGAGGATAAAGTAGAGTGCTGCAAGATCTAGGGTTTGTTGCAACTTCTTTTTCGGAAGCTCATTCTCAAAGAACTCTAATGTTAAGCGTACTTGGCTTGGAACAATTTGAAGATGGGTGACTGACCGGGAAGTCGATCTAGAATGCGTACGAGCTAGAACAAAGTACGCACAAAACACAAATATTGATCTGTGGAGCCAGTCTAGAGATTCTAGAGGGTTGCTAGAGGTAATAGGTCCAACCATGGGTGGCTGGGGTGTTGCATTCGTATAGAGCGGACTACTGCGAGATCTAGATTCACTAGTGAAGTGAGGAGAGTATGGCGGCGTGTAGAAGTGTTTTGTGTAACTCTGTAATATATAGAAGTGTTGCAACATCTAGTCTTAGTATAATGGGCTCTTTTATTAGTGAGGTAATACAATGAGACTCGTTGCTTGCTCTTTAAGCCCGTTGCTAGCTCTTTTGGCCATTGATAAATAGATCAACAAATTATTCTAAAACAAAGGTGCCACCATGATGGCTGCCGATTTCACTCCGAAGAATAAGGCTTTTCAAAAGCTACTATATAGATATTATATGAAAATATATTTTATGATGTATATATCTAACTATATTGATTTTGTATTTTGCTAGTTAATGATTTTTAGCAAAGACTTGGCAAAACTTTATATGGTTTGACTTTTCGAAAATAATATAGGCTTTATTCAATGAAACACAGGTTGGGAGGCCTAGATGTTGCTGCATGATCTAGCCTAATTTTAACACGGAACCGTGTAATAAATTTAGCACGTGAGTGTTGTCGTCAGCGATGGTAGGCTATGCCTGTCAGCGAGACGAGATTCTGTAAGCTGTCCACGGTAAACATCAAATCCAATACATGACGTCATAATATATGCTCGAGCTCACCTAGCGCGGCATTAAATTTTGTCGGTCCATCCTACCACCAAGCACAGTATATTTATCCGCCTGTATGTGTTCTAGCATGGGAAATTTTTGTGTGTCGGCCTTGCTGGGCACCGGGAATGTCCATCAGACAAATTATTTTTGCAGGCCATCGCGCCTTGTGCCATTCAAAAAATCCGTCGGGTAAGGGGGCTTTTTTGTATTGCCTAGAATCGCATGCTCCCTCTAGTTACCTTAATCAAGCTCCACCTTGCATAAGCTTTATTTGCATCTTTATTTTGAGCACTTAGTTGTTTATTTTACCACTTTCTAGGTTTTTTTGCGAAAACTCTACCGATCTATTAATAGTCATCAACAGTAGTATAAATAGCACAAAAGTGATAAACTTTACAAATAGGTACTTGGACCACCTAGCTACAACTAATAACACTAGCACGAGTCGAAGGCGCGCCGATGTCCTCGCCCTTCCATGACCGGAGCCAGGCAAAGCTTGTCGTAGTACAGCTTGTTGTAGTACAAAGATGGGAGGTTGTCGTACTAAGGCCTCAAAAAACCAGAGCAACAACCATCGCCAATGATGAAATCGTAGATCAAATGAAACTAACATGAATCCACACAAACGAACATGAAAACCGACCGGGTTCTAGGAGATCCACTGGGCACACGACTCCACGTGCCCTCCGCCAGCGCTAGACGCACCACCGGAGCGACGATAGGGCGGGGAGGACCTTATTCTGACTTTAGGATGTAGCCGCCACCTCACCATTCCAAAAAAGACATTGAAAAATAACCTAAAAAGGGAACGAAAACTCCCGCTGACGAGGGGCCGTGGTTCGCCATACCTCCAAGGCCCCAAGGCCACAGGAGGTGGAGCAAACCAACGGCGCTGTCAGCAAGGAGTACAGAACCCTAGATTGGTTATGTAGCCGCTGCAAAATCACATGTCCTGGGCTCCTGGCTAAACGTACATATTTCTAGTTAGTAGTATCAACAAATCAAAACCTTCATATTTTACTTTATTGCATTGTATATATGGCTTTAGAGAATAGATAGATAAGCTTCAGCTCCTCATGGATTCAACAATCAAATACTTAGCCAATTGTGCTACAATGATTTTCCGTCCTTGGGGATTATCAGGGTACACTGAGATCCCTATGCCACTAGTGATGGCATACTGGTGGCGTACCCTAGTCCGGTACGCCACCACCCGTATGTTGGGGACCTGTGAGCTAGGGTTGTTGTGGGTATACTTTATGGGTATATCAACGACGTGGTATAGATCTGGCAAGCCTGGGTGGCCCACAGATGGTAATGGTGGCATATGGCCCATTGGGCGGCCTAGTTGATGTTGATAGAAGATGGATGAAGTTCAGCCCAGGAATAGGGGCCGGATCTCAACCGACCTATACAGGAGTCGGATCCGTGAAGGCCCATGAAGTATCCGGATCCACTACGGCGAGTAAGGAAAGGTGGATCCTTCACGTGCACGACAATGTAATATTCCGTAGTTAGGCATCGTGTATTCCGGCTAGGACTCTCCGTGTAAACCCTAGATCCGAGCGCCTTTATAAGTCGAATCCTGGGAGCCCTAGAGGCACAATCACAACTCATTGTAACAACGCGAAAGCGCCCAGATAATTCCAGACAAGCAATAGTAGGCCATGTCCTCGAGCAGGTGTTCCGAAGCTGGGTAAATCGCGTACCACCGTCCCGAGGACTTTCCGTCCTATGGCCCCTACTTTTTCGCCCCCTCGTGAGGATCCCTCCTCTGAGGCACCGTCGAATAGGCAACGACAGTTGGCGCCCACCGTGGGGCCAGCGGCATCTGGAGGCCGGAACCGGGAGGGTTCCGCCATGGGAGGCTACGACGAATCCATCGATGTGGGGCGTGTCCTTTACGCCGGGAACTTTCCGATCATCCCTCAGGACGAGTGCAGGATTCTGGCTAAAACCGACCCCATCAAGCTCTCCATCGTCCCAATCGGCGGCATCCACATCTTCATCAGCGAGACCGTCGATGTCGATGGAAACGACCTGGTAAGTCACGCTGACGTGACCGCCGCTAAGCAGGACGCAGTCGTGAAGATCCGATCTGAGACGCAGGAACTTCCTAAGGAAGATTCCGCCTTAGATCTAGAAATTTCAAAGCCCACCCAATCCGCCCCCGAGCAGGAAATTACGGTAGAAGACCAATACAGATCCGCCTGGGTCTCCCAAGTGCTAGAGAAGCAAAGGTGTCACTTCGTGCACTTCCTCGCACATACCGCCCCTCCTCAGAATGGAGCTGGACCCATGCAGGTGGAGGCTTCCGGAGACAGCGACGCTCCGGATCAGCAGGAGGCTGTCGGAGACAGCGACGCCCCGGATCAGCAAGAGGATGCCGTATGATACGTCTCCAACGTATCTATAATTTCTTATGTTCCATGCTAGTTTTATGACAGTATCTACATGTTTTGTTCACACTTTATGATGTTTTGATGCATTTTCCGGCACTAACCTATTAACAAGATGCCGAAGCGCCAGTTGCTGTTTTCTGCTGTTTTTAGTTTCAGAAATCCTACAAAGGAAATATTCTCGGAATTGGACGAAATCAACGCCTAGGGTCTTATTTTTCCACGAAGCTTCCAGAAGACCGAAGAGCATACGAAGTGGGGCCACGAGGGGCCGACACCATAGGGCGGCGCGGCCTGCATGGGGCCCGCGCCGGCCTATGGTGTGGGGCCCGTGTGCCCCCTCCAACGTTGCCCTTCCGCCTACTTATACTCTCCGTCGTGAAAACCCTATTACCGAGAGCCACGATACGGAAATACTTCCAGAGACGCCGCCGCCGCCAATCCCATCTCGCGGGATTGAGGAGATAGCCTCCGGCACCCTGCCGGATAGGGGAATCATCACCGGAGGGCTCTACATCACCATGCCCGCCTCCGGATTGATGCGTGAGTAGTTCATCCTTGGACTATGGGTCCATAGCAGTAGCTAGATGGTTGTCTTCTCCTCTTGTGCTATCATGTTTAGATCTTGTGAGCTGCCTAACATGATCAAGATCATCTATTTGTAATGCTACATGTTGTGTTTGGTGGAATCCGATGCATATAGAATACTATGTCAAGTTGATTATCAATCTATCATATATGTGTTGTTTATGTTCTTGCATGCTCTCCGTTGCTAGTAGAGGCTCTGGCCAAGTAGATACTTGTAACTCCAAGAGGGAGTATTTATGCTCGATAGTGGGTTCATGCCTCCATTGAATCCGGGACGGTGACGGAAAGTTCTAAGGTTGTGGATGTCTTGTTGCTACTAGGGATAAAACATCAATGTTTTGTCTAAGGATATTTGTGTTGATTACATTACGCACCATATACTTAATGCAATTGTCTGTTGTTTGCAACTTAATACTGGAAGGGTGCGGATGCTAACCTGAAGGTGGACTATTTAGGCATAGATGCATGCTGGATGGCGGTCTATGTTCTTTGTCGTAATGCCCTGATTAAATCTCGTAGTGATCATCATGATATGTATTGAATCTTTATTTGTCAATTGCCCACCTGTAATTTGTTCACCCAGCATGCTATTTATCTTATTGGAGAGACACCACTAGTGAACTGTGGACCCCGGTCCATTCTTTTACATCTGAAATACAATCTACTACAATCTTTGTTCTCTGTTGTTCTTTGCAAACAAACATCATTTTCCACACCATACGTTTAATCATTTGTTTGTTTTCAGCAAGCCGATGAGATTGACAACCTCACTGTTGTAGGAGAACGTAGCATAGAAAACAAAAATTTTCCTACGGCGAACACGCAATCCAAGCCAAGATGCAATCTAGAAGACGGTAGCAACGAGGGGATTATCGAGTCTCACCCTTGAAGAGATTCCAAAGCCTACAAGAGGAGGCTCTTGTTGCTGCGGTAGACGTTCACTTGCCGCTTGCAAAGCGCGTAGAAGATCTTGATCACGATCGGTTCCGGCGCCACGAACGGGCAGCACCTCACGTACTCGGTCACACGTTCGGTTGTTGATGAAGACGACGTCCACCTCCCGTTCCGGCGGGCAGCGGAAGTAGTAGCTCCTCTTGAATCCGACAGCACGGCACGGCGTGGTGTCGGTGGTGGTGATGAACTCCGGCGGAGCTTCGCTAAAGCTACGCGGGAGATATGGAGGAGAGGGGGGCGGCTAGGGTTTGGGAGGGGGTGGCCGGCCACTTCAATGGGGCGGCCAGCTTGTGGTCTTGGGGTGGCCGGCCCCCTCCCTTGGCCCCTCATTATATAGGTGGATCCCCAAGAGTTAGTCTCCAAGTCTTCGAATAAGACCCGAACGAAAAACCTTCCATATGTTGGGGAAACCTAGCCAAACTAGGAGTCCCACTAGAGGTGGGGTTTCCACCTCCCATATGGGAGGGTGGCCGGCCCCCTAAGGGGGAGTCCACTTGGGACTCCTCCCCCACTAGGGTTGGCCGGCCATGGAGGTGGAGTCCCATGTGGACTCCACCTTCCTTGGTGGTTTCTTCCGGACTTTTCTAGAACCTTCTAGAACCTTCCATAGAACCTTCCGAATCATTTTCAAACACATAAAATGACATCCTATATATGAATCTTATTCTCCGGACCATTCCGGAACTCCTCGTGATGTCCGGGATCTCATCCGGGACTCCGAACAAATATTCGAACTCCATTCCATATTCAAGTTCTACCATTTCAACATCCAACTTTAAGTGTGTCACCCTACGGTTCGCGAACTATGCGGACATGGTTGAGTACTCACTCCGACCAATAACCAATAGCGGGATCCGGAGATCCATAATGGCTCCCACATATTCAACGATGACTTTAGTGATCGAATGAACCATTCACATACGATACCAATTCCCTTTGTCACGCGATATTTTACTTGTCCAGAGGTTTGATCATCGGTATCACACTATACCTTGTTCAACCTCGTCTCTTGACAAGTACTCTTTACTCGTACCGTGGTATGTGGTCTCTTATGAACTTATTCATATGCTTGCAAGACATTAGACGACATTCCACCGAGAGGGCCCGGAGTATATCTATCCGTCATCGGGATGGACAAATCCCACTATTGATCCATATGCCTCAACTCATACTTTCCGGATACTTAATCCCACCTTTATAACCACCCATTTACGCAGTGGCGTTTGATGTAATCAAAGTACCTTTCCGGTATAAGTGATTTACATGATCTCATGGTCATAAGGACTAGGTAACTATGTAATAAAAGCTTATAGCAAATAACTTAATGACGTGATCTTATGCTACGCTTAATTGGGTGTGTCCATTACATCATTCATACAATGATATAACCTTGTTATTAATAACATCCAATGTTCATGATTATGAAACTAATCATCTATTAATCAACAAGCTAGTTAAGAGGCTTACTAGGGACTCTTTGTTTGTTTACATATCACACATGTATCAATGTTTCGGTTAATACAATTATAGCATGGTATATAAACATTTATCATAAACATAAAGATATATAATAACCACTTTTATTATTGCCTCTTGGGCATATCTCCAACAGTCTCCCACTTGCACTAGAGTCAATAATCTAGATTACATTGTCAAGTACCTAACACCCATGGCATTCTGGTGTTGGTCATGCTTTGCCCTAGGGAGAGCGTTAGTCAACGGATCTGCTACATTCGGATCGGTGTGTACTTTGCAAATCTTTACTTCTCCATCTTCGATGTACTCGCGAATCGAATGATAACGCAGCTTGATATGCTTCAGCCTCTTGTGTGACCTTGGTTCTTGTGCATTGGCGATGGCACCCATGTTGTCACGGTAGATGACTAGTGGGTCCAATGCACTAGGAACCACACCGAGCTCTACAATGAACCTCTTCATCCATACCGCTTCGATGAAGCCTGCGAAGCCGCTATGTACTCCGATTCTGTTGAGGATTTCGCCATCGTGCACTTGCTTCGAGCTTGCCCGGCTTCTTTGCAGCACCATTCAATATAAACACGTACCCAGATTGTGACTTAGAGTCATCAGGATCAGTGTTCCAACTTGCATCGGTGTAACTTGTTACAACGAGCTCTTGGTCACCTCCATAACAAAGAAACATATCCTTAGTTCTTTTCAAGTACTTCAGGATATTCTTGACCGCTGTCTAGTGTTCCATTCCTGGATCACTTTGATATCTGCTAGTCAAACTAACGGCATGTGCTATATCCGGTCTTGTACATAGCATGGCATACATGATAGAGCCTACTGCCGAGGCATAGGGGATCTGACTCATCCTTTCTCTTTCTTCTGCCGTAGCCGGACCTTGAGTCTTACTCAAGACCTTGCACAGTAACATAGGTAAGAATCCTTTCTTACTTTCGTCCATTCTAAACTTCTTTAGAATCTTGTCCAGGTATGTACTCTGTGATAGCCCTATTAGACGTCTTGATCTATCTCTATAAATCTTGATGCCTAATATATATGATGCTTCACCAAGGTCTTTCATTGAAAAACTATTATTCAAATAACCTTTTACCTTTGCTTAATAGTTCTATATCATTCCCAATCAATAATATGTCATCTACATATAATATCGGGAACGCTACTGAGCTCCCACTCACTTTCTTGTAAATACGGGCCTCTCCATGACCTTGTATAAACCCGAAGTCTTTGATCACCTTATCAAAGCGTCGGTTCCAACTTCTTGATGCTTGCTTCAGTCCATAGATTGAACGCTGAAGTTTGCATACTTTGTCGGCATTTTTAGGATCGACAAAACCTTTGGGTTGTACCATATACAACTCTTCCTCAATGTCTCCATTAAGGAACGCCATTTTGACATCCATCTGCCAAATCTCATAATCGAAAAATGCAGCTATTGCTAACAAAATCCTCACAGATTTTAGCTTCGCTACAGGTGAGAAAGTCTCATCGTAGTCAACACCTTGAATTTGTCGGAAACCCTTTGCGACAAGTCGAGCTTTATAGACAGTACTATTACCATCAGCATCTGTTTTTCTCTTAAAGATCCATTTATTCTCGACAGCCTTTCGGCTATCAGGTAAGTCTACCAAAGTCCATACTTTATTATCATACATGGATCCCATTTCGGATTTCATGGCTTCTTGCCATTTGTTGGAATCTGGGCTCATCATCGCTTCTTCATACGTCGCGGGGTCTTCATCATTGTTATCCACAATCATGACATTTAGACAAGGATCATACCAATCGGGAGTGGCACGTTCCCTTGTCGATCTGCGAGGTTCGGTAGCTATCTCATTTGAAGTTTCATGATCATTATCATTAGCTTCCTCTCGTTGCTGGTGTAGGCGGTACAGGGAACATCTTCCGATACTTGCGCTACTGCGATCAACGAGTAGAGATTCTTCAATCTCATCGAGTTCTACTTTTCTTCCGAGTCACTTCTTTAGTGAGAAATTCTTTCTCAAGAAAGGTTCCGTTCTTAGCAACAAAGATCTTGCCTTCGGATCTGTGATAGAAAGTGTACCCTATAGTTTCCTTAGGGTATCCTATGAAGACGCATTTCTCCGCTTTGGGTTCTAGCTTGTCCGGTTGTAACTTTTTTACATAGGCTTCGCAACCCCAAACTTTTAGGAACGACTGACTTAGGTTTCTTATTAAACCATAATTCATACGGTGTCGTTTCAACGGATTTTGATGGTGCTCTATTTAAAGTGAATGCGGCTGTCTCTAATGCATAACTCCAAAATGATAAAGGTAAATCAGTAAGAGACATCATAGAACAAACCATATCTAAGAGAGTTCGATTACGACGTTCAGACACACCGTTTCGTTGTGGTGTTCCCGGCGGTGTCAATTGTGAAAGTATTCCGCATTTCTTTAAATGCAAGCCAAACTCATAACTCAGATATTCACCTCCGCGATCAGATCGTAGAAATTTAATCTTCTTGTTACGTTGATTTTCTACTTCACTTTGGAATTCCTTAAACTTCTCGAAAGTTTCGGATTTATGTTTCATTAAATAGATATACCTGATACGTCTCCAACGTATCGATAATTTCTTATGTTCCATGCTACTTTATTGATGATACCTACATGTTTTATGCACATTATATGTCATATTTATGCATTTTCTGGAACTAACCTATTAACAAGATGCCGAAGAGCCGATTCGTTGTTTTCTGCTGTTTTTGGTTTCAGAAATCCTAGTAAAGAAATATTCTCGGAATTGGACGAAACTTTCGCCCAGGGTCCTATTTTTGCACGAAGCTTCCAGAAGACCGAAGAGCTAACGAAGTGGGGCCACGAGGCGGCCAGAGGGGAGGCCGGCGCGGCCCAGGCCTTGGCCGCGCCGACCTACCCCCTGGGCCCCTCGTGTGGCCCCCCGCGTTGACCCTCCGCCTACTTAAAGCTTCCGTCGCGAAACCCCCAGTACGGAGAGCCACGATACGGAAAACCTTACTGAGACGCCGCCGCCGCGAATGCCATCTCGGGGGATTCTGGAGATCGCCTCCGGCACCCTGCCGGAGAGGGGATTCATCTCCCGGAGGACTCTACACCGCCATGGTCGCCTCCGGAGTGATGAGTGAGTAGTTCACCCCTGGACCATGGGTCCATAGCAGTAGCTAGATGGTCGTCTTCTCCTTGTTGTGCTTCATTGTTGGATCTTGTGAGCTGCCTAACATGATCAAGATCATCTATCTCGTAATACTATATGTTGTGTTTGTCGGGATCCGATGGATAGAGAGTACTATGATTATGGTGATTATCAATCTATTGTTTATGTGTTGTTTATGATCTTGCATGCTCTCCGTTATTAGTAGAGGCTCTGGCCAAGTTTTTGCTCTTAACTCCAAGAGGGGGTATTTATGCTCGATAGTGGGTTCATGCCTTCATTGAATGCAGGATCGTGACAGTAGGTTCTAAGGTTGTGATGTGCTGTTGCCACTAGGGATAAAACATTGATGCTATGTCTAAGGATGTAGTTGTTGATTACATTACGCACCATACTTAATGCAATTGTCTGTTGCTTGGCAACTTAATACTGGAGGGGGTTCGGATGATAACCTGAAGGTGGACTTTTTAGGCATAGATGCAGTTGGATGGCGGTCTATGTACTTTGTCGTAATGCCCGGATTAAATCTCACTATATTTATCATATCATGTATATGCATTGTTATGCCTTTCTCTATTTGTCAATTGCCCGATCGTAATTTGTTCACCCAACATGCTTTTATCTTATGGGAGAGACACCTCTAGTGAACTGTGGACCCCGGTCCTATTCTTTACATAGCATACAATTCTTCGCAATACTTGTGTTCTATGTTTTCTTTGCAAACATCTTCCACTCGATACGTTTAATCCTTTGTTACAGCAAGCCGGTGAGATTGACAACCTCACTGTTTCGTTGGGGCAAAGTACTTGGGTTGTGTTGTGCGGGTTCCGCGTTGGCGCCGGAATCCCCGGTGTTGCGCCGCATCACATTTCGCGACCATCAACCTTCAACGTGCTTCTTGGCTCCTCTTGGTTCGATTAAACCTTGGTTTCATACTGAGGGAAAACTTGCCACTTGTGCGCATCATACCTTCCTCTTGGGGTTCCCAACGGACGTGTACATCTACGCGCATCAAGCACTTTTTCGGCGCCGTTGCCGGGGAGATCAAGACACGCTGCAAGGGGAGTCTCCACTTCTCAATCTCTTTACTTTGTTTTTGTCTTGCTTTATTTTATTTACTACTTTGTTTGCTGCACCTAAAC
Source organism: Lolium rigidum (assembly GCF_022539505.1). Taxonomy (NCBI): domain Eukaryota; kingdom Viridiplantae; phylum Streptophyta; class Magnoliopsida; order Poales; family Poaceae; genus Lolium; species Lolium rigidum. The sequence continues at coordinate 55,203,498 of NC_061511.1, read as the reverse complement.
AAAACACAAAAAAATTAGTTGCTAGTTTTACTTTATTTACTTGTCTTGCTCTCTATATCAAAAACACAAAAAAATTAGTTACTTGCATTTACTTTATCTAGTTTATTTTATTTATTGTTGCTAAAATGAATACTCCTGAAAATACTAAGTTGTGTGACTTCACAAATGCAAATAATAATGATTTCCTATGCACACCTATTGCTCCACCTGCTACTACGACGAGAATTCTTTGAAATTAAACCTGCTTTACTTGAATTTGGTTATGAGAGATCAATTTTACGGTGCTAGTTCGATGATGCTGCTGCCCATCTCAATAATTTTGTTGAACTTTGTGAAATGCAAAAGTATAAAGATGTAGATGGTGATATTATTAAATTGAAAGTGTTTCCTTTCTCATTAAGAGGAAGAGCTAAAGATTGGTTGCTATCTTTGCCTAAGAATAGTATTGATTCATGGACTAAATGCAAGGATGCTTTTATTGGTAGATATTATCCTCCCGCTAAAATTATATCTTTGAGAAGTAGCATAATGAATTTTAAACAATTAGATACTGAACATGTTGCTCAAGCATGGGAGAGAATGAAAACTTTGGTAAAGAATTGCCCAACCCATGGACTGACTACTTGGATGATCATCCAAACCTTCTATGCGAGGACTAAATTTTTCTTCGCGGAATTTATTGGATTCAGCTGCTGGAGGTACCTTTATGTCCATCACATTGGGGGCGGCTACAAAACTTCTTGATGATATGATGATAAATTACTCCGAATGGCACACGGAAAGAGCTCCACAAGGTAAGAAGGTAAATTACGTTGAAGAAACCTCTTCCTTGAGTGATAAGATTGATGTGATTATGTCTATGCTTGTGAATGGTAGATCTAATGTTGATCCAAATAATGTTCCTTTAGCTTCATTGGTTGCTCAAGAAGAAAATGTTGATGTGAATTTCATTAAAAGCAATAATTTCAACAACAATGCTTATAGGAACAACTCTGGTAATAACTATAGGCCATATCCTTCTGCTAATGGTAATGGTTATGGTAATTCTTATGGGAATTCTTACAACAATAATAGGAATGTACCCTCTGGTCTTGAAGCCATGCTTAAAGAATTTATTAGTACACAAACTGCTTTTAACAAATATGTTGAGGAAAAGCTTGATAAAATTGATACTATTGCTTCTAGAGTTGATAGGCTTGCCTCCGATGTTAATCTTTTAAAATTGAAAGTTATGACTAATAATGATATTGATAATAAGATTACTACTACAGCAAATGCCATCCAAGTTAGAATTAATGAGAATATAAGATTAATGGCTGAAGCTGCGTGCTAGGTGGGATAGAGAAGAAAATGAAAAACTAGCTAAAGAGAATAATGTAGCTAAAGTTTGGACTATTACCACCACTAGTAATGCTAATTCTCCACATGTTGCTGCACCTCCTTCTATCAATGGTAAAATAATTGGTGTTGGCAATGTTTCTACTCCTAGTGCAAAGCGTACAAAACTGCTCGAAATTGCTAAAGCTGCTGAAGCTGCTTGTGATAAAGCTGCTGAAATTTTTTCCAACCTTGGGAACAATGATCCCATTGCTGTAGCTCATAATGATTTAGATTTTGATGATTGCCACATCTCTGAAGTTATAAAGTTCTTACAAAAACTTGCTAAAAGTCCTAATGCTAGTGCTATAAATTTAGCCTTTACAAAACATATTACAAATGCTCTCATAAAAGCTAGAGAAGAGAAACTAAAACTTGAAACTTCTATTCCTAGAAAGTTAGAGGATGGTTGGGAGCCCATCATTAAAATGAAATTCAATGACTTTGAATGTAATGCTTTATGTGATCTTGGTGCAAGTATTTCTGTTATGCCTAAAAAGATTTATGATATGCTTGACTTGCCACCATTGAAGAATTGTTATTTGGATGTTAATCTTGCCGATAATGTTAAAAAGAAACCTTTGGGGAGGATTGATAATGTGCACATTACGGTTAACAATAACCTTGTCCCCGTTGATTTTGTTGTCTTGGATATCGAATGCAATGCATCTTGTCCAATTGTGTTGGGAAGACCTTTTCTTCGAACTATTGGTGCTGTTATTGATATGAGGGAAGGTAATATTAAATATCAATTTCCTCTCAAGAAAGGTATGGAACACTTCCCTAGAAAGAGAATGAAGTTGCCTTTTGATTCTATTATTAGAACAAGCTATGATGTTGATGCTTCTACTCTCGATGTTACTTGATTTGCACTTTATGCGCCTAGCTGAAAGGCGTTAAAGAAAAGCGCTTATGGGAGACAACCCATGTTTTTACCTACAGCAATTTTTTGTTTTGTTGAGTCTTGGAAGTTTTTTACTACTGTAGCAACCTCTCCTTATCATGTTTTTGTGCCAAGTAAAGTTTCTATGACAAAGTTGATGTTATATTTGGGATCGCTGCGCAGAAACAGCATTGCTGTCTGTCACGAATCTGGGCACAGTTCTCTGTAGGAAATTCTAAAAAATCTGCCAATTTACGAGCGTGATCCTCAGATATGTACGCAACTTTCATTAGTTTTGAGTTTTTCCATTTGAGCAAGTCTGGTGCCAGCTTTAAATTCGTCTTTACGGACTGTTCTGTTTTGACAGATTCTGTCTTTTATTTCGCATTGCCTCTTTTGCTATGTTGGATTTATTTCTTTGATCCACTAATGTCCAGTAGCATTATGCAATGTCCAGAAGTGAAAATAATGATTGTGTCACCTCTGAATGTGTGAATTATTAATGATGCACTAACCCTCTAATGAGTTTGCTTGAAGTTTGGTGTGAAGGAAGTTTTCAAGGGTCAAGAGAGGAGAATGATATACTATGATCAAGAGGAGTGAAAGCTCTAAGCTTGGGGATGCCCCCGTGGTTCACCCCTGCATATTTTAAGAAGACTCAAGCGTCTAAGCTTGGGGATGCCCAAGGCATCCCCTTCTTCATCGACAACATCATCGGGTTCCTCCCCTGAAACTATATTTTTATTCAATCACATCTTGTGTTCTTTACTTGGAGCGTCGGTTTGTTTTTGTTTTTGTTTTTGTTTGAATAAAATGGATCCTAGCATTCACTTTGTGGGAGAGAGACACGCTCCGCTGTTGCATATGGACACATGTGTCCTTAGGCTTTACTCATAATGTTCAAGGCGAAGTTTCTTCTTCGTTAAATTGTTATATGGTTGGAATTGGAAAATGCTACATGTAGTAATTCTAAAATGTCTTGGATAATGTGATACTTGGAAATTGTTGTGCTCATGTTTAAGCTCTTGCATCATATACTTTACACCCATTAATGAAGAAATACATAGAGCTTGCTAAAATTTGATTTGCATATTTGGTTTCTCTAAGGTCTAGATAATATCTAGTATTGAGTTTTGAACAACAAGGAAGACGGTGTAGAGTCTTATAATGTTTACAATATGTCTTTTATGTGAGTCTTGCTGCACTTGTTCATCCTTGAGTTTGCTTCAAATAACCTTGCTAGCCTAAGCCTTGTATCGAGAGGGAATACTTCTCCTGCATCCAAAATCCTTGAGCCAACTACTATGCCATTTGTGTCCACCATACCTACTGTTATCGCCAGAATTTGACCAAGTCAGAGGTGGGCCGCGATCAAGATGGACTTGAAGATATACATATAGAAAGGATATGTGGATCGGCCTTGTTTACCAAGTTTGGGCTAGCTAGCCCGTGTATCTTAGTTTAGAAATTAGAGTTTTACCCGTGCACGGTATGGTGCACGCCCACATTAGAAAGTCCCCTGGACTATAAATATGTATCTAGGGTTTATGGAATAAACAACAACCAACGTTCAACACAAACCAATCTCGGCGCATCGCCAACTCCTTCGTCTCGAGGGTTCCTCCGGTAAGCACCATGCTGCCTAGATCGCATCTCGCGATCTAGGCAGCACGAGCCTGCCTAGTTGTTCTTGCGTTGCTCGTACTGAAGCCTTTTTGATGGCGAGCAACGTAGTTATCGTAGACGCGTTAGGGTTAGCATCGTTCTTAGCATCATATGCTCGCGTAGTGCAACCCTTGCGCGTCTAGCCGTCCTTGTGCCTCATCATGGGTGCAGGGGCGGCACCCCGCTTGATCTTTATTTAGTAGATCTGATTCGTTACGGTCGCTCCTTGATTCATCAAGGATTAGTTTAATATCTGCAATAGTTAGGCCTTACAAAGGGTTGGAGGATCCAGCGGCATGCAGGGTGTAGTTTGCTGCCCCTAGACAGGACGTTCGAGGATCAACCTAGTGTTGGTTTTTAGGCCTTGTCTAGGGCTGGCTTACGTTTACCGTGCGTGAGCGCGAGGCCCAATCGTGAGTAGGATGATCCGATTATGCGGTGAAAACCCTAGATCGTCGTGGATCTCATACGCTTTATCTTGATCAAGCGGGACCACCATATATTCGGCCACCTTGGACGAATCATGGGTGGATCGGCTCCATGAGCCGATTCACGGGACAACTGAGAGCCGATCGAGGCTCGTATTTAACGTGTACGTGTGTGCCCTGCAGGAAACTAAGCGAGGCATCATCCACACCTTCCCGACCGGGTATAGGTCGGGTGGCACGCCCTTGCAACCCGCATCGGCGCGCGACCAGGGAGGCTTTGCGGGCCGTCGCTGCGAGGGACTGGGGCCAGCCGCAGCCCTAGTCGTTCCCGGCTCTACGGTGTTGGCCAGTCACTGCCCGCCGGTGGGTTTCTGACGTCAACACATTCTGGCACGCCCGGTGGGACATTCGGACACTCTTCAACGACAACCACCTCACCATCCACATCAGAGATGGCGGAAGGAACTCCGGTCACATACGAGGACCTGGCTGACAAGCCCCAGAAGAAGCATAACGAGGCCAAGGCGGTCCTCGGAACCGAACTCGTCGGCTCCTGTGGGAAGACCCGTTCACACGGCACCAAGCTCGACGGAGGCACATGTCCATTGCTTGGCGTCGATACGGTCGACCTCAGCCACTCCATAAGGGAACCAGGGTTCTCGTTCGATGCCAATATGGCAGGGTTCGTGATCCGCCATGACGCGGACAAAGCGGAGAGCAGCCACTCTCATGGCAAAGAGAAAGAGGGAGCCGGTCCACGAGACCGGCCCGAAGACGACAATAAACGATACTTGGCCAAGGAGGAGGCGAGAAGCATGCGGTATCCACGCCCATTATCCGTGCATCTCCTCAGCAAATATGATCAGCCATACGACCGACGTCACCGCAACGGCGAAGGCGATCAAAGAGATCATCGGTCGCAGTACAGACGGGAGGTATCGTCGGAAAAACGACCACGACGACGGGTACGAACGTCGCGCCAGGGGGAGGTCCAAGGAGCAAGACGACATCGACAAACACTTGGAACTGTCCCTTCTTCGGAGCACTGCTGGGATTCAGGAATAAGCCGATTGCCAACAATCGGCAACTGTCCAAAATGCACACAGCAAAGGAGAAGGACGAACGAAGTTGTAGTGTTCAAACGCCTGGGACCTTTCCCACCTCAAAGTAAACGGACTGAGTCATCTCAGGAAGAAGACTTCGAGGGGTCGGATAGAGAGAAAGATGAGTACCACCAACCAAGGTGGTGCCCTGGTGGACCCAGCCAGTCTCAGGAGCGCCGGGTGCAACGGCCGCGGAGCTTGGAAGAAGCCGAGGCACAGTACCTGTACATGTTGAGAAGAGCGCGGCCCGATCTGGCCGCGAGAATCCAGCAGATAGTGGAGGCAAAGGCGCACCCGCCGAAGAAGGTATGGCGCCCCAAACAGGCTAAAGCCGATGCACTGGCATCGGCTGATGCCAAGGCAGACGCATCGGTACACACAGACATGGCCCAGAAGTGGGCAGCATACGAGCAGCGCCATCCAAAATTGTACCAAGTCAAGCACGAACACGTTACCCTGATCGAGAAGGACAAAGGTTCTGCAAGAGATCAGGAGTTTACCAATGTTGAGTTGACCCGGGGGGCAAAACCCGTGTCCGGCAAGGGGGCAAAGCAACCAGGGCCGGTGAAGGGATTCGACTTCGATTTGAGCAAAACGGAGCAAATTTTTGATTGGCTCCTGAAGAAAAAACGCACTGAAGTTGCCCGACGGCCATGAAATCCCCACATTACAAGAGGTAACCGGCAGACCATACTGCAAATGGCATGACACGTTCACCCATGCCACCAATGACTGTGAAGCTTTGCGCGGACAGATTCAGTTGGCGATAGAGCAAGGCCGGTCACTCTTCGATCAGTTTGCCATGAAAGTTGACGCGCAGCTATCCCCGGAGGTCAACATGGTCGATCTCGGCCATTGCATAAAACGCGAGCCAGGTGGTTCGTCTGATATCGATAGGGCAGGGCTTGCAGATCGCCGGTGCACGGATAAGCCCAAGAGCATTCGCTCCCGCAGAAAAGGCGAAGAAGAAGCCGATTCACACGATCGGCCCCAAACGATGAAAAGGAACGCCGACTACAGCAGTCGGCTGATATCGTCCTCAACGGACGCTTTACCTATTTTCCACATTAGCTTAGAAGGCGATGGAAAGCTAGGGAACGGGTTTGCGTCGGCTGACCAGCTAAAAGAGGTTGAGGGGATCCAGAAAGAGATTAAGAAGGTGTTAGACACCGAGTTCATCAGGCCATGCAGGTACGCCGGAGGAATTCCCAACGTTATACCTATGGAGAAAAAGGATGGCCGATGGCGCGTTGCCATAGACTTTCGAAGCCTCAACATTCTGTGAATAGTCGGATCGACAACCACAAGGGAAGACGATTCCAGCGATCGGCTGAAATTACTCACACCACCCTTGTTTACTATGTGCTATTTCTCATGGTGGGTGGCTGAAAAAGCCGGTATCTTCAATCCCTTGAAGGATTCGGCTCGGGGGGCATGCACACGGAGAAGGCACAAAGGCTCGAAGTAGGGAGGCCGATTCATGGATCGGCTCGTTAAAAAAAAATCGAAAATACAGAAATTTTTGAGCACAGCCGATGCGTAGTCATCGACTTAAGGATTCAAAGCTGATGCACAGCCATCGACTCAAGGAATTTAAGCGGAAGCTTAACCAGAGCAGGCCTTTCATTGAGATTGCCTGGCGACTCGGGCCCTCTCTTCAGTGAGTTCCAACCCTGGCCAAAGCAGTCATCCAGGTGGGTTGAGTGTCATTTTCACCAAATGTTGCCCAAGCAAGTTGCAGTACCTGGGTTACATGGCCAGGCAGCTCACCACGGAAGCTCTCTGGTGTTAACAACCGAGTCGGTCAGAATCGGCTGACGCTGTACCACAGTGGAGGGGCTGATAGTGGCCCAATGCAGCGGTACAACTTCACTCTCGCCTTGATCGAAGGCTCGGGGGGCAGCGAGCCAATGGTGTTGAGATGGGTTGGCTCTGCATCGTAACCAGGTTGAACGAGAGAAGTTTTGAAGGAGGGGCCATCATCAGTGGTTAGGCCTCAGACCAGTTCATTACGGCACAGGAGCGTAACATCGTTGGAAGGGCTGTGGGCAAACACTTGTTGAGCAGAGGTATCAGCTTCAACGTCCGGGTCGTCAGGGTTTCTGGAAGCATTAACCCAGGAGTTGTGTTATCAGGACAAACATCATATTCAGATGATGATAAAAGTCTAAGGGCTTTGGGATTCCAAAGCTACGCGTCGGACCTGTTCGATGGAAAGTGTGAATCTGAATCCCATGGACTGTAGGTGGACATCTGAGGAGTCAATCAGATCGATCTTTTTGCGATTTATTTGGAAGCTGATGTCTTGCCATCGGCTCATCAAGCAGTTACCGGATTGACAATCGGCGGACTCAGCATAAAAGGAAATCGGCAAATCAAGTTAATGAACAAGATTTCTTACAAGGGGAGAGCCGGTTGCTCGACGAAGGGAGAATAAAGGAAAGGTCTATTGACTAATCTACTACTGATAGGTCTATATTAGTAGATCCTAGTCTATGGACCATCACTGCCCTCGTCATCGTCCTCAGAACCCTCATCGGCACTGCTGCCGATGGGCTCCTCGTCGCTACTCCCATAGCCCTCTACGGGAGCCTCATCCTCGTCTTCATCGTCGCTGCTGTCGTCGTCCCACCACATGCGGAGGCGCTTCGCCGGTGGATAGCCCTCCAGGGAGTCGTCGTCATCGTCGTCATCCACCTCTTCCGCCTCTTCAGAGGTGGGGCAGCCTTCCCAGGGGACGTCCTCGCTTTCCGGTTCCGGTTCCTCGTCGACGAGGAATTGAAGATCTTCGTCCCCACTGGTCAGGGGCTGGTCGTCTTCAGACCAGGCGGAGGAGGCATGGTCCTCCAGGTCCCATTCTTCCGGGGCACGGATGTCCGGCGGTGTCTCGCGGGAGGAGGAGGACCCATAGGAAAGCTCGGAGGAGGAAGAAGACATGGTGGTGTAGGGGGTTTTGGGTGCTAATGCGAAGGGGATGAAAGATGAGCAGGCTGTTTAGAACGGCTAAATAGAAGGGATGTGAGGGAAATTTAATGCCACAGCAGTTTCCAAGGAAGTGATGCCTAGCAGGAAAATTTTGCGGACGCATGGAGAAGTGGAAGGGGCAAGGCATCATAATGGGAGATTCTGCGGTGATTTCTGCTCTGCCACGACATGACCCGACGAGATAAAAGCATAATGATTTTGGAAATGTCATTTCCAAAACCAGGGGGGCATGTGTTATCGCCAGAATTTGACCAAGTCAGAGGTGGGCCGCGATCAAGATGGACTTGAAGATATACATATAGAAAGGATATGTGGATCGGCCTTGTTTACCAAGTTTGGGCTAGCTAGCCCGTGTATCTTAGTTTAGAAATTAGAGTTTTACCCGTGCACGGTATGGTGCACGCCCACATTAGAAAGTCCCTGGACTATAAATATGTATCTAGGGTTTATGGAATAAACAACAACCAACGTTCAACACAAACCAATCTCGGCGCATCGCCAACTCCTTCGTCTCGAGGGTTCCTCCGGTAAGCACCATGCTTGCCTAGATCGCATCTCGCGATCTAGGCAGCACGAGCCTGCCTAGTTGTTCTTGCGTTGCTCGTACTTGAAGCCTTTTTGATGGCGAGCAACGTAGTTATCGTAGACGCGTTAGGGTTAGCATCGTTCTTAGCATCATATGCTCGCGTAGTGCAACCCTTGCGCGTCTAGCACGTCCTTGTGCCTCATCATGGGTGCGGGGGCGGCACCCCGCTTGATCTTTATTTAGTAGATCTGATTCGTTACGGTCGCTCCTTGATTCATCAAGGATTAGTTTAATATCCGCAATAGTTAGGCCTTACAAAGGGTTGGAGGATCCGGCGGCATGCGGGGTGTAGTTTGCTGCCCCTAGACAGGACGTTCCGAGGATCAACCTAGTGTTGGTTTTTAGGCCTTGTCTAGGGCTGGCTTACGTTTACCGTGCGTGAGCGCGAGGCCCAATCGTGAGTAGGATGATCCGATTATGCGGTGAAAACCCTAGATCGTCGTGGATCTCATACGCTTTATCTTGATCAAGCGGGACCACCATATATTCGGCCACCTTGGACGAATCATGGGTGGATCGGCTCCATGAGCCGATTCACGGGACAACCTGAGAGCCGATCGAGGCTCGTATTTAACGTGTACGTGTGTGCCCGCGAGGAAACTAAGCGAGGCATCATCCACACCTTCCCGACCGGGTATAGGTCGGGTGGCACGCCCTTGCAACCCGCATCGGCGCGCGACCAGGAGGCTTTGCGGGCCGTCGCTCTGAGGGACTGGGGCCAGCCGCAGCCCTAGTCGTTCCCGGCTCTACGGTGTTGGCCAGTCACTGCCCGCCGGTGGGTTTCTGACGTCAACACCTACCTACTACATGGTATTTCTCCGCCATTCCAAAGTAAATTGCTTGAGTGCTACCTTTAAAATTCCATCATTCACCTTTGCAATATATAGCTCATGGGACAAAATAGCCTTAAAAACTATCGTAGTATTGAATATGTACTTATGCACTTTATCTTTTATTAAGTTGCTTGTTGTGCGATAACCATGCTTACGAGGGAACGCCATCAACTATTGTTGAATATCATGTGAGTTGCTATGCATGTCCGTCTTGTACGAAGGATCTATCAT
>NC_061511.1:55160498-55193307 GCF_022539505.1 Lolium rigidum | reverse complement strand
AGTACCACAAAAGGGTGTTTTTTCAACAATAGATATATGAAATAAATCAAGAGAAAAATCATAATCCTTATCCTTAATGTTTATAGGAGATGTGGCAAATTTAGGATCAGGAGACAGTTTATATCTAACAACATGTTGTGCAATAAGCTTTTTAAGGTTACTTGTACCAGTAGTAGCATTGCATTTATCAATAAAATCATCATCAAGTTCCAAATAATCTTCATCAAGGTCATCAGCCTCAGGTGAATTAACAGGTGTAACAGTATTTTCATTAGGAGTTTCAGTATTTTCAATTTGTCTCGACCTAGCAATTGTAGCATCTAGAAAAGGACCTAATGAACCATTTTCATCAAGCACAGTAGAAGCATCATCAAAATTATCAGAGGAATTTTCAGATTCAGCGGAAGTACCAACACGTGAAGCTTGTGGTGGTGAAACAAGTTGACTTATCACAGATGGTGAATCAAGAGCAGCAGAGGTACTCAAACTTGTACCTTTTCTTGTAGTGGATGGTAATATGGCGACTTTAGCATCGCGATTTTTACCCATGATGGAGGATTTGCAGCGAACAATATCAATTCAGGTGGACTTGCAAATAAAGCTATGCTCCCCGGCAACGGCGCCAGAAAATAGTCTTGATGACCCACAAGTATAGGGGGTCGCAACAGTCTTTGAGGGAAGTAAAACCCAATTTATTGATTCGACACAAGGGGAGCCAAAGAATATTTGTAAGCCTTAACAAGTGAGTTGTCAATTCAGTTGCACTCGGAAACGGACTTGCTCGCAAGAGTTTATCAGTAGCAACAGTTTTATAGCAGTAGGAGTAGTGGAATATAAGTAGCAGTGTAATAAAGACAGCAGTAGTGATTTTAGTAAACAGCAGGATTAAAATACTGTAGGCATAGGGATGGATGAACGGGCTTTTGATACGTCTCCAACGTATCGATAATTTCTTATGTTCCATGCTACTTTATTGATGATACCTACATGTTTTATGCACATTATATGTCATATTTATGCATTTTCTGGAACTAACCTATTAACAAGATGCCAAAGAGCCGATTCTTTGTTTTCTCGCTGTTTTTGGTTTCGAAATCCTAGTAAGGAAATATTCTCGGAATTGGACGAAATCACCGCCCGGGGTCCTATTTTTGCACGGAGCTTCCAGAAGACCGAAGAGATAACGAAGTGGGGCGACGAGGCGCCGCCACCATAGGGCCGCGCGGCCGGAGGGGGCCGCGCCGCCCTATGGTGTGGGCCCCTCGTCGCCCCCCGACCTACCCTTTCGCCTACTTAAAGCCTCCGTCGCGAAAACCCCGATACCGAGAGCCACGATACGGAAAACCTTCCGGAGACGCGCCGCCGCGAATCCCATCTCGGGGGATTCAGGAGATCGCCTCCGGCACCTCTGCCGGAGAGGGGATTCATCTCCCGGAGGACTCTTCATCGCCATGATCGCCTCCGGAGTGATGAGTGAGTAGTTCACCCCTGGACTATGGGTCCATAGCAGTAGCTAGATGGTCGTCTTCTCCTTGTTGTGCTTCATTGTTGGATCTTGTGAGCTGCCTAACATGATCAAGATCATCTATCTGTAATACTATATGTTGTGTTTGTCGGGATCCGATGGATAGAGAATACTATGTTATGGTGATTATCAATCTATTGTTTATGTGTTGTTTATGATCTTGCATGCTCTCCGTTATTAGTAGAGGCTCTGGCCAAGTTTGTACTCTTAACTCCAAGAGGGAGTATTTATGCTCGATAGTGGGTTCATGCCTTCATTGACACACGGGACGAGTGACGAGAAAGTTCTAAGGTTGTGATGTGCTTGTTGCCACTAGGGATAAAACATTGATTCTATGTCTAAGGATGTATTTGTCGATTACATTACGCACCATACTTAATGCAATTGTCACGTTGCTTTGCAACTTAATACTGAATGGGGTTCGGATGATAACCTGAAGGTGGACTTTTTAGGCATAGATGCAGTTGGATGGCGGTCTATGTACTTTGTCGTAATGCCCGGATTAAATCTCACTATATTTATCATATCATGTACATGCATTGTTATGCCCTTCTCTATTTGTTAATTGCCCGACTGTAATTTGTTCACCCAACATGCTTTTATCTTATGGGAGAGACACCTCTAGTGAACTGTGGACCCCGGTCCTATTCTTTACATAGCATACAATCTACTGCAATTGTGTTTTACTGTTTTCTTGCAAACAATCATCTTCCACTCGATACGCTTAATCCTTTGTTACAGCAAGCCGGTGAGATTGACAACCTCATTTGTTTCGTTGGGGCAAAGTACTTTGGTTTTGTTGTGCGGATTCCACGTTGGCGTCGGAATCCTCGTTGTTGCGCCGCATCACATTTCGCCACCATCAACCTTCAACGTGCTTCTTGGCTCCTCCTGGTTCGATTAAACCTTGGTTTCTTTCCGAGGGAAAACTTGCTACCGTGCGCATCATACCTTCCTCTTGGGGTTCCCAACGAACGTGTGAGTTACACGCCATCAAGCTCTTTTACGGCGCCGTTGCCGGGGAGATCAAGACACGCTGCAAGGGGAGTCTCCACTTCTCAATCTCTTTACTTTGTTTTTGTCTTGCTTTATTTTATTTACTACTTTGTTTGCTGCACCTAAACAAAACACACAAAAAATTAGTTGCTAGTTTTACTTTATTTACTGTCTTGCTCTCTATATCAAAAACACAAAAAAAATTAGTTACTTGTCTTTACTTTGTTTGCCTAGTTTACTTTTTGCTTATTGCATCATGTTTCCTTTTAATTTTACCACAAAAGACATACCGGTAGGACGCGGGTCTATAGTTGGGAGAAATAATATAGAAGAATTTTTCAATCATGTTAGTATTACTGAAGATTTTGAAGATAGACACTTGGTAGAACTTGCACCTACCTATGAAATTGCTGCTGCTCGCTTTAGTTCGTATGTTGGAAACTAAATTTGTTAATCTCAATCCTATAATCCAACACATGTTTCTTACACTTGGTGATATGGAAGAAGGGGAAAAGAAAGATTTTGTTTTAGAAACCCTTCTTAGAGAATTTGGTGGTCTAGCAAGAGAGGCTAGAAAGGTTTTTGCTAAATTTAATATGCTAGGTTCTCATACCAATTTTATTGGTCTCCTTGAAAAAATGGACATGAATAGAATAAGGTACACTAATAACATTAATGATGGTGGGGAGATCAAAGCACCAATACCATGTAAACTCCTAGCTATGAATGATGCACTAGAAAATAACTATGCTTGGTTTGTTCCTGAAAATTTGTTCGATGAGAGTAGCAAGCCTAAGACTAATGAAAAGGGAGACGCTAAAACTTATATATCAAATATACTATGCTTGGTTGAGAAAACTCCCAACACCCCTGGTAATGATGTTGATGCTTCATCTCTTGAAAAAACTTGATTTGCACTTTCTGCGCCTAGCTGAAAGGCGTTAAAGAAAAAAGCGCTTATGGGAGACAACCCATGTTTTTACTACAGTACTTTGTTTTATATTTGAGTCTTGGAAGTTGTTTACTACTGTAGCAACCTCTCCTTATCATGTTTTTGTGCCAAGTAAAGTTTCTATGTCAAAGTTGATGTTATATTTGGGATCGCTGCGCAGAGACAGCATTGCTGTCTGTCACGAATCTGGGCACATTTCTCTGTAGAAAATTCGAAAAAATCTGCCAATTTACGAGCGTGATCCTCAGATATGTACGCAACTTTCATTAGTTTTGAGTTTTTTCATTTGAGCAAGTCTGGTGCCATCTTAAAATTCGTCTTTACGGACTGTTCTGTTTTTGACAGATTCTGCCTTTTATTTCGCATTGCCTCTTTTGCTATGTTGGATTCATTTCTTTGATCCATTAATGTCCAGTAGCTTTATGCAATATCCAGAAGTGTAAAGAATGATTGTGCCACCTCTGAATGTGTGAATTATTAATTGTGCACTAACCCTCTAATGAGTTTGCTTGAAGTTTGGTGTGAAGGAAGTTTTCAAGGGTCAAGAGAGGAGAATGATATACTATGATCAAGAGGTGTGAAAGCTCTAAGCTTAGGGATGCCCCCGTGGTTCACCCCTGCATATTCTAAGAAGACTCAAGCGTCTAAGCTTGGGGATGCCCAAGGCATCCCCTTCTTCATCGACAACATCATCGAGTTCCTCCCACGAAACTATATTTTTATTCGAATCACATCTTGTGTTCTTTACTTGGAGCGTCGGTTTGTTTTTGTTTTTGTTTTTGTTTGAATAAAATGGATCCTAGCATTCACTTTGTGAGAGAGAGACACGCTCCGCTGTTGCATATGGACAAATATGTCCTTAGGCTTTACTCATAATGTTCAAGGCGAAGTTTCTTCTTCGTTAAATTGTTATATGGTTGGAATTGGAAAATGCTACATGTAGTAATTGCTAAAATGTCTTGGATAATGTGATACTTGGCAATTGTTGTGCTCATGTTTAAGCTCTCGCATCATATGCTTTGCACCCATTAATGAAGAAATACATAGAGCTTGCTAAAATTTGATTTGCATATTTGGTCTCTCTAAGGTCTAGATAATATCTAGTATTGAGTTTTGAACAACAAGGAAGACGGTGTAGAGTCTTATAATGTTTACAATATGTCTTTTATGTGAGTTTTGCTGCACCGGTTCATCCTTGAGTTTGCTTCAAATAACCTTGCTAGCCTAAACCTTGTATCGAGAGGGAATACTTCTCATGCATCTAAAATCCTTGAGCCAACCACTATGCCATTTGTGTCCACCAAACCTACCTACTACATGGTATTTCTCCGCCATTCCAAAGTAAATTGCTTGAGTGCTACCTTTAAAATTCCATCATTCACCTTTGCAATATATAGCTCATGGGACAAAATAGCCTTAAAAACTATCGTAATATCGAATATGTACTTATGCACTTTATCTTTTATTAAGTTGCTTGTTGTGCGATAACCATGCTTACGGGGAACGCCATCAACTATTGTTGAATATCATGTGAGTTGCTATGCATGTCCGTCTTGTCCGAAGGATCTATCACCTTAGTGGTTGGAGCATGCAAAATTGTTAGAGAAGAACATTGGGCCGCTAACTAAAGCCATGAATCATGGTTGAAGTTTCAGTTTTGGACATATATCCTCAATCTCATATGAGAATAATAATCATTGCTACATGCTTATGCATTTAAGAGGAGTCCATTATCCGTTGTCCATGTTGTCCCGGTATGGATGTCTAAGTTGAGAATAATCAAAAGCGAGAAATCCAAAATGCGAGCTTTCTCCTTAGACCTTTGTACAGGCGGCATGGAGGTACCCCTTTGTGACACTTGGTTGAAACATGGCATGCAAAGATCCGGTAGTCCAAGCTAAGTAGGACGAGGTGCGGGCACTATTAGTATACTATGCATGAGGCTTGCAACTTGTAAGATATAATTTACATAACTCATATGCTTTATTACTACCGTTGACAAAATTGTTTCATGTTTTCAAAATAAAAGCTCTAGCACAAATACAGCAATCGATGCTTTCCTCTTTGAAGGACCTTTCTTTTACTTTTATTGTTGAGTCGGTTTACCTATCTCCTTCCACCTTAAGAAGCAAACACTTGTGTGAACTGTGCATTGATTCCTACATACTTGCATATTGCACTTGTTATACTACTTTATGTTGACAATATCCATGAGATATACATGTTATAAGTTGAAAGCAACCGCTGAAACTTAATCTTCCTTTGTGTTGCTTCAACACCTTTACTTTGATTTATTGCTTTATGAGTTAACTCTTATGCAAGACTTATTTATGCTTGTCTTGAAGTACTATTCATGAAAAGTCTTTGCTTTATGATTCAGTTGTTTACTCATGTCATTACCATTGTTTTGATCGCTGCATTCATTACATATGTTTACAAATAGTATGATCAAGATTATGATGGCATGTCACTTCGAAATTATCCTTGTTATCGTTTTACCCGCTCGGGACGAGCGAGAACTAAGCTTGGGGATGCTGATACGTCTCCAACGTATCGATAATTTCTTATGTTCCATGCTACTTTATTGATGATACCTACATGTTTTATGCACATTATATGTCATATTTATGCATTTTCACGGAACTAACCTATTAACAAGATGCCGAAGAGCCGATTCGTTGTTTTCTGCTGTTTTTGGTTTCGAAATCCTAGTAAGGAAATATTCTCGGAATTGGACGAAATCACCGCCCGGGGTCCTATTTTTGCACGGAGCTTCCGGAAGACCGAAGAGATAACGAAGTGGGGCGACGAGCGCCGCCACCATAGGGCCGCGCGGCCGAGGGGGGCCGCGCCGCCCTATGGTGTGGGCCCCTCGTCAGCCCCCCGACCTACCCTTTCGCCTACTTAAAGCCTCCGTCGCGAAAACCCCGATACCGAGACCCACGATACGGAAAACCTTCCGGAGACGCCGCCGCCGCGAATCCCATCTCGGGGATTCGGGAGATCGCCTCCGGCACCCTGCCGGAGAGGGATTCATCTCCCGGAGGACTCTTCATCGCCATGATCGCCTCCGGAGTGATGAGTGAGTAGTTCACCCCTGGACTATGGGTCCATAGCAGTAGCTAGATGGTCGTCTTCTCCTTGTTGTGCTTCATTGTTGGATCTTGTGAGCTGCCTAACATGATCAAGATCATCTATCTGTAATACTATATGTTGTGTTTGTCGGGATCCGATGGATAGAGAATACTATGTTATGGTGATTATCAATCTATTGTTTTTGTGTTGTTTATGATCTTGCATGCTCTCCGTTATTAGTAGAGGCTCTGGCCAAGTTTGTACTCTTAACTCCAAGAGGGAGTATTTATGCTCGATAGTGGGTTCATGCCTTCATTGACACCTGGGACGATGTGACGTAAAGTTCTAAGGTTGTGATGTGTCTGTTGCCACTAGGGATAAAACATTGATTCTATGTCTAAGGATGTAGTTGTCGATTACATTACGCACCATACTTAATGCAATTGTCTGTTGCTTTGCAACTTAATACCGAATGGGGTTCGGATGATAACCTCGAAGGTGGACTTTTTAGGCATAGATGCGGTTGGATGGCGGTCTATGTACTTTGTCGTAATGCCCGGATTAAATCTCACTATATTTATCATATCATGTATATGCATTGTTATGCCCTTCTCTATTTGTCAATTGCCCGACCGTAATTTGTTCACCCAACATGCTTTTATCTTATGGGAGAGACACCTCTAGTGAACTGTGGACCCCGGTCCTATTCTTTACATAGCATACAATCTACTTGCAATACTTGTTTTACTTGTTTTCTTGCAAACAATCATCTTCCACACAATACGGTTAATCCTTTGTTACAGCAAGCCGGTGAGATTGACAACCTCACTCGTTTCGTTGGGGCAAAGTACTTGGGTTGTGTTGTGCAGGTTCCACGTTGGCGCCGGAATCCTCGTTGTTGCGCCGCATCACATTTCGCCACCATCAACCTTCAACGTGCTTCTTGGCTCCTACTCGGTTCGATTAAACCTTGGTTTCTTTACGAGGGAAAACTTGCTACTCGTGCGCATCATACCTTCCTCTTGGGGTTCCCAACGAACGTGTGAGTTACACGCCATCAAGCTTTTTTACGGCGCCGTTGTCGGGGAGATCAAGACACGCTGCAAGGGGAGTCTCCACTTCTCAATCT
This sequence comes from Lolium rigidum, assembly GCF_022539505.1. NCBI lineage: Eukaryota > Viridiplantae > Streptophyta > Magnoliopsida > Poales > Poaceae > Lolium > Lolium rigidum. The sequence goes on along the minus strand of NC_061511.1, from coordinate 55,185,630 downwards.
CTTTACTTTATTTTTGTCTTGCTTTATTTTATTTACTACTTTGTTTGCTGCACCTAAACAAAACACAAAAAAATTAGTTGCTAGTTTTACTTTATTTACTGTCTTGCTCTCTATATCAAAAACACAAAAAAATTAGTTACTAGTCTTTACTTTATTTGCCTAGTTTACTTTATTGCTACTAAAATGAGTAATCCTGAAGTTGAAGTTCGTTCTTTTAAGCAACAAGGTGGAGAAAGTTTTAAAGATGCTTGGTATAGAATTAGTAATGCTCATCAAAGGTGCATTAAGAAACACTCCACCACTATCCTTCTTAGGAACTTTTATGTTGGTTTATCTAGTTGGAATAGGTATGTTCTTGATGCTCTTTCGGGAGGTAATTTCCTAGGTACTCCCGCCTTAGAAGCTAGTTGCATCATTGAGAGCCTAGTTGGAATACCACCTGTTAATGAAGTTAAAATTGAAATCTCTCTTGAGGATGTTATGAAAAAATTGGAAACCATAGAGAAAAATTTTCCAAGTATTGAAACTAAATTAAAAATGTTATTGGATAAAACTGATGAACTTGATAAATCCCTAGGAGGAATTGATGAAAGAATTAGTGTCCTAGGAACTTGTGTTGTCCATGATAATCAAACCAATATGATTGATGAACTTGAAAAAGCTATGGGAACCTTGGGTTCAACCTTTTCTTCTCTCAAGTATAATGAGAAAGCTTATGTGGGTAGAGAGCAAAAATTCATGTATGCCTCTAAAGTGCCTAAACAAAAGAATTATTATAGGCCTAAAATTGCTAAAACTCCTAGCACCACCATAGAAAATTTAGATAATGGAGCACCTAAAGTACCCTCTGCAATAAGTTGTGTTTGCATGAAGAACAATAATGTTGATGCTTCTACTCTCGATAATACTTGATTTGCACTTTCTGCGCCTAGCTGAAAGGCGTTAAAGAAAAGCGCTTATGGGAGACAACCCATGTTTTTACTACAGTACTTTGTTTTATATTTGAGTCTTGGAAGTTGTTTACTACTGTAGCAACCTCTCCTTATCATGTTTTTGTGCCAAGTAAAGTTTCTATGTTAAAGTTGATATTATATTTGGGATCGCTACGCAGAAACAGCATTGCTGTCTGTCACGAATCTGGGCCTAAGTCTCTGTAGAAAATTCGAAAAAATCTGCCAATTTACGAGCGTGATCCCCAGATATGTACGCAACTTTCATTAGTTTTGGGTTTTTCCATTTGAGAAAGTATGGTGCCATTTTAAAATTCGTCTTTACGGATCGTTACGTTTTTGACAGATTCTGCCTTTTATTTCGCATTGCCGCTTTTGTTAAGTTGAATGAGTTTCTTTGTTCCATTAACTTTCAGAAGTTTTGTGCAATGTCCAGAAGTGTTAAGAATGATTGTGTCACCTCTGAACATGTGAATTTTTGATTATGCACTAACCCTCTAATGAGTTTGCTTGAAGTTTGGTGTGAAGGAAGTTTTCAAGGGTCAAGAGAGGAGTATGATATACTATGATCAAGAGGAGTGAAAGCTCTAAGCTTGGGGATGCCCCCGTGGTTCACCCCTGCATATTTTAAGAAGACTCAAGCGTCTAAGCTTGGGGATGCCCAAGGCATCCCCTTCTTCATCGACAACATCATCGAGTTCCTCCCCGAAACTATATTTTTATTCAATCACATCTTGTGTTCTTTACTTGGAGCGTCGGTTTGTTTTTGTTTTTGTTTTTGTTTGAATAAAATGGATCCTAGCATTCACTTTGTGGGAGAGAGACACGCTCCGCTGTTGCATATGGACAAATATGTCCTTAGGCTTTACTCACAATGTTCAAGGCGAAGTTTCTTCTTCGTTAAATTGTTATATGGTTGGAATTGGAAAATGCTACATGTAGTAATTCTAAAATGTCTTGGATAATGTGATACTTGGCAATTGTTGTGCTCATGTTTAAGCTCTTGCATCATATACTTTGCACCCATTAATGGAGAAATACATAGAGCTTGCTAAAATTTGATTTGCATATTTGGTCTCTAAGGTCTAGATAATTTCTAGTATTGAGTTTTGAACAACAAGGAAGACGGTGTAGAGTCTTATAATGTTTACAATATGTCTTTTATGTGAGTTTTGCTGCACCGGTTCATCCTTGAGTTTGCTTCAAATAACCTTGCTAGCCTAAACCTTGTATCGAGAGGGAATACTTCTCATGCATCCAAAATCCTTGAGCCAACTACTATGCCATTTGTGTCCACCAAACCTACCTACTACATGGTATTTCTCCGCCATTCCAAAGTAAATTGCTTGAGTGCTACCTTTAAAATTCCATCATTCACCTTTGCAATATATAGCTCATGGGACAAAATAGCCTTAAAAACTATCGTAGTATTGAATATGTACTTATGCACTTTATCTTTTATTAAGTTGCTTGTTGTGCGATAACCATGCTTCGGAGAACGCCATCAACTATTGTTGAATATCATGTGAGTTGCTATGCATGTCCGTCTTGTCCGAAGGATCTATCACCTTAATGATTGGAGCATGCAAATTGTTAGAGAAGAACATTGGGCCGCTAACTAAAGCCATGAATCATGGTTGAAGTTTCAGTTTTGGACATATATCCTCAATCTCATATGAGAATAATAATTGTTGCTACATGCTTATGCATTTAAGAGGAGTCCATTATCCGTTGTCCATGTTGTCCCGGTATGGATGTCTAAGTTGAGAATAATCAAAAGCGAGAAATCCAAAATGCGAGCTTTCTCCTTAGACCTTTGTACGAGCGGCATGGAGGTACCCCTTTGTGACACTTGGTTGAAACATGGCATGCAAAGATCCGGTAGTCCAAGCTAAGTAGGACGAGGTGCGGGCACTATTAGTATACTATGCATGAGGCTTGCAACTTGTAAGATATAATTTACATAACTCATATGCTTTATTACTACCGTTGACAAAATTGTTTCATGTTTTCAAAATAAAAGCTCTAGCACAAATACAGCAATCGATGCTTTCCTCTTTGAAGGACCATTCTTTTACTTTTATTATTGAGTCAGTTTACCTATCTCCTTCCACCTTAAGAAGCAAACACTTGTGTGAACTGTGCATTGATTCCTACATACTTGCATATTGCACTTGTTATATTACTTTATGTTGACAATATCCATGAGATATACATGTTATAAGTTGAAAGCAACCGCTGAAACTTAATCTTCCTTTGTGTTGCTTCAACACCTTTACTTTGATTTATTGCTTTATGAGTTAACTCTTATGCAAGACTTATTGATGCTTGTCTTGAAGTACTATTCATGAAAAGTCTTTGCTTTATGATTCAGTTGTTTACTCATGTCATTACCTTTGTTTTGATCGCTGCATTCATTACATATGTTTACAAATAGTATGATCAAGATTATGATGGCATGTCACTTCAGAAATTATCTTTGTTGTCGTTTTACCTGCTCGGGACGAGCAGAACTAAGCTTGGGGATGCTGATACGTCTCCAACGTATCGATAATTTCTTATGTTCCATGCTACTTTATTGATGATACCTACATGTTTTATGCACATTATATGTCGTATTTACGCATTTTCTCGGAACTAACCTATTAACAAGATGCCGAAGAGCCGATTCTTTGTTTTCTCGCTGTTTTTGGTTTCGGAAATCCTAGTAACGAAATATTCTCGGAATTGGACGAAATCAACGCCCAGGGTCCTATTTTTGCACGAAGCTTCCAGAAGACCGAAGAGGAGTCGAAGTGGGGCCACGAGGCGCCGTCACCATAGGGCGGCGCGGCCCAGGCCTTGGCCGCGCCGACCTGTGGTGTGGGGCCCTCGTGTGGCCCCCCACGTTGCCCTTCCGCCTACTTAAAGCCTCCGTCGCGAAAACCCCAGTACCGAGAGCCACGATACGGAAAACCTTCCGGAGACGCCGCCGCCGCGAATCCCATCTCGGGGGATTCAGGAGATCGCCTCCGGCACCCTGCCGGAGAGGGGATTCATCTCCCGGAGGACTCTACACCGCCATGGTCGCCTCCGAAGTGATGAGTTAGTAGTTCACCCCTGGACTATGGGTCCATAGCAGTAGCTAGATGGTCGTCTTCTCCTAATTGTGCTTCATTGTTGGATCTTGTGAGCTGCCTAACATGATCAAGATCATCTATACGTAATACTATATGTTGTGTTTGTCGGGATCCGATGGATAGAGAATACCATGTTATGGTGATTATCAATCTATTGTTTATGTGTTGTTTATGATCTTGCATGCTCTCCGTTATTAGTAGAGGCTCGGCCAAGTTTTTGCTCTTAACTCCAAGAGGGAGTATTTATGCTCGATAGTGGGTTCATGCCTTCATTGACACCCGGGACGAGTGACGGAAAGTTCTAAGGTTGTGATGTGCTTGTTGCCACTAGGGATAAAACATTGATTCTATGTCTAAGGATGTAGTTGTCGATTACATTACGCACCATACTTAATGCAATTGTACTGTTGCTTTGCAACTTAATGCTGAATGGGGTTCGGATGATAACCTCGAAGGTGGACTTTTTAGGCATAGATGCGGTTGGATGGCGGTCTATGTACTTTGTCGTAATGCCCGGATTAAATCTCACTATATTTATCATATCATGTATATGCATTGTTATGCCCTTCTCTATTTGTCAATTGCCCGACTGTAATTTGTTCACCCAACATGCTTTTATCTTATGGGAGAGACACCTCTAGTGAACTGTGGACCCCGGTCCTATTCTTTACATAGCATACAATCTCTTGCAATACTTGTTTTATTGTTTTCTTGCAAACAATCATCTTCCACACAATACGGTTAATCCTTTGTTACGGCAAGCCGGTGAGATTGACAACCTCAGCTGTTTCGTTGGGGCAAAGTACTTGGGTTGTGTTGTGCAGGTTCCACGTTGGCGCCGGAATCCCTGTTGTTGCGCTGCATCACATTTCGCCACCATCAACCTTCAACGTGCTTCTTGGCTCCTACTGGTTCGATTAAACCTTGGTTTCTTTCTGAGGGAAAACTTGCTACTGTGCGCATCATACCTTCCTCTTGGGGTTCCCAACGAACGTGTGAGTTACACGCCATCACATAACAAGTTGCAACAATATCATAAAAGTACCAACTACGGATGCTAGACACTATGCCCTAACAATCTTATGACTATTACATGATCAATCTCATCCAATCCCTACCACCCCCTTCAGCCTACAGCGGGGGAATTACTCACACATGGATGGGGGAATCATGGATGGTCGATGGAGAGGCGTCGGTGGTGATGATGGCGATGATCTCCTCCAATTCCCCGTCCCGGCAGGGTGCCAGAACGGATTTTCTGATCCCGAGATGGAGTTTCGCGATGACGGCGGAGTTCTGGACGTCTTCTGGAAATATGGTCGAACCCCCTGGCGTTTTTAGGTCGAAAGCCTTAAGTAGTCCAGAGGATAGCGGCGGGGGGCGGCCGAGGTGCCCTCACCATAAGGCGGCGCGCCCCCTCCTTGGCCGCGCCGGCCTATGGTGTCGGGGCCATGGGCCCCCCTGGCTTGCCCTTTTGGCCCCGTAAGTTCTCTGTGAAAATAGGCCCATTGCGATTATTTCCGGGGATTTTCCTGAAAGTTGAGTTTCTGCTCAAAAATAAGACACCAGTGCAATTCTGCTGAAAACAGCGTTAGTCCGCGTTAGTTGTATCCAAAATACACAAATTAGAGGCAAAACAATAGCAAAAGTGTTCGGGAAAGTAGATACGTTTTGGACGTATCAGGCCACCATGCAAGCAGTCGAGCAATAGAAGCCAAAGCTTTTCGAGCAGGATTTTATTGGCTGACAGCAATAGAGGATGCAAAGGACATAGTGCGCACCTGCGACGCTTGCCTGAGATTTGCGTCCAAGCCTCACTCTCCAGCAGCAGAATTAATGCCAATACCATTGACCTGGCCTTTTGCACAATGGGGGCTTGACATGGTGGGAAAATTGCACAAGTCTTGGCCAAGAGGACACATGTATTTGCTCGTGGCTGTCGATAGATTTACCAAGTGGATCGAAGCAGTACCAGTAACTTCGGCAGACGCAACATCAGCGGTGAAATTTATCAAGGGGATAGTTTTTCGGTTCGGTGTCCCCAACAGCATAGTTACGGACAACGGCAACAACTGTACCTCTCGAGAACTCAAGGACTACTGCGAAGGCGTGGACATCAAGTTGCAGTTCGCATCGGTGGCGCACCCGCAAACCAACGTTCAAGTCGAAAAAGCCAACGGTCTCATCTGCAATGGCATCAAGAAACGTCTGCTAACAACACTTGAGAAAGCGCGACACACCTGGGTCGACGAGTTGCCCTACGTGCCGTGGAGCATACGAATAACGCTGAACATAGCTACTCAAGAAACACCGTTCTTCTTGGTCCATGGAGCTGAAGCAGTACTCCCGATAGAAATAGAACACAACTCTCCCAGAGTCGTGGAATATGAAGAAGAAGCTTCGCAGAAGGTGCTGGAGGATGATGTCGATGCACTTGATGAAGCAAGATACGTGGTGCTATCGCGAGTAAGCGCGTACCAGCAGAACCTCAAAAACTACCACAGCCGACGTTTGTGGCCCAGGTCTTTTGAAGTTGGCGATCTAGTCCTTCGACTCAAGCAAGATGGACACGAGAAATTCGAATCTCCCATGATTGGGACCATATATTTTAACTGAAGTTATTCTGGGAGGAGCCTATCGGTTGAAGGACAAGAAATCGGGCAAGGACGAACCAAACCCGTGAACGTTGCGCGGCGACGGTTCTATGCTTAGAGGAAAATCAATATAGTATCAACTATGTAAACATACATTGTATCTGAAGAGCACTATTTTCCTTTCAGGGCACCGAGTGGGGATGCAAGATTTTTAATGAGGCGGGCTTGCGATGCTGCAATATAGCATGGTTGAAACAAAAATAGTGATGGCATATACTTTTTTCTTCACAAACAAAGGCTCGGGGGCTCGAACCCGACGAACTTACAATATACTCAACTTCGAAAAATTTATCAAATTACGCGCCTTGGTTCCACAAAAAACCTCGCGAAAAAGTAAACATAGTCATGCCAGCCGAGATACTCGGGGGCTCAAGGGAAAGATCATAACACTATCAGAAGAACTTGCCTTGACTTTATAAAGGTCTCGCAATAGAGTTACAATATATACGACAAATATACATATACAACTTTGTGTTTTGGCTCAAACCTAATGCATTGGAAGAAACAAAAAAGAGTTCCTATATCAAGCTATCTATGTTTATGTTCTCTCTTGCAGCACGAACATTCTGAGTGGAGTCATCATATTGAAATTCCTTGAAGAAAGCAGCGTCTACTCGAAGAAGCTCATCAACCATTATCTCGGCGACAGGGGACACAACCGCATCATATTTGTCAATTTTTACTCTTCTCTTCGACACCTTGCGGTAAAAAGTGTCGACAACCGTGCCAAAATCCAACTTTGAGTGGCAGATCTTCAACCAGATTAAGGACAACTTAGCTCCAGCAATCATCTGAGCCTTCACGAAGTCATGGATGTTGCGCACGTCCTTAAATTTGCCCATAAGTTCAGGAAGATTACCAGGCTGTGGATTCCGAGAAAACATGGCATTATACACCATGGCCAAGGTACTAGTGTAGAAGTCAAGAAAATACCAAACTTGGGCGGCTCGATCCTGGAATTGAACAATTCGAGAGTACGGTCCTCATCTGCCCAAAAATCATTATCATTCGCCTTGGCAAGTCGAAGAAGGGCTTCAACTCCTGAATTTACCCTTTGTTCTTCGACGGCAGTATCTAGAAACGAGCCTATGAACAACATTAAGGGAAAACAATGTAGCACAAGGAGGGGCAAAGGAAGACATAAATCAAACAGCAAAGATAGAAGCAACATACCAGCCATGTCCTGACTTGCATCAGTCATCAAGTCAAGCATATATCTCTCGCGTTGAGCAGATCACGTGGCATTAGCAGTCACTGATTCCTTCAACTCAAGAGCTTCCTGTGCCTGACGAAGGGCAGCTTGCTCACGATCCGAGGATTTGCGAGATTGATCCAGAACCATTACAGCCTGTTTCTTCATCGCCTGCAACTGATGTTGCAGATCGGCCATTTCTTGATGAATCAAGTCAGGACACAAAGAAATATCCAAGCAAACATCGCCAGGGACTCTCGCAGAATGAGAAGTAGCGGGAGAAGCGTTGGAAGGTCTAGCTCCAGTATAGTTGTTAAAAATTAACTGGAAGACAAAAAAGTATCGACATCAATCATTTGGCAACACACATTTTTTCATTCATATTCAGCACATTACATAAAGCGAGTCCTTACAAAATTGTTAATACTGATAAACTGTTAGTACTGATAAACTGTTGCGAGTAAGTCTACTGATAAACTGTTGCGAGCAAGTCTACTGATAAATTGTCATAAACTGTTACTACTGATAAACTGTTGCGAGCAAGTCTATTTTCAGGTGGAGGTAAATTGACAACTCACTTGTTAAATCTTATAAATATTCTTTGGCTCCTCTTGTGTTGAATCAATAAATTTGGATTTTACTTCACTCGAAGACTGTTGCGACCCCATATACTTGTGGGTCATCAAGGACGCCGAGGCCTGTGCGTTGCTCGGCCAGGCCCGCCGGGAGGAGGAAGCCTTGCAGCGACGCGATGAGGCCAGGCTCCAGCAGGAGGATGCCAGGCGCGAGGAGGCCAGGCGCGAGGAGGAGAGGCGTCAGGAGGCCAAGCGCCTGGCGGAGCAGGAGAGGCAGCTTCACCTCAAGGAGGAGGCGGAGCAGCGGGCGGCTCCGGACCCCCACTCGGCCTGGGAAGAGGTCCAGTGGTCGCCGTGGCCGGAGTTCTCGGCGCGATCGAGCCACAACAGCGCATCGCTGCCCCGGGACGTCGTCGACGCCCACGACGACGAGGCCCACAGGAACTAGGCGGCGCACCGGCAGCCATCTCGTCATCCTCAAACCCTAGGATAGGGTTATATATATCTTTTTTTTTAGTTTAAAATTCATATAAAGGGCTTTCTTTTGTAGTTTAAATTTGCCCAAAATAGGGCATATGTTCAATGAAATATGGTTTAGATTTAATTGTTTTTGTTTTTTCCTTTTTTGGTTGTATTTTACTTTTGAGGTGCGTTCGCACGTTGGACGCAGTGCACAACCCAAATAGATCAACAACCCTGTTTAGATGTTCGTGCAGCAACCCAAGCTGTCTAAAATGGACGACTCGATGCGTCCGTTTGGGTTGCCCCGTTGGAGAGGCAAAACGATACGCGCAAACGGAACTGAAAATTTGGAATCGCATTTCCGGATTCGCCCCAAATCCGTCCTCTCCTCCCCGCCCCGCGAGCTCTCCAGCGGCAGCGATGGCCAACAAGCTGGTTTCGGACATGCGGCTGCCTCCCCACCTCGCCCACCTCCTCGCCGCGCGCCGCCTCACCACCGCCAAGGTCAGCCATCACCTCCGCGCCCCCCTTCTCGCCCCACCGTGAAACCTGCCGCCGCCTCTAACCTCCTCCGCCCCAGGACGTGCTGTCGCTGCCGGAGGTGGAGCTCATGACCCTGCTCGACGCCGGCATCCTCACCGCCCGCGCCGCCGTCTCCCACGTCAGCGAGTTCGCCTGCCCACCCTGCCAAACGGTACCACCGCCGCCTCGCCTCCTTCGCCGTTTCGGGTTTCCGAGCGATTAATGTGGGCTCGTTTTGCGACTAATGATTTGCGCAGGCGCTCACGCTCCTGGAGGAGCGGGTCAGGCTGGGAGGCGGCGGCCGGCTGGCCACCACGCTCTGCGGGCTGGATGAGGCGCTGGGCGGAGGTATCCCCCTGGGGAAGCTCACCGAGGTAGTCGGGCCCTCGGGGATCGGCAAGACGCAGGTGAGACGCTCCGCTTCAGGATTTGCACCGAAGATTTGCTCTCTGTAGTTTCGCTGTAACTGTATGAGCTTTAGCGGTGTATATGCGAGTCTGGTGTGTTCCTGAATGTCAACTAATTCGTGTGTCCACGACTCGCCGTGCTTAGATGGGCATGCAAGATGCAACAGAGAAGTAGAAGTAATGGACCTCGTGTGTTTATATCGAATCGAAAGTCATTAGCTTTCTCTTCAGCAATTGTGGTGGTACTAAATTATACATTTAGTAGAGATTTGTTGAAAGTTTGCACGCTCTGCAGCTTTGCCTGAAGCTTGCACTGTTGGCAACATTACCAGAATGCTACGGGGGCTTAAACGGCCGAGTTGTGTATATTGACACTGAATCCAAGTTCTCTTCGCGGAGGTAGCTTAGTTTCAGCTTGCTACTCACATGTTCCAAGCATGTCATTTAGGAAATATTTGTAGTCATCAACCGTCGCAATATATTACAGGATGATTGAGATAGGCCAGAAAAGCTTTCCTCAAGTATTCAGGCAAGAAGGCTTGGCACAAAAGGTTATTAGAATTCATCATCTACTTATCTACATCATAAATTTCTTGATCTTTCAGGTTTGAACTTTTGTGCTTACTTAGGTGACTTCTTCAGCTGTTGTTTCATGCATTCTCTTTCTTTTGCCGCAGATGGCTGGCAGGATCCTAGTGATGCGACCAACATCATTATCTGATTTCACAAAAAGGTATGTTTTTTTTTTTCTTGACACTCAACCGGTCGAAGGCTGATGTCCAGTGATTGATGTTCTAGTGTCCGTGAAGGATCATACAATGACTCTCGAAATGCTCTTCTTCTACCCAACACGTTATGGTCATTGTTTTAATTTTTGTGAATTACTAGGATGTTCCTCATCATTTATGTGTATAAGAGAAATCCATCATACTACAAAACACTCAAATGTCGTTTTGATGTTTTCCTCGCACTTGTACAGTTTGGAGCAGATGAAGGTCACTCTACTCCAGAACGATGTCAAGTTACTTATTGTTGACAGCGTGGCTGCTCTCACGTCCTCGTAAGATATGAGCACTAGAATATATTATTTCCCTTTTGCTTTTGATTCAAACAATAATATGTTTTTAGAATGACCAGCTAATGATAGCTTTGATAATGAGTATTGCAGTTGCTTTAGCATATTCGTGCATTCGGCATCTACCATTTCAGAATGCTATTATACTTAATCGAATATCATTAATTGAACACTGATTGCCAATTCATTGGTATGTGCAAACTGTTGGTAACTAGCAATTTCTTCCATATATTATGGAAATTTTTGGAATATGTCAGAAGTTCCTAAACATGACCAGATATTTAGTGGTATGCTAACACACTAAACAATGTGCATGGTAGGTTTTATAATTTATATACAACTATGAGTTAAATAATCGACAGTGCCTTTTATAATTATAGCTGTTGGTCTCAATTACAAAGGACACTGCCACAATGCAGTTATGTAGTGGTGCTTTAGCATGAGTGATTCCCATGTTTTAAGGCCATCTCGATATTACGTGCAAGTTTTTTTTTTTGAGAAAACGCAAAATACTTTTGTGTTTCATTTCATTGAATAGATAGAGTTTGTTACAAAACTCCTAGGAGGCAAGATACAAAGTTTGCCTCTTCTAGTATGGTTCATTCTTATGTTAACAAGAGAATATTCAAGTTTCTAATATTTTACCTTGATGTACATGTGGCAGGGAGAACGAAAGAGGTACAACAGGTTTCGCGCAACACCCTCTGAGATGGGCTCTTTCATTTCTTAAGTGTGCTTCCTAGACCTAATATTCATAGATTCCCTTATATATTTGTTTTGGCTACACTGGTGATCCTGCTAAATGCTTCTCATTTCTTTTCTGTCCTGCAGGTCTATAGCAGAGTTTGCAAGAATTCCAGTCGTAGTTACAAACCAAGTCCGCAGCCAAAGTAACGATGATGGTTATCATTACTCGTTTGAAGGTTTGTGCGTCATTCCAAGAAAACAGATTATCTTGGACAATTTGTTGAACTTGACTTGATATTCCTATTAATCCCCTGCAGTAAAAAAGTTGGGTGATGGCAATGGTGCTGAAAGAATTGAATCTCATCTTGTTGCTGCTCTAGGAATCCAGTGGGCTCACGCTGTAACTATCCGTCTAGTCTTCGAATCCCACTCAGGTTTTGTATATACATGTGTTGTGAATCACCTTAATTTTTTTTATCTTCATCTTATAGTCTACGACTGTTGACCTACAAAACAAGTGGCACACACCGAATCACGCACGTGCGCACACAGAGACACACAAGAGTGACCAATTCTAAGATTTCGAAAACCAACTGCCTTTTATTCTGAGATTTTCAAAATTCGCAGGTTACAGTTTCGGATATAGAAAAGATGCAGTTATATGCATTTTGGTTTGGAGGATTAATTAGAGGAGTTTAGTGGAGTGAAAAAAGATCGTTTTTCCAGAAACTGGATCCAGGCAAGTTGGGGTTCGTTGGTTTGCTAACCTGTGGTTCTTGATGCTTTTGGAATCTTTGGTGACACGGTTCAAACCTTGATCCAAAGAGATTTCGAAACCTGTTGAAAGCCATATGCTCGTTAAATGAATTGATGTAGCATGGCACTGAGCTTCCATTTCTGAACAGCCCTAGTCAAACCTGAGGATCTGCAACAATTCTTATTCGGTTTTCAACTTCCGTAATATTCGTTAACTCAAATCTCTTTGACCCATTATAGTCAATTGGTGAACTATCTGGTTAACCATATGAAGCCACATAACAGTGTTACATTTACGTGTTCCCACAGGTCACAGGTTCATCAAGGTGGCGAAATCTCCCATGTCTCCAGCAGTAGCATTTCCTTTCATTGTGGAATCATCTGGCATTACATTGCTAACTGATGAAGGCATTGATGTGTCAGGTCCTGAGATAACCTCTATCCGCTGTCAAGGTACAGTTAGTATTGTCGACACATAATGAGCTCAAGCCTTTGCTCTTCCTTCCATTGGTCATTCTAACACAGACTTTTCTCAGGGCAAAATCTGCTGGGTCTGGGAGAATGACCATTTGAATGCTCTGCAGTTGCAGCAACATGGACAATCCTGCATTCTCATCTGTTAACCGGTACCAGTTTTGATAACACACGTGGATGTATTTTGGTGCAAACTGTGCTGGTCCTGTGCCCTTTGAAAACTGAGGACGAATCCTCAACACGTTTGCATTCGTGGATCTGCAGGAGATGATCGGAAAGAACTTAAGAATGGTGATGAGTGTGCTTATGCCACTTCCACTTGTCATGACGAAAAGCAGAGGCAAGATATGTGCATAGTATATTGGGTAGAAGCCTTGTTAGTATATAGGTTAGAGTATTAGGATTTTCTAATCCGATTACGTTTGTTGAAGGGATTATTAGTTGCTACAGATAAAAATCTCATTTTCTCCTCCAGTTTAGATCAAGTTTCTGCAGACAACTCTGATTCTTGCAAGTTGTTATGTACCGCCGCACAACAATCCAAGTGAAGTTTTCCTTTTAGTATGTAGCACCAAGCTCAGGGAATTCGCTGCCTATTCTCGTCTTGAACCTGTCTGTGGTCGTCTACGGCAAATTTGGAGTCGCCATATCGGAGGCGATGGGTAATGGGTAATGATGATGATGTTTTTCTGTCAACCTCGACGGATGTTGCATTCCTAGTGATGTGTGTGAGGACTGAGGTTGACTTGGTGTGCCCTGTTGGTGGCGGTCAGTTGGTTTCCACTAGGTTTTTCTCTAATTAACAAGGCAGTTCTCTTCGCCTGAATTAGTCGGCTTGTTTCAAAAAATATTGGCAGGGCGTGCACTACTGGGCCATGCACATCGGACATACGTAGCACCGGACGCCTTCCTGATGTCGATGTCTTGGACATCATCATCCTCCTGCTGCTCACTCCGGCACATGTCAAAGCCTTCTCCAAGGGCTGAGGTCGAGGCATAGAGTTCATCTGCCGTGGCTGCCGTCCAAACACAGCACCTTGGCTAAAACCAAACACGACCTGGCAATAAACACCAGACAAAATCTGTCTGCCATTCCAAAACGCAGGCCGGCGCAGATTACACATGCAAAGAAGTTGTCCTTGACCCGGTTCTGCCCGCGCAAACTCGCATTGGATGCTCCTCCGCCCTCTACTTAACCAGCCGTCCACCAGGTTAACCACACGCAAAAACTGAGCTCAGCTCCATTGCCGGTGTCGGTTAGTTTCAAACCAGCGCGGTTGTGAAGCCACCATGCCGGTCAAGAGCGGCGCGAGCTTCCGGCTCTCCGCGCTGCCGGTGGTGCTCATGGCGCAGCTGCTCGCCGCTGCCGTGTTCACTCTCACGCTCGTCTGGGTGCTGCACTTCCGGGGCGGCGTCTCCTGGGAGATGAGCTCCAACCCGCAGCTGGTTTACACGGTAAAAAACTACTCTGTACTCCACTCCCGAGCACTAAATTCAAATCCCAATTCAAATTCAATCTCACCTTTCGGCCGGCTTGTCCAAAAAAAATAAACGGGGAAAACTGCACAAGTACCGTGCATGAAGTGATGATCTTCTACATCGTTGGATTTTGACAGGCACACCCTCTCTTCATGGTCATCGGCCTTGTCATCTGCACCGGAGAAGGTAACTAATTCAGCACCCATTTTACATTTTTACTCTGCACCAGAAACGGATCAAAGGACTCACCTAGCTAGCTTCGCAATTGAAACTCGATGTGCAGCGGTGATGGCGTACAGGATCGTCCTGGGCCCACGGGCGGCCAAGAAGGCGGTGCACCTGCTGCTGCATCTGCTCTCCCTGGGCTTTGCCGCCGTCGGACTGTACGCCGCCGTCAAGTTCCACAATGACGCCGGCCTCGCCCACATCCGCTCGCTACATGCTTGGCTGGGGATAGCCACCATAGGCCTCTACGCCCTCCAGGTTCCATACATTACTATTCCACTAGAACATACTGGTTGCAGTCCAACACGATTATACAATCTAAAATATCCATCTTCTGTCTACAGCTACAGTGTTATGTAGTAAAAAATCGCAATAAGTTTTTAGTTGTTGTTAACCAAAACATATTGTGGTTGTGCAGTGGCTCGTGGCATTCGTGTACTTCGTATTCCCTGGGGCTATGATGACGATGAGGGCAGACTATGCGCCATGGCACATCTTCTTCGGCATCGTCATCTTCCTCATGGCCATCTGCACCGCCGAGACAGGCCTTGTGAGGTTCATTTTCCCTGGCAACTACCCGAGCGAGGCTTTCGTGGTCAACTTCAATGGGATCGCCATATTCATGTTTGGCGTGGCCGTTGTCCTAGCTGTCATACTTCCATCTAGATACTAGCTTACTGCAACTCTA
This sequence comes from Lolium rigidum, assembly GCF_022539505.1. Lineage (NCBI taxonomy): Eukaryota > Viridiplantae > Streptophyta > Magnoliopsida > Poales > Poaceae > Lolium > Lolium rigidum. The sequence goes on along the minus strand of NC_061511.1, from coordinate 55,170,365 downwards.
TGCCTTATGATCGAGACTATGCATTAAAGGGCAGAGAAGAAAAACAGTCGCCCCTTAATTTATTCCTCATTTTATCCCACTTTTTAAGTGAGAAAAATGTAAAGGGTCTTATTGCTGCATGATACAACTCTAGCATGTATAGACAAGATTCTAACTACTGTAGCAACATGAAAAACATTTCAAACACACTCATGCAATGAAAATATGACACATACGCAACAATTCTTATTTTCGTGCAAGAGATCTTTGAATAATTAATGTCATAAAACTAACACATGCAACAAAAAAATGTAACCTATGCAAAATCGATGAACACATGTGAGTATGTACAATCCGTTCTATGCACGGAGGTATATCATCACAAAATAATACCTTCAGATGAAAATGAACACTTCATTAATTAAGGTCATCATTAAGAACGTGAAATGTTTGGTGTCACCTAGAACATAGTTGTAATAAGGCTCATATATGCTGATCTGAGCTTTGAATCTTCTTGTGATGACATTTTCCCCTTCAACAAGATATGTAATGGAAAATATTTAAATGCCAACCATTCTTTCTGTCCTTGCAAGTTTTACACGAGGCAAAAAAAATCCAACGCCGCTAGAGGAAAACACGAATTCACGTCCCACCCTAAAGAGAAACCTTCCAAAACCCAGAAACTAGACAAGAAGCAGAGATGTTGGCACCCACGACAATGGTGGTCATGGTTGGTGACCCTTACACTGACAAGTATATCCCTCATCCCCCGCACTCGTCTCACAACAGTTCCTCGAGGACCCGCTGCCATGTGTTGTGCCCTCCACCCGCCTACACAATGCACACTTGTCAGAATGCACCCCTTACAACAACTGACACCCGTTCCATGTCCCGATTCCCACAACACCGTTCGCACGCAGGTAATTTTTTTTGTTTTATTTCATATGGAAGGGTGAAAGACATGTCTGTATGAAGAAGGAAGAATAATACAAAATCAAAGGAAATTTTGGAACAAAAAACAGGAAGCTTACCTCATTATTTTTTGGGAACATACAATTTGGATTCATGTCATAGTGGTGCCACACTGTAACATCCCAAGTTTCAACAATAATAAAATCAAGAGAGAGTTTCAACTATTCAAAATTTGCAACAAACAAAAACTTTTTATATGCATATAGTGCCACATATAGTTTCATGCATTTGAGTGCTTTTCTTATGTGCAATTGCCATGATGAGTGTTAGCATGATTATCAATTGCTATGTGAACCCTAACAAAGATGATCAAACCCTAATTTGAGAAGAAATAGAGAAAATAGGAAAAACCCATATTTCACTTACATACACAATATGCCAAATTGCAACTCTTCACCCTAGGCCATAATTGCTTGCCCTCTTGCTTGTAAAATGCTTAGATATGATAAACTAACACAATTGCATCCTTGGATCAAGAATCAAACACAAGGCAATCAAGTTTTCTTCATACATATGATAATGGTCATATGACCCAAAAATAATTTCTTCACTACTTTACCCCTCTGGTTTTCTCAATTCTTAAACTAAACTAGGTCAACCAAAGCCAGGTCATCTAAGACCATGTCAAGGTGAGTAACTTTGATGTTGACCACCATGGCTAGAGTTGACTAGGTTGACCAGTAACAAGGTGACAAGTAGTGATGCTGAAATAAAGAGAAGATCATGTCACTTTTGCCATTTTGCAAAACAACTCCAAATTGACCAAAACCACCACCAACCCAACACATTAATTATATAAATGAGATCCACCAAAAAGAAAACAAAAATTCAAACAAAAAGTACTTGCGGCCATTTAATCAAACACTTGGCAGGCATAATTTGCAATTTGTGTTACATGCTTTTATCCAGTGGTTTCTTGCCTAAACCACCTCTACCTTGTGATCATCAGCCCTCTCTATGATCCCTGCCTCTAGTCCAGTACTTGCCATGGCTGGTTAAAGTGAAAAAGTGAGAGAAAACTACCATGTCAAGCACACACGGCCAACTTTGGCATCCCTCTCGCTTGCCCTCCTCTCAACTCTTCTCCTTGTCCCAGAGCATCTTGGCATCACCAGGCATCTCACTGTATGCAGCCCAGCCTCGCCAAGCCTTGGCATTGGCCAGAACGCCCGCGTCCAAAACCATGCCAGGACGCGCCAGCACGCGCGCTCACCGCGCACTGGCCGCGCCAGTACGTCGAGCACTTGATCGACGTCGTCCTCCTCCTGCATCCCTACCACCACGTTGAGCATCTACTCCACGCCCTCTACCACCTAGCCACACTCAAACGCCTGCGGAGGCCTCGTCACCGTCGTCCTCGCCGGCGAAGTACCGCGGGTACCGCAGTACTCATCACACGCGCCCGAGCCATCCTCTCACCCTTTTCTCTCGTCTCGATACGGAGTTGAGCATCTCCGAGGACACCGGGCTAGCCGTAGCAGTCCTCGCCTTGCCCTTTCGCCCGCCACAGGAGCCGCGCCATGGCCGTTCCTTCTCAGCACCCCGCGGCCAACCCTCGACCCTATAAATAGAGGCGATCGGCTCCTCCATTCCTCACACCATTCACTCCCCTCTCCTCACTGAGCCACCTCCACCCATCAATTTCACCAATCGTCGCCGGAGACGCTCGAATTGCGAGCTCAAGACCGCCGGAGCTCGCGGAAGCTCGCTGCCGATTGGAGCCTCCCCGAGCGCCGCCGCTGCACCGAGCTGTTCCTCGTCGACGACCACTTCCCCGAGCACACTCGCCCGGACACCCGCAACGGCCCGGTAGGCTCCCCGACCCCCTAGGCTCGCCGCCAGTGAGCTCGCCTCTCGCCGGAGACGACGACGCTCACACGCCGTCGATCTCCTTTCTAATCCTACGGCTTAGATGCGGCGTACCGTTTCGCTGGTTAAAACGTCGCCGACAGGTGGACCCCACCTCGTCAGGGCAGCCCACTCGCACCCGTGGCTTGTTGGGCTGCGCAGTGAATTTAATTCCTGTTTCGGCCCAGTAGTGTTTCCCGCCTAAGCCCACGATTCAAATTTGGATTTAATCTTAATTCAAATTGTTCTGCAGATGGTTAGTAAAATTTGAATAGTTTGAAATCTGCCAAACCAAATTTAACAAACTTTATACCGTTGGAAAGCCCATGAAATTATCTAGTTCATGCCACTGGTCCCACCTCCAAATTCAAAGTAGATTTAATTTGATAAAAAATACAAGACAGGGACTTTTGTACAATCAAACTCTATTTAAAATTTAACCAGAATAGATCTTGAATTGATTCCAATGCTAATAAATCACAAATGATGTCCCCTAATTGATTATGCAATAATATAGACATGTTATTTGTATGATCATGGACTAGATGAAATAAAATGGCTATGTAGTCAATTCTAGAGCAATTAAACTTGAATTTCAAATTTAACAAATAATATGAGAGCTACTCTCTCATTTAAATCTTGATCCTAAGTAATATAACCAGGGGGAAAGACTTAGGCTAATGAACCCTTGATAAGTATTACTTAGAGATTTTAATTCATTTAAATGTTAGTATTAAACTAGGTGAAGTGTAGCACTTCAATTAAATTACACTCCCATATAATAGATATGAAATGTTGACTTTGGTCAACCTATATTTCATACCTGATTATTATATGAAGAGATTAAATCTTAATAAGATGTAATAAGAAGAAAATTAATTTCTCTAAGGATCTAAATACTACATTAAAGAAATAGGAATAATGAGAGGAAATTATTTTTCCTTAATTAAAGATTAAGCAAATAATCCACCATGCCATGTTTGATTGATGATAGGATTAGTGTGTGGACTCTTTTGAGTGTTTCTAGTTTAGTATGTGAGCTTGGTTTAGTATTTATACCTCGTATTCGTATATAGACGCTAGTAACGAGGAATACCAAGAGGAGGAGGCCTACTCTCAGGAAGAAGAAGAGAACTTCGATAACTACTCAGCTCAAGGCAAGCTAATACTCTTGCTAAACCACCATGATGCAAAGCTCTACAAGAGCAAGACACCATCACCCATTTAATTTTATGTATTACCTATCCCATGTTTTTACCTTGCAATTACTTTTGCTTATTTACTTCAAATTACTTTTTGATTTATGATTCACTTGGTATAGAGTAGAACAAGATTAAAGGTTAGCTTAGAAACACTCAAAGCTAGATAGCACCCCTCATGAGATAGTTGCTAGTGCTAATTAAATAAAATTTGACTACTCTAGATGGGAACATGTGACTTTGAAATGAATTTGAAACCTTGGAAGGATGATTCATTCCATTGAAGGACTTTGAAGGTGAATATGACCAAGAGAAGATGGTGATTTTTGATATAAAACTGATATGGGTTTGAATGCGATACCCTTCCAATTATACAAGTACCCCCACAATACCTGATTATGGGTAGGGCTTAACTAGAAACTTGTGTATTTTAGTATGGGTTCCCTCTAAACAAGCATCATAGGGGTTACGCCGAGGCTGCCTCCGTATATGAGAAATGATGTGAATATGAGGTGAATGTACGACCCAAGCCCTGTGCGGTTCCGGGTTAACAGTTGGTTTTCACCGGGAGGCCAAGCTCATGGGGAGAGGTGCCTATACTAGGACATATAAGTGAAAGGTTAAGGTTGATGATCCGCGTACGAGTTACGATGATTCGGGGTTATCCTCGACGGATGTAATCAAAAGTTGTGGCACAAGAGTACAACCTTTGCAGAGTGTTAAACCTATTCGAATAGCCGTGTCCGCGGTTATGGACGATTGGAAAGGCCATACTATTTCCGTTATCAAAATTTTGAAATGATTAATTTGAATGGTGATTTGACTTGGATCCCAAATGAATTGTGGGAATGACACTAATGTTCCCACTTGAGTTAGTCTTGCAAATGATGGGTTTTTACTAAATGTTTATCAAATTAAAACTTGGCTTTATGCAAATAAACCTAGAGCTTAGTACCCCTTACTACACTTAATATGTTTTACCTTAGTATTAGTTTGCGAGTACTTTAAAAGTACTCATGGCTTTGCCCTGGCTATTCAAATGCCAGACTTTGAAGAGGAGCAACGATATCGGGATGACGGACAACGGGACGTCTACGATAACTAGGATCGTCTTCTAACGTCAAGCGTTGCCTGTGGAATAGATAGTCCGCTACTACTACGCTTCCGCTACTTATTTGTGATGTTGAACAATCTATTTGTGTAATATTGGATCATGTGATCCCTTGTTGTAAGACCTTATGTGTTGTAATAAATGATGACTCTGAACTACTTACTATTATGTCTCGCAAAAACAATCTTCACGGGATTGCGATGTATGATGTAATAGGGCATCCGGACTTAAAAATTCGGGTGTTGACAAGTTGGTATCAGAGCCATTGTTTGACCTTAGGAGACCCTAGTTAGAATGGACGTTTAACAAACTAGCCAATTATGAAAAATACAATCATACCCTTACCTTTGAGATCTTTTTAAACTAGCCAATTCATGTTCTTATTTATAAGTTACTTAAAATTTTGAACACTTGCACTTCTCTAACTTGCTCATTGATACGTCCAAATTGCATCACTATTTTGTATCATAATTTGCTGTTATTCATTGATATATTTCATATTGGGACACAATACTTATGTTATTTCATCTATTTTGCATGTTTCATCATTATTGGAGGATCGAACGCCGGAGCCAGGATTCTGCTGGAAAAAGCACCGTCGAACGCAATATTTCGGAAGATCAAGCTGTGGAAGGAAATTATACCAAAAATCCTATTTTTCAAGATGACGAAGGAAGCCGAAGGAGGAGCCAGGAGGAGCCGGGGTGGGCCCACACCCTAGGGCGGCGCGGCCCGTGGCCCCGGCCGCGCCGCCATGTGGTGTGAGGGGCCCACGACCCCTTTCGCCTCCTTTTCTTCGCCAAACCCTTCGACCCGAAGACCTAAGCCACGGAGGGTACCTCACGAAGAGTTACGGCCGCCTCTCGCGGGGCGGAGAACACCGAGAGAGAAAGAACTCTCCGGCGGGCGGGAATCCGCCGGGAAATTCCCTCCGGAGGGGGAAATCGACGCCATCGTCACCGCCATCGAGCTGGACATCATCTCCATCACCATCATCATCATCTCCACCATCATCACCGCCATCTCCACCGCTGGACATCGTCACCGCTGTAGCAATTTGGGTTTGATCTTGATTGTTTGATAGGGGAAACTCTCCGGTATCTATTCATACTTGTTGTTGATGCTATTGAGTGAAACCATTGAACCAAGTTCATGTTCAGATTGTTATTCATCATCATATCACCTCCGATCATGTTCCATATGATGTCTCGTGAGTAGTTCGTTTAGTTCTTGAGGACATGGGTGAAGTCTAAATGTTAGTAGTGAACTATGGTTGAGTAATATTCAATGGTGTGATATTTAAGTTGTGGTGTTATTCTTCTAGTGGTGTCATGTGAACGTCGACTACATGACACTTCACCATTTATGGGCCTAGGGGGATGCATCTTGTATTCGTTTGCTAATTGCGGGGTTGCCGGAGTGACGAAACCTAAACCCCCGTTGGTATATCGATGCGGGAGGGATCGCAGGATCTCGCAGTTTAAGGTCTGTGGTTAGATTTATTCTTAATTACTTTCTTGTAGTTGCGGATGCTTGCAAGGGGTATAATCACAAGTATGTATTTAGTCCTAGGAAGGGCAGTACATTAGCATAGGTTCACCCACACAACACTTATCATAACAATGAAGATTATTTAGCCGTATGTAGCGAAAGCACTAGACTAAAATCCCATGTGTCCTCGAGAACGTTTGGTCATTATAAGTAAACAAACCGGCTTGTCCTTTGTGTTAAAAGGATTGGGCCACTCGCTGCAATTATTTCTCTCGTACTTTACATACTCGTACTTTATTCAACTCGTTACATCAAAACCCCCGAATACTTGTCCGTGAGCATTTACGGTGAATCCTTCATCGAAACTGCTTGTCAACACCTTCTGCTCCTCGTTGGGATCGACATTCTTACTTATCGAAGATACTACGATACACCCCCTATACTTGTGGGTCATCAAGACTATTTTCACGGCGCCGTTGCCGGGGAGTGAAGCGCTATTGGTAAGTGGAATTGGTAAGGAAAACCTTTCTTGTTGTGCTGATTTTATTTACGTTTCTGCTGCTATAAGTCATTATGGAGAGATCTTCTCTTCATTTTCTATTTGGGAAATCTACTACTACCGCAACGGTAGTGGATGAGGCGCCAGGTGAGGAAGTAATACCATATAAAATACCTACGAAAATTATTGAACATGTTATGGATAACCGCTATGAAGGGGATGGAACTGTCCATCCTGGTGATCATTTACTGTTTTTGCATGAATTATGCGGGTTATTCAAGTGTGCAGGTATTGCTATGGATGAAGTGAGGAAGAAATTATTCTCTTTATCGCTGTCCGGTAAGGCGGCGCATTGGTATAAATTACTGGATAATGGGGATTCTCTTGAATGGAATGATATTGTGCCCCGGTTTTATTCTAAGTTCTATCCTCCAAGTGAAATTCACAAAGATCGGAATCGCATATATAATTTTTGGCCTCATGATGGAGAGAGTATTTCCCAAGCTTGGGGGAGATTGAAGTCTTTAATGCTCAAATGCCCCATTCATGAGCTTCCTGGTAATGTTATTATTGATAATTTCTATGCAAGACTTTCTTTTCAAGACAAGACCTTGCCGGATACTTCTTGTTCGGATCATTTACACGCAACAAAGAAGAGTTTAAAAGGGACCTTCTTGATCGAATCCTAGAAAATACTGAAGGTTGGGAGAACGACAAGGATAGAGAATCGGGTATAATTTATGATTATAAATGCATTGAAGCTTTTATGGATACTCGATAAATTTTGTAATATGAGTGCTACATATGGTCTTGATTCTCAAGTTGCTTGTAAATCTTTATAAAGCTTTTGCCTCTCATTATGAATTGCCTAAGAAGAATTTTGATAAGTATCATGAACCATACAAAGATAAAATTGATTCATCTATTAATAAGTGTGTTGTAGTTGAAACTGCTGATTGTGTTATTCCTGAAGCTTATATTGAAAAAACTCCTTTCCCTGCTAAAATGAAAGAGTACTCTGTTATAAATAGTGCGGTTCATAAAAGTGAAAAGAAACCTGTAGGACCTGAAGAACAAATAAAAATTGAACTCTGCTTGTTGCCATAGTTAAAGACCTAGTGACTGAAAATGTTGAGGATGGTCATATTATTTTCTGTGAAGATGCTTCTAATATTGTTTCACATCCTAATAAACCCAAGCAAGCTAGTGTTCCTATGCTATCTGTTAAAATTGGTGATCATTGCTATTATGGATTATGTGATATTGGTGCAAGTGTTAGTGCTATTCCGTATGAGCTTTACACGGAGATTATGCATGAAATTGATTCTTGTGAACTTGAAGATATTGATGTGGTTATTCAGCTGGCTAATAGAGAAACTATTTCTCCAATTGGTATTGTTCGAGATGTGGAAGTTCTATGTGGTAAGATTAAATATCCTGCTGACTTTTTGGTACTTGGTTCTGCTGCTAGTGATTATTGTCCTATCATTTTTGGTAGACCTTTTCTAAATACTTGTGGAGCTATTATAGATTGCAAGAAAGAGAAAATTTTGACTAAATTTGCTGGTGAATCTTATGAGTTTAACTTCTCTAAATTTACTAAAACTCCTTATAAAGCTGATTTGCCTAGTAATGATTTTAGAATGGAGCAGGTGTGCATCTATTGTTCTTGTTCCTAACAATCCTTTGCGAGCAACATTTGGAGGATAGCGAGAGTGAAATTTTTAGGAAAGAAAGAGATGAACTTGAGGAAATCTTTCTTCGCCAACCTATTCTCAAGCACGATTTACCGAGTGGAAGATTTGGGTACAACACCGCCACCTAAGGAAGATCCTGTTTTTGATTTAAAGCCTTTGCTCGATAATCTTAAATATGCTCATATTGATGATAAGAAAATATATCCTGTTATTATTAGTTCTAAGCTTACGAGTTTGAAGAAGAAAGATTATTGCAAATATTGAAGAAACACCGAGGAGCTATTGGCTACACTCTTGATGATTTGAAGGGGATTTCTCCCTCTATTTGCCAACACGCCATTAATATGGAAGATGATGCGAAGCTCGTTGTTGAACCTCGGCGTCGTCTAATTCCTAAGATGAAGGAAGTGGTAAGGAATGAGGTATTACGACTTCTTGAAGCTGGTATTATATATCCTATTGCTGATAGTAGATGGGTTAGTCCTGTGCACTTGCGTTCCCAAGAAAGGAGGTATGATCGTTGTGCCTAATGATAATGATGAGCTCATTCCTCAAAGAGTAGTTGTAGGGTATAGAATGTGCATTGATTTTCGAAAAGTTAATAAAGTTACTAAGAAAGATCATTACCCTTTACCATTTATTGATCAAATGCTAGAAAGATTGTCTAAAAATACTCATTTTTGCTTTCTTGATGGTTATTCTGGATTTTCACAAATTGCTTGTTAAAGCTAAAGATCAAGAGAAAACCACCTTTACTTGTCCCTATGGAACTTATGCTTATAGACGTATGCCTTTTGGTTTATGTAATGCTCCTGCTACTTTTCAAAGATGCATGTCTGCTATTTTTCATGGTTTTTGTGAAAGTATTGTAGAGGTATTCATGGATGATTTTTCTGTTTATGGGAATTCTTTTGATAGTTGCAGAGATGTGAAGAAACTAACCTTGTTCTTAATTGGGAGAAATGCCACTTTATGGTTAATGAAGGAATTGTATTGGGACATAAAATTTCTGAAAGAGGTATTGAAGTTGATAGAGCTAAAGTTGAAGCAATTGAGAAGATGCCCTATCCG
>NC_061511.1:55132044-55160398 GCF_022539505.1 Lolium rigidum | reverse complement strand
AGTTTTCAATTCTTGGTCTGCTTGAAATACCAAAGTTCTTCCAGAAAGTACATTTCTGATGCACGTCTACTGAACCCCATGTTAAGACGGTCAAATTTAAGCAAATCATATAAACTCTGGTCTTCTTGGGACACCTGCCATTCTACAAATACTCGTGCCATCCTACAAAATTTCCTAATTGCAGAGACAATTCATGGATTTTATTCAGGATTATCAGTATTTTTCCTCATTTCCCGTAATTTGTGCCGGCATGATCTATCTCGAGGATTATGTGATAATGCAGGGACGTGAGCGAGTATCGGTCGGTTGCTATATTAATATAGGGAGGCGAAAAGATTGTTTTGAGGAATGACGTGAGCGATGGCGATGTATCGTGCAAAATCAGTATTGGTGTTGTGTCCCCATCAAAATGAAATGTTAACAGGGTATATATGTTGACTGTAGGCTTCTCTGGACATCTCTACTCATTGGAGCAGCATTTCACATGATCTCTTTCGTTGTCAGCACCAAAGTCCAACAATATAAGATTCTAAGAGTACATGGTATATAATGCATTGTGTTGATCAACTCTCTGCACTAACAAGTAACATTACTAGAAAGAAGAAAAGGCTGGATCAGGCCAATCTGAACACATAATGATATGAAGTTTATTTCATTCAACTTATGCCATCTGGCTATATGCATATACGCTGCCTCTTGGTTGCCCACTATATGCTTTCTCCCTAAAAACATATTCAGGATATGAGATGAATTTCGTGGGATACATTTCAACTCTCAGAGAAGATTGGAAACAAAATAATATTATTTATGTACCAACTCCAATGTTCATGGATACCACAGTAGTACAACCGAATAATGCAAATGTTTAAGAATGGGTTAACACAATCCAGATCAAGGTGGCCAGTTTAATTAAGAATGGATACCTTTTTTCTATAAGGAGAGTATGCCAAAAGTAGTACATGTGTTGTGTCGATAGTATATTACACACATCTGCAGGGTATACAAGATTATCTCAATTAAACAAAGCATGGTACAAACAACAAGACCACCTTTTAAAAAGAACTCTTTCGAGTACAACTAATACAAGGAATCATCAACAACATGCAACATAATCAATGTCATTAGGCCTAATATAGTACTGGTACGACCCACCATTAGTATTTTAATCTCCGTCCAATCCATGTCATGCGATAGATTATTACAACCAGGTTGCGAATTAACGTAAGCAGTGACGTAATTCTGCGACGCAGAAAATATAATATGCCCCCCTCGAGGAATCATGCCAAAAGGAGAGAGAGACCCACCACATGGACTCAAAAATAAGGACATCCCCAATCCTTAAAAAACCCAAATTGGACTTTATTTATTTATTTTACTTTTGCCAACACAACGCATAAGAGTGGTCCTTCTTTCAAGACCGTTACAAACTGTCACTAGCACTAAAGCCGTAATAACAAGTACAATTTTCCGAGTTGTACATGCTGTTCCTCAAAGCAACTTGCTTTTTCCTATTTTTTTAAACATTTCGATTGTGTATTTTATTCCCTAAAAGCCAAATTCACTTGGTCAAACTTGATATTTTTTAGAAACTAAAGTATTTTTGTGGGATGAAGATGGGTGGTTGTATTTGTCTTGGTGTTGAAGACGGGTGGTTGTACTTTAAGTTTTGAGCAAGCTTTTCCATGTACTGAGATGGTTTTTTGTCGGTGATCTAATGGAGTTGTTCCTTTGATTATTATTTTCAGGCATCCTTTCTTGGAACGAATAATGAAATGACACAACTGACGAAGGCATCAAAATACTATAATGTTACACGTCGACACCTGTACGACAGTTATCATAGCCATTTAGAAATTGTATGCTTGCTTGATTTTTCTAAGTTGCATTATTGCAGGTACCAAATCAACCTTAGCAGATATTTTGATTCTCCACGGCTGATGACCAGTTTGACAGTCTGAAAACACATATTGGAGATGTTTATTTGTGCGGATTTTGCAATATTAGTTTCTGGGATATTTTTTACATAAAAATTATGTGGTTGTGAGTCTTAATAGGACTGTTTCTTCATATTACAAATCGAAATAGTTTTTCCCAAATCTGACTATAACGTAAAAATTGGTTGATAACAAGATTAACTGATTTTTAAAAAAGGTGAAGCGGATTCTTCTGTGGAGAATTTTTTCCCACATCTTGCTAACAAAAGCAGCATATGTGAATCGCTGATCTTTCAAGTGATTCCCTCGGTAGAGATTTCTTTCCATTAGATCTCATGGTGCTTCCATAGCAACGTTGATGGGACCCTCCCCCCTCATCAAAACCAACACAAATCTATTGCCAACTTGTGTATCTAGGTTTTTGCTTGCTGAACTGAACACCTTTAGAGGCATATGGAAGCATGTAAACAAAGGCAAAGACAACAACGGGATTGGAGGAGGCATGCCAGTAGATCTAGTACCATGCATGCATCTTGAACAACTGAAACAGCTAGCTATTTCTTCTGAAGGGAACACCTATTAGGTAGATTTTCCCTATAATTTCTACTGAACTAAATTGCTTACTGCTAAATTCATGTTGAGTTCATCGTTTCTCACATGCCCCTCTGGTAGGACAATTTGGACAAACACACGAGAGTGTGCATAATTCCCAATGCAGTTGCATTTTCGGAGGGAATCTATCTATCTACATATATATACATCTCTTTCACGAAAAAAATATCCTTTTCTCTTGTCTAGTACAAGTGATCTTGGTACTGCTGATGCATGGAGGCTGTCGAAAATAATGTTCCATTTCACGTGATGGAATCCTTAGCTAAACTTTTTGTTGTCCGGTGACTTGATCGATGCCGACAGCTGCCGCCGGGTTATATATCACCATCCCCTACAGAAAAGGTTTTTTACCTGAAAATAATCACAGCAGTCTGCATCTCCTCAGATTTAACAGCAGGCGAGGTCATCTGTCCACTCCACGCTGCTGTCTCGACGCAGCAGTGACAGAATCTGGAAAATATTCTGAATTTGTCTGGAAGAAATTGCACAGAAAACTGTCCGAATCGAACTGTTCTAGTGCCTCTCAAGTTTCTGTTTTGTTCCATGCAATTTTGGTTGATATACACCTTTATGCCCTTCACCCTTTTTGGCAACCATTCGTTTACAATGGTATTGTAGCATTGAAAATCACCTTTTTTTTGTTGAGGAATTGGCATCTCTATAACTCTATTCATACTTAAAGTATGCATGGCTGCATAGTTAAAATTTCATGTATGGTTTCTTCTTTTTAGAGATCATGAAGTTCTATATGATTTCGAAGGTTACTTTGAATTATTATTTTCCTGCACAAAATGCTTTGCCATCCTTTAGAGCCAAATCTTATAACAGTGCAAGAACAAACAACAGCACAATTCAGAAGGTTAGTTGGCTCCTGAGCAAGAACAAGGGTCACAGACAGCTAGGAAAGGGAACTGGAATAATTCCCTAAGTAAAGGTTCCTCTTATCTTATGGTACCTCTACTGTTGAATTTCAGTGATCAATTTTCTATAATAATGGTATAAATCAATCGCATATGGTGAGGTTAGTATCCCATAGGAGAAATATCGGATCGGCTGGTGCAATGAGCGTGATGAGAAGCAACATTTCACTTGGGCAGCGTGGAAAATACAGTCATGAATCCAGTACAAGAAACCACACCGGCACAAGACTGAAAACGCTGAAATGCCGGAAGGGAAAAAGATATCGGCTTCCCGGAAATTTACAGTTTGGCTTATTTTCAGCGACGGTTGTGCTGTTGGTGGCTTGACGATGATGATGGTGCCATCGGGTCGAACCGTAGTGAGCCCGATGGGGTGGCTGGGGCAGCTGTTGCGGTGGCGGTTTTGGAGAATCCTGATGATGCTGCAGAGGACGATGACGACGAGAAGAGTGGCAAGGGTAGCGCAGGAGGAGGGTGGCTCACCCTCCATGCCCAGCTTGGAACACCCGCTGTGCCCACCTCTGGCCTTCTGCTAAGATCTCTGGCTGCATCCTGAATAAATGAAGAACAATTTATCATACTCATGTAAGATAAATTCAACAACAATGGCAGCAAATGGATTTTTCTTTGTTCTTTTTTTATATATATAAAATTGGTCTTAGTTTCTTTCTCTCTTCGGAAAACATGAAAGTGAGCAAGATATGCCCAGTTGAACGTTCTGTCCAGGAAAAATAAAATAATAAATGATGCATGCGAATATATTCTTGAAGTTTACCGGTTGAGGAGTCTGGGAGTTTACTTTGGAAAAAAAAACGTAGAATGGCAAACCAATGTAACAAAAATGGAAAATTGGGTACTAATCTTACCAAAACAAGGTGACAAAACACTCTTAAAAAAGATGGGAACTAGCTAGCTTTCTTTTGTTTCCAAGTAAAGCTCTGTGTCTTACTAATCCTATTATAATAGTACTAGTATATGGCTACGATTCAGATAGTATTTTTTCTCGCGAATAAATAAATAGTAAAACCAAACCGTTCTTAGCCACATGAAGGAATATTGACCAAACAATATAGGAATAGGCTAATTCTGAATCGTCAACTCTCTAGGGTGTTCCTTTCAGAGGAAAAATCAAGAATATTTATAATCCTATGACTAGTAGTGCTACCCCAATCAGAGAGCTTCTGAAAACTCAAGATCCCACATATGAAACTTGTGCTAAGGCACCGATGTCTCTGAAACCGACAGGCCAGTGGGTGAAGTGTGGAGTCTAAGGAAATGTGGCACATTGAAGCAACACTTGAGCTACACTGACATCCATTCAATAAAATGACACCTTGCAAAATTTAGGTGCAAGGAGTTTTATGATTTAGTATCACCTCACCTCATTATTTATAAATACTGGATAAGATTGGCCATGCCAGATTGGTGGATGCTCGGTCAGAAGGGGGTATCGATGAGGGAGCGAGACTAGCCCAGGGGGAGCATCGACCTGCATAACACGCAAAAGACTTTTCCAGTTAAATGTCAACTACGTAATAAATTTCTCAAGCAATTCAATTTCTGTAAGAAACTAACATACTATAATTAATCATAACCAGGCAGAAGTAAACATGGTACTGTGTGGTGAATATAGTTTGGACGGTGGGACCGATGAGGTGAAATTTAATTCAAGATAATGCGTGTAGAAGTATTCCCAATGTAAGTACACTAGGAAAAAGACTTGGCCACAATAAGGGCATCTTACTGCAGTCACTAGCATGGTGACAGTGAAATCCAATTATTAATCACATAGTGGATCAGGTAGCTATACAAGTCCAGCAGTGAATCTGGACTGATTGGGCAATCTTTTAAGGAAAAAAATGTGTACTTGCCTTTGGTCTCTTTAGTTCAGAGCCTTCAGATGATCCATGGTGGAGCTGCAGACCAAGGCTGCCCTTATCCCTTTTGGGACTCTGGGTAGATGGTTGAGATATGCTCAAGTTGAGGTCGACGTCTGCGCCTGCCAATCGTCGTTATCGAATTCAAGTTCATCAGCGTATCGCTAAGGCAGAATTTTTGCCAAACATGAAAAGACCAAAAAAAAAAGAAGAGAAATCAACCAAAATTGAGGTCATGTTGTTACCTTGAGAAGCAACTTCAGTGAGCAGCTCCCCCTCATACGTGCTCGGCTCGAAGTTGGTCACGGCTTCTCGACCGTTGCATTTGATCGCCGCCTTGTCGTAAGCCCTGATTTTGCGGAACAAGAAAAGGAAGAAGAGAAACAAGAGAAGAGATTCGAGTCGGTACTTTGGTGGATGGAGAAAAAAGAAAGAACTTTTTTATCAATGGCAGAATCCAAGCTCAGGAACCTTGCAGCCTCTACTTCGTTGTCGAATAGCCCAAGATATATGTACCTGCACCCAAGCATGGCGTTTGAGGAACTCCCTATCCACTGCCCACAATTTTCTTCTTGATCATCTATGCTATGCTTATCTTATTTACCTACCTAGGCTTATTAGCTACTAACTTTAAATACATTCGTAATGATCATGGGAGTTGTGTTTGGTGATCTAATCATGACCCTTATGAGATTCAGATCACATCAGATGGGCAGCACAATCACATCAAAAGACCCATACGTAATTCCTAAACATGTCAAGAAGTAAAGAAAAGGTTTAGTAGAAATGGAAGAGAAGTTTTCTTACTTCTTGCCAAGGAACTGCCCCATGCGTGCCTCCCAGCGGCCGCACTTGTGCAGGGTGACGCCCCTGTACTTGGAGCTGCCGCGCGAGAAGCCTGTGCTCTGCCGCCGCAGCACGTGCACGAACTCCTCCTTGGACAAGCCCTTCATCTGAATCCAGACCAAACAGCACACGAGTCAGACTGAATTCCTTGTGTTGATCAGTTATTCAGTTTCAGCAACAGTCTGAATCTGAATCTGTTGGTTGGTTGGTTGGTTGGATGATCGGTCACCTGCTTCATGTCGTCCTCGTAGTCGCTGAGGTTGAAGTTTATGTCGGCGTCGACGCCGCGGAACTTGATCGCCGCCCGATCGTACGCCCTGCGCACATCTCAAGGTAAGTTTGGGCCAGGTGAAATGAACAAAGTGGACAAGACTTGAGATTTCCAGTACAGAGAGTAATTCAGACGATGATGATGATCACAGTTCTCGTTCTGTACTATCTGAAAAATTAATTACCTTGCAGCAGCATGAGCAGTGTCGAATCCACCTAAGTACACCTGCTTGCCGCAATCCCTGCATCAGCAACGAACAGGAGAAAAATTGTTAGAACTGAAAATTTTGATTCATAATACTAATAGGTACGGAAAATCAATTGAATAATTTTTTTGGTAGGGAGGAGGATTTATGTACGGACCAAATATGGGATTCCCAGCGGCCAGTGCGGCGGTAGAAGGTGACGCCGCGGTACTGCGAGCTCCTGGACCGCGGCCCACGCCGGCTCTTCTTGGCTGGCGGCGGCGCAGCTGCCGGAGGCGGGGGCGGGGGCGCGTGCGCCTGTTGCAGGTACCTGACGTCCGGCTGCAGCTGCGGCGGCGGCGCCGGGCGAAAGAAGCCGAGCTCGGCCCAATGCTGCTGCACCGGGAGCAGCGGCGCGCCGGCACCGGCGACGGCGGCGGCCGGGAACAGTTCGCGGGTCACCAGTTGCTGCGGCTGCGGCATGTGCTGCTGGTGGTAGTACTGCCGCGGCGGCGGAGGCGATGGCGTCGCCTCCTCCTCGTCGTCCTCCTCGCCGGCGCCGCCCACGTCGTTCTCGCCCTCGGCCGACGGCGTCGAGCTCTTCAAGATGCTGAACTCGAGCACCTCCCGTGGCGCCGGCGCCGGCTGGCGCGTCGAGCTGGAGGCCTCCTCGGCCGGCGCCGTCCCTCCGCCGCCGGACGCCTCCGCGTTCAGCACCGACGACTCCGACGTCCCGGAGTCGCTCCCCGCCGCTGCCGCTGCCGCCGGCTTCTCCTCCACGTTCAGATCCAGCTGCTCCATCTCCAAGATCACTAGCTACTTCCACACTTGTGACCAACAAGTATCTCTATATGTATCTATCAAGCTCAAGCAATCTCGATAAATCTCGAGTCGCCGCTCGCTGGATCGCTCGCTTGCTCTCCTACTTTTTCAGGAAGAAGAACCAGAGGAGGTAAAGGTAGAAGCAGGAGAGTGCCGAATTGTTCTTGCGGTACATTTAGCCGCGTCCACGATCGCCGCTGTCTTCTCCTCAGTACCGATCCTTGTCGACCATCCTTCACTCCACTCCACCGTCGATGGACACGACGATCCTATTCCTAACACCGGCCGGTAGCTTCACGAGTCAAGAAGAATACTATTTTACAGGTCAGGCGGCCGGAGGATATAGCTAGGCTTTGGAGGGAAGGATATATGTATAAGGGGAGATTTGGGAGCTCCGGCAAGCGGGTAGCTGGAGAAACGGCCGGAGGCGGAGACGAAGGGGCGGAGTGTGTGGAGAGGGTGGAAAAAGAGGCGCGTATATATAGAAAGCGGGGTCGCGGGAAGTAGCCGGTGGCAGCCGGTTATCCTTAAAATCCTTCCTCATTTGGGCGTCCTTTATTTCTTTCTTTTTAGTATTATTATCTTGAGTCGCCTTATCTGTTGTTTTGGTTTGACTAATTTAAGGTGGAAACGAAACAAGGTTAATTCATCCAAACTGCTTACTAGAGGCACAAGGTAAGTCCCTAGCATCGCTCTTCTGCGGAAGGTTGCTCACGCGAAACCCTAGCCTTTGTTGTCTCCTCCCTCCTTACGATATTGGCGGGCTCGTCTCCTCGCTCATGGGGGTACCTCTAGTTATGTGATGAGGCGGCCAATCTACGACTTGGAGGGAATGCCATATACCAAAAGATTTGGGGGTGGGGGTGGTGGGGGGACTGATGGATGGACACAATACGTGGGTATGTTAAACGGTGGAAAAAGGGGACGGTGTATAAAAAGTGTTATTACTGAGAAGTAGATGCTATCACCCGGTGACCCATAAATCATTACTCATTTGGGATATAGTTTTAAGAAAATAGATCGAGGAGTAAATAAGTCGAGCATCTAATTCAATGGTTCACCGGTACGATTGTCAGCCTCAACCGATTTGAGAGGAAAAAATATCGATGCATTTAATCAAAATCTAAGCTAATTTCGAGAAAGGTTGCTGCTAGATCAAACATATGGGGTGTATACTATTGGAGTATTATATAGCACAAAGCTAATACTCCCTCTGTTTTTATGAAGGTTTAAAATAACGTGCTAAAAAACCAGCGGCGGCCTCCTTCAAACGTTATACACGCATTATCGTGTTAATAATGTGCCATATTTCAAATAGCATCTTTCAAAAAACACCGCATATAGTCGATAATAAAGGAATTCAGATAACATAAAGGATATAATCCAAAAGTGACATAACCATAGGTACATACCCACATACAAAAAAGTTCTCCAATTTTTAGAAGCCTAATATCAACATTCCACTGGACACCAGCATATTATAAATTATTTATTAAGAATCATCAGCATTTTCTGATTTAGAAGTGGAACCAACCGATTGCAGTTCATCACCACGACAAACAGAAAGAAACTTCTTTTCTACGGGAGAAAATTTGAACCCTTGGGACAATAGGTTGAAAAAATAAGGCGCTCACTCTATAACTTTTTAGCGCGATATAGCATGCTATCTTGCAAATAGCGCCATAGTGAGCAGAATTTCTAACATTTACCATTGGCTCTCCAGATATGCTATACCTTATTAACGCAGAAATAGCGCGCTATTTTAAACCTTTGGTTTTATGTATAAAGTCACAAACTCACATTCTATATACCAACAGAACACAACCAACTAATTAATAGTACAATTATTTATACGGAAATACTCTCTTATTTTGGGCTTATTATACATATTGCATATGCTGCCTATATTTCTCTATGGCTAATGCAACTTTTATATTTATGAATATCATTCTATGAGGCACAAATCGCAATCAATTTACTTCTTCTCCGTTTTAGTAGCCTTACATATTTGCAATATGTTTTTTTAAGGGTGGTCTTCTGTATAAAAACGGAGGGAGTACAACTTAGCATCTATGGGTCCACGGTACAGCTCAAGAAGGTTAGGGTGACAAATTAAGTTTGTCAAATAGTACCAAAAATGATATCCGATCATTGTATGCAATGGTTTGGGAGCTTGGCCCATTGGGGACAGAGGCTACCACTATACGACCCACCTAAGGATTTTGAAAAGCAACCAGGAGTGTATTTTCAGAGGAGAAAAATGGTGGAAACAAAATCAATGGGGGTGACGTGGAGCTCTACTAGCTATGCGTTTGTTGCATTTTGTATTCCCTTCAATCCTTTAGCTAAGTAGGCCAGGTACACATATGTGAATAATATACTCCGTATTTGGTTTTACTAATGGACCACGAGGTGCACGCTGCGTGCGATGCACAACTCATTGGCGGACCACGTGTGCCACTTGATGCCTTCTGGACAGCTCATCGTTTCTGTCCCCGTGATCGATCGATTCATCCGACGTAGTACTCTCGGAGCTACCTATGCCCAGGTTTCAGGCTGTCCGGTTCATCCAGGAGAAAAAGTTTTCTTTTTTCAATTTTTTTCTTCCAACTTGTTTGTATCAATTACTACAAAAAAAAACACACTTCTAAACTGTTTTCATTCGTTAGAAATGCTCTCGAACTAAAACTCCGACACGTATTATGGATCTGCGGGAGCTTTTCTTTTTGAAAGAAAACTGTAGGTAAATCCCACAACAATTTTTTTTCCTGTAAATGAGAAAAACCTAAATTCACATGTGCGAAGACTTAAACTTAAGTGAATGGATTGTACATCCACTTCCCTAGCCAGCTGAGCTAAGCTCACTTCTTTATCGGAGGGATTAGCTAGAACCCACGATCGATAGTGTCAGCTTTTCAAATGTCCTTTTTGAACCTTAGAAAATGCCTCTATCAGAGGTTTCAATCTCACAGAAAGATTGGCCCGCTCCCGTCGCTCCCCCCGCGGGGCGACCGGGGCGCCCCCGTCTCCCTCTCCTCTACCCCCACCCTTCTCCTCCCCCCCGCCGCCGCCGCCGGCGGGAGCCGCCGGGCAAAGCCGGGCGGTCGCGCGGCGGTGGTTTTCTCCTCCCGCCGCCTGGCCGGGAAGGCCCGACGGGCGGGGTCGCGCCCTCGCCGCGGTGAGGCGCGTCGGTTCCGGCTCGGGCCGGCGTTGCTCCGGCCGTGGAGGGCCGTGTGGTCGGCGGCTCGCAGGTGTGGAGCGGTCGTGCGCGGCGCCGCTCGGTCCGCCGGCGGCTGGGTCGCCTAGGGTTGGCGTGTGGCGGCGGGATCCGGGCTTGTGGGCCCGGATCCGGGCCTGCCGAGGGCATGGCTGGATCTTGCCATGTTGGTCTGCTCTCGGGCCTGATCTGGGTACAGAGGGTCCGGATCCGACGACCTGGCCGTTCACTGCCGTGGGAGTCCGGCGTTCTCGGGTTCTCCGGCGGTTTTGACGTTGCTTGGGGGCGAGGTTCTTGTCGGCTATCCGGGATGGGTCCCTGGGCCGGCGCATGCTTGCCGGGTAGGCAGTGTGCCCAGTACTGCTGCTGCTCCCGCGGTGGTAGTCTGGTTTTCCCTCCGACTAGCTTGCGCGTGCGGAGTGCCGGCGACACGGGGATGGTGAGGTCGTTGGGTTGCCGCCGATATAGCGTCGTTGACGTCTAGATCCGGGTCCGGCCGGGCATTGCCGGCCCGGCGTTTGCGTTCCCCTGCGGATGAATCTAGCTGGGGCTAGTTCATAGGGCGACTTTGGTCGGGGGCGCGGTAGCGATTGCTGCCTTGTCTGCTCTACGTCCTCGTGATGGCGACCGGAATTTTGATCGGGTTGGACCTCGGCGAAAGCTGCACATGGCTGTGGCTCTGTGCCGGTGACGACGTCACCTGCGGGTGTCGCTCCCTTGTTGAAGGCGTCCCGATGATGTCTCCCTGTTCGAAGTGATGGACTCTCGTCCCTCCGCCCCAATCTGCTCTCCCGGGGCCCTCACTTTGTGCTTGCTTCTCTAGTAGTGTCTTGTGGATCACCCCGTGATCTCTCGCCGGTGTCACGGCCCACTCGCGGCATCGGCCCGGCTGCTTTTACACGGTTTGTTGCGGTAGGCGATGCCCTTCCTAGTGCCTTGGGGGCTTTGCTAGGGCGGCGTCCGGTCGTAGCTTTGCCGGTGTGCTTATCCCAATGCCGGGGAAGATGTTGTGTGCTTGGTCTGGACCTAGCCCGAGCTCCGGGGGTGGTGGCTCTCGGGTGCGGGTGAAAACTTTGCGGGACCTTTGTTTCCGCCGACGACGATGACGCATTCTCGCGCCATTCACCTTCTTGGAGGCGTCGCCGCAAGACCCCCTCCTTTGGTTCCTCAAGCTCTGCTAGGTCGTCGGCCCGTCGATGAGTTCTTCAGAGGTTGCAGTCTTGGTGCGGTGGAGGTTTGTTGGTGTGGACTTGGTAGTGTTTGCTCCGGTGCTGCAGAAGACAAGGCTCCCTCTTCATAGTTTAAGCTGGCGCTTCAGCTCGTCGTTATCTGTGTTGTCTTCTGTTTTGGGTTCCGCTGTGTACTTGACGTGCGTGTGTTGTAACTTCTGATGTAACTCCTAGCCGGTTGAGGGCTTTGTTAATTCAAAGTCGGGCTCATTTCGAGCCTTCCGTTTAAAAATGCCTCTATCAAACGAAGTGGTTAACTGAAAGAGATTTGTTTTCACTGAATCACCGTGGACTTTGTGTGTGAGGTTTTTGTTTGCTGCCTACTGTTGTTTTACACTACTGTGTACTGCATTTTTCTTAAACCATTTTACACTGATGTGTTGAACTTTTAGTCTGTCCTAGTGTACTGCACTTCGACACCAATAATCTCTACTCCACTTCTACACTGTTGTCAGTAATTTTTCTACTGCACCTCTAAACTACTGTGTATTTGGGGTATCCAACTGTACCACTCTTTATCTCAGTCGAAAATGTGTAGTGTATTAATTAGCTCAAAAAGTTCGGAATGCAATCATACAGCACTGGACACAACATGCAGGCCGATACATCAACACATCACTGCACAACACATTTGTACCACACTGAGCAAGCTCATGCGCAACGCCATTAGCTGTCCTCTGAATTTATCTTCTGAACTTTTCGATTGGGTAAGCTAGGGAGAAGAAGTCCTGCCTGTTGGAAGATGAAACTGACAGCAGACATATTTCTCTCTTTACTCTTAAGGCCTTAACCACATCATCACAGTTTGTCACCAGGATAACACTACGAGTGTCAAGATTTGGGACTAGCCGAAAGCCCTCCAGGACTTGAGCTTGTTCTGCGCTCGCCCATCTAGGAACTAAATCACAGGCTGAGCAGATGATTCGCCGACGGATCGATGATCTCCTACTGCTGCACTCCAACTAGCAAAATTTGTTTCTCGCAAAAAGCTAGTGTTTGATAAGCATTCATATGGGTTTCACGTCCTAACATAGAGATGATGCAAAACATCTCTCTTATACTCCACAAGAGAATACTCCAAGCAATCTTGCATTATGAATTAACAGAGCACAACCTTAAGTATTTTGACATGATTTTTGAATATAAAATATGTAACCTTGAGAAAAAAAGATTATCACAATTGTCACATGATAAACATAGCACATGCATTCACTTTATCCCTAGTGAGACAACAAAGGTAAAAATCATATAATAGATTATGAATTTTTTGTCACTATTCAATCACTACAACCATGATACTCCATCTAATACACACTTCTCCCCACACATGTTCTTTCATACAAGTTCGATCAGAACAAGCATTTAAGAACGGGGTATACATGATATGCATCTATCAATACATCTTACACATAATAGATTCCAATCTCATATATCAATATCATAGAATAACGATTCACCACATAAGAATTACACATATGACCATAATTATGTTGGGCACCTCATATGGATTTATGAAGAACCAGAAAGAAATTGATCAAGCTACTGCCACAAACCCATAGTACAGAGGTGGACTAGTCCCCCTTCATCATGGTGGTAATGTAGAAGACGTTGGAGAAGGTGGAGATTCCTCCAGCGCTGGCTCTGGCGGAGTTTCCCCTTCTCCAATTTTCGCTGGTCAACCTCTCTTTTGGTGTTTTAGTGTTTCTACGACGCTCTCCCGATGAAACCATGGGGGGTCAAACAAAGTTGGTGGACGAAAAATCAGGCAAAACGGATGGAGCAAAAGAGCTAGGGCGCGCCACCTACCCTCTTTTGGGCTTCCCGGCCTTTCTCGTGAGTTCCAAGCGCTCCAGATACTTCTCTTGATGAAATATTGACGTTCCCAAAATCCTAGCTCAATTTGACTCCGTATAGGTCCTTGAAAAAAAATACACAAAACATGGTTAAAACCTCAAAAATAAATATAAAACATGGATATAACACCATATATGTTGCAAATATGTGGGAATATGTTTCAATAAATTAGAAAGTTAATGTATGCATTTTACATGCATCATTGGGTTACAAATATATATTACTTTGAGTCAAACGCCATGCATCGCTGCTATTGTTAGCCGTTTGCCTCATGCGACTCCTGGCTTGGATGCTTGGGGTTGGGGCCTAAGCTCATCCCGCAGGATCCGTAGCCACTCCCCGATCAAATTCCTCTGGTAGTCCAGTTGCTACCTCTGTTCGCCCACTCACCGGCATCACGTCGGTAGCTGCCCTAAACTAGAGCCATGGATGCGTCTAGTATGAGCAGAGGAGCACTAGAGTAGAACAAGGAAGCGAGGACTGATAAACTGAATCGGAAATGGCTTGATTAGTGCCTAGGTATAAATTTCCCCCCTCTATGGGGCTGGGCGGGCCATGGCATGGTTTTTCCCTCACTAAGATCCGCCAGTGCATGCAACCGCTCCCAACCATCAGCGATGGAGAATGAGAATGCGGTGGTCTTCACCGCCTAGAAGCTATCAGATCAGTCGATGGACTGGGACAATCGGAGGCCCCCGTCACTGTAGCCGCTGGAGTACATGCCCCCATCCACGTTGCCGAAGGAGTCTAGGCCCCCATCCCTCGGCGATTAACAAGATGGCCACGGGAAGCGACTGCTGGATTGGGACCCATATCAGGAGGAGTCATATGTCGTGCCACCGAACCCCTATGACACAAACATTGTTGATGATCTGTCGGAGGTAACTAGGGTTTGGTATCTTCATTTTGTGTTAGATTCCGTCTGATGATGCTTGCATCTAGTGCCTAGGGTTAGGACATGCTCACATCTGGTTCATAGGGTAATTGCTAGCGTGGATCTGTAATTTCGATGAATGGTTGATATTTTTAGATTTGGGGATTATGGATTTAAACTCACTCACTTAATTTATGAAATTAACTAAACTCACTCAATTAATTTATGCAAGTTAGAAATGCAAATAATTAAACTCACTCTATTATTTTTTTAAGATTTGGGGATTGTGGTCGTGCCTTTGATGATTTTTCGCCGATGACTGTTAGGCACTCAAATGATTCATATGTTCAGGGTGTGATTTGTGAACCATTCGTGTGTAAATTCATTGTGCATGATCTTTGGTTCACTAACCCCATCTCTGAAAATAAGTGTGTCCAATGTTAAACTGAGGCTGCCTCATTTCTTTTTGTCATGTTTATAATAGGATCATATTTTGGTTGACTCAGTCCATCACGTTGCAATTCACTCATACTTAAACGTCGCTATGTAACATGATGCCAATGAAGAGGTTGGCAGAGATGACAAGTGCTTCCACACGAAGGGGAAGTCGCTTGCCTCCATCCCGTCAACAGTCTCCAGTGGATGGGAGGGGTGGGGAGCTGATGCGGAAAGTCCGAGTGATAGACCTGTTTTTTGGTGGCCAATTTTTAGCTCCCCGAAAAATATTTGCAGGCCATGCTATTTTAAGGGATCTCCACGGGTTTTTTTCGCCCAAAAACTGAAACAAGGGGATGCAGAAAGTCCGAGTGGCAGTCCCAGCTATATCAAGTTTTTGGTGGCCAATTGTCAGCTCCCCAGAAAGTATTTCTAGGCTAGACTATTTTCAGGAATCTGCACGGGTCCTTCTCCCGAAAACCAAAATGAAAAACTAGCCGGTTTTTTGGGATTGGCTGTTTTGCGTGGGCCTGCTAGATATAGATAGATATTTCTGTTCACAAGTACACGTATCCAACAACTCATTTAGTTTACTGAGTCAGGCGTGAGAACGGAGAGAAATTGAAGTTTTTTTATTAAATAATAACAAAATTAGGCTCCTTTGATTCATAGAAACATATTCTATAGGAACTAATCATATACATTACTCCCTCCATTTCAGTTTACTAGTCCTAAGCGTATTCATAGATCGTCAATTTGATCAATTTGACATAAGATATATATTTCAAAAAATATACCATTAGAAACTTTAGGTTTATACTTTCTAATGGTATAATTTTTGTGTTATATAATTTATATTATATAAAATAATGATCTAGGTACACGTGCATGTCTAGTAAACTGAGATAGAGGAAGTAGTAATCTTGTAGTGCAAATCACACTGAAAAATATATTAGATCATACCTAATGAAAAATTTCTTTGCTACAATCAAATATATTTCATCTTCTCTCATAGGATTTAAGTAGGCATGCTATTCTAATGCTATGTTTTACCTATTTTTATGTTTTTTTCTATCTTATAAATCAAACCAGCCTTACGGGAAAGAAAATGATTTTTTTTTTGTATGTGTGGACGCTGGACAAGTGCACATGCAATTGATCACGAGTTGGAATTGTCTATGGACGATGGAGCAAACGCGCGATGGTATCGTTCATCAGCAGTGCGAACAGTTGTATGTTGGACTAAACAGACGAGTACAGTACTGCTACGTGACTTGCCGTTTTGGGCAGAAATTGGGTTTCATGCAAGAGGTGGGAAGTCAATGCATGTGAGGGTCAGTTTCGTGAACAGGGATACCATATATCATATAATAAGTCATGCATGCCCCTAATTTGGCGAAATTCGCGTGTCCAGTTTAGTTCTAGTGTTGAACATGCAACTTTTTACGTGGCAAGACTTTTACTGGGTTTCTAAGAAAGTTACTTCCTAATTTGTAGGAGTATTACTTCGAATTGTAATGGTACAGACAATTGATTATTGCCGGCATGCATGTAAGAAAGCCTTAGAAAGGGTTGTGCTGACGAGTGTATGCCTACCCCATAAGACTCGAGTAACGGTTTTTCAACTACATCGTCTCTATTGCGTCATGTGTGTTCCAATGACAGGTGTATTTACTACATCGTGTGTTTCTATTGTACACCATGTGTTTCTATTGTACACCATGTGTTTCTATTGGTTCATTGTAGTGTAACATGTGTCTGTATTGCATAGTAGCTCCGTTCTGTAAAATAATGCGAATAATTTTTCTAAGTCAAACAATGTAAACTTTGATCAAGTTTTTATAAAAAATTATGCATCAACTTCTCTCTTGCCATTAGATACATCATGACATGCATTGTCATACTATATCTGTATAATATCATTGTTCTTGATAGATTTTTCTCTAAGCTTAATCAAACTTTAAGTCATTTTACTTTAGAAAAAATAGACATAACTTCTTTCACGGAATAGAGGTAGTATTTCTATTGCATCACCGTATTATGAGATGTCATTGCCATATGCATCACCATTTTATTGCATGAAGTGTTACTATTGCACCGTTTGTTCCAGTGCTCAATCTCACAACGAGTGTACGTGCGGAAGCACTTTTGAAAGATATTTACCCGTTGAAAAATACTCTAAATATAGTAGTTTCTAATTTGAAAATAGTGTTATAATATGTCATGAAACGGGCGCTCATTCAAGTGTCCAAGTAGTAGTCTCTCCGTTTTTATTTATTTCCCGGTCTAAGTTTAGTTAAAATCAAATTTCTTAAAATTTGACCAAAAATATAGGAACAACAATCAACATCCAAAATACGAAAATCATATAGTGTGAAATATATACTTTATGAAGATTCTGAAACAATAAATTTTATATTGTAAATGTTTATATTTATTTTTCTAAATATCTAGTGAAACTTTATAAATTTGACTTTGAATAAATCCCAAAGTTAAATAAAAACGGAGGGAATAGCTTCATTTTGACGGAGAAATTTCCAGTCCTCACTGTGACAACACATGGTGCATACAATATCGGTAGAGAGAAGTTTTGAGCATTGACATAGTCAGTAAAATACCTTGGAAAATCAAATTATATCTGGGAGTATAATATTAATAAAAACTTACCCACAAAAAACGTTAATAAAAACATAATGAAATTTGCACATATATTATATATTCAAATTCAGTTTTACGAGACAAAAATTGCTACACATGTAATAAAAATATATTAAAAAGTTACTGATCAAATTTCAAAATGATTGGCCCATACACATCAAAAAATATTTTAAAAATATTAAAGTTCCAAGCTTAACTGTATGACCAAATTACTATTATGCACAAACAAGCGTTATGTTTTAATTAATGTCGCTTTGCAAAACTGTTGGAGGATTAATTCGGCAAAGGTATCTTTTGTGATGAATTGTCAGCAAAACAAATGAGGTAAAGTAAAGAGAGGGTAAAGATGCAAGAATCTAGCTCTCTAGGGTTGTCCCATCACCACGTACACCTCTTAACTGGAGCCTACACAGAACAGTGCAGCCACGATGTGTGTGTCGCCATATATATGTCCAATTATTGAGGGCAGTGGTCGTAATCATATAACAAACATTACCATTTTTGGAGCTTTGACCCCACCACGTATGCACCGAACAAAATCATGACAGCGGTTTCTAACTTGTATGGAAACTTCAAGATCGAAACCTAAAAGAAATGGTACACGAGTGTACGACAGTGCTACCACTAGTTCTTTTTAGAGAGATGTGCTAGTACTATATTTTTTGGGTAAATTGAAATGTGCACTCTAGAGCACTTTTGTCTCTCGTGGAAAAACCATTTTTGAACGGTAAACATACATGAAAATGAATGTTAAGTATTTGTTATGGTTGCAAATTTTTACCCCTCAGAATATGTAGTTCTTCTGTTACATCATTATTTTCTAAGGGCGCAAACCACTATGTTTTCTTGGAAAATTTAGAAGCACAATTTTGCCGGGAATTTCGCAAACTTATGAAAGAATTGAACATGCGTATGCATGCATATTGGTTTTGGAAATACTTTCTGTGATTCATAAGTATTTTATGTTTGCAAGCTTATGTAGCTGTTTTTAAGCCTTCTCGCTGCTGCCACCGGGACACACCATGTTAGTAACGACACTAAAGATATCTTTTATTACAAAGTGGTTGAAAATTATAATACAAAAATATATGAAAGTAGTATTAAAGTTAAGTATTGTGCTACGGATTATCATTCATGATGACCTAATTCTATTAAAAAAATTGTATGCTAATTTGCTTACCCTTGACTTGAATTGGTCTGCCATGTTTGTACGACAGATGAGGCCATATCGTACGAGCAAGAAATAAATTGGCGCATCAAATGCCCACTTGCGGCCGATGGGGGCCAGCATCACTTCCACTAGTGGTACCTTCATCGTCACTTTCCATTCTAGCCAGGTACCTTAACTCGCTCGATCTTACTTAATCTGGAGGATTCTGCAAAAAGTAAGCTAACACATCATCTGGTACATGATGATTACAATGAATGTAACCATCCGGCTGGGTAAAAGATATGTCCTCGTCGTTCTTATCATGGTTTTAGTTCAATAACAGTAACGTACGTAAAAAATAGGAAGATATTATTTGCAGACCAGTGAACCCAATAGAAATACCAATTACAGTGATGGAAGAACATGTATGCCGACGCCAATCTTGCTTATTTCTTGTTGTCTCTCATTCTGTTTAGAGTTGTTTGTATTCTCCCTATGTATAACCTCATGTAGAGTTCATGGTGGCTCAAAAGTCATACATGTACTTGATCAGTTATCAATAATTTCCCCTTTCATTCTATCTCTCACCCATCCATCTACATCTATATATGGACCATGACCATTTCTTTGCATCTTCTTTCCATTACAAGATATGTATCTCCTGCATGTTTTCTTCTTCAGTGCTTGGACACCACATCATCTCAAGGGATCGCAAAAGTGACATGTACGTGTCCCGCACCACCCAATCACGAACATACAGGTCACCTCACGGCACAACGCCATAGAGCGCAATTGGCTGATGTGGACCACACGTAACCTAGTATAACCAATAATTCACTAGCCTAAACAGAAAGTAGTGTGTGTTATCAACTTTTCCTGAGAATTATAGTTAATAAACTATGGTAATTAATCCCCACAGCCATTTGTGTAGATTATGTTTGGTGCAGCTATTCAAGGTTGTATTGGATACAAGAGAATAAATAAGAAATACCTAAGGCACCACATGCCCAAATTCCGAGATATTTTCTATGTGGCTCTTGAGACCTCCCAGAGACGTGACCGGAGGATAAGATTTGGATCAAGGTGGAGCCAGTGGCGCGCACTCGGCGAAACCCACATATGACTGGCGTGTAAGACAGATGGGCCCAAGGGTGGATGTGCAAATTGTACAAGCCGTCCTATTTATGCCTTCTCGAATACATTGTACGCATGAACTTCTTTCGAGCAACAATTACAAGTGAAGTCTTCTATATGTACTCTGTATTTACAAGCGGCTTTTCTGGCTGGTGTTAATCCTAAATCCTCATTTTTTATTCACATGACTCACATAATACTGCCATGTAAGCCTAAAAACTCCACATAACGACATCCGAGCTACCCACAGAGTAGGAAATCACAAGGGCTATTGAGCAAATATCCGCTAAAGCTACTTGTCTCAATGTAACTTTGTATTTTGCCACTAGAAACTCTATGTTCTGGATCACATAAACCAAGTGGCTGGTACACACACTGAGTTATGTTGTGCTAGGGGGTAGCAAGGAAATCCTCCCAACCTCATACTCGTCTAAACAATGGTTTAAATAACGTACTATAGTGTCACTATATAATTTTTGGTCATGCTGCAGCTAAAGGGAATCATATACAACTTCTCGCTACATTGCCATTTTGCTCCGCTTTTAGTGCTATACTATAGACGATTTGGACGGCTGCAACTGTGAAACATTGCTTAATCGAGGGTGGCTGTTGAAGGCCAAGCCCCATGTTTACCCACTTCCTCACAACTTGAGAATATAGGTTGTCACTGGAACCTTTGATGACTCACTAGTAGAAAGCAGACCTTTACATCCAGTTCGTGATGGCCTCTAATCCCGGTTGCCCAACCGGAACTGTGAATCGGGACTAAAAGGCCTCCCTTTAGTCCCGGTTGTGTTACAAACCGGAATTAAAGGTCCTCCATGTGGCCGCGGTGGAACGCTCGAGCTAGAGGACCTTTAGTCCCGGTTGGTAACACCAACCGGGACTAAAGGACGCGATAGGGTTTAGGATTTTAGCCAATTAATTTTGTGTTTTCCATTTTAATTTTGTGTTTTCCATTCAATTCTTTTTCATTTTGTGTTCCAATTCAGATAAACCATTCTCCGTCTTCCATTGCAGCAATTTCATTGTGCTACCTAGATTCTTCTGGTCATCTTCGTAATTTGGGTACAACAAGTTTTTTGTTATCCTTTAACATCTGCTCGAACTTCAACTTCTCCTTTTCACTTTCGCATTCTCTCTGTGCATCAACAATGGCCCGGTGCAGTATTACCGTATTCAGGAAATATAGGATAATTATCATCATCATCTTCCATCTCTCTTTCTTTGTACTTGGTCCAACAATTATAGCTAGGCATGAAACCGGACCGAACCAGGGGAGTTTGAAGGATTTTCGATGAATAGTAATCCTTCTTATTCTGACAGACACCACATGGACAACACATAAAAGCATCCCAATTGTTCTCCTCAGCCACACCGATAAAATAATACAGGCCCGTAATGAACTCGACAGTGCGCCAGTCACCATTCATCCATTGCCGACTAATATGCATTATATAATTAAGCATTATAAAAAACCATTATAGAACATCATGAATATATAGACATGTGATGTACATCGACACATGCATTTTATCAACCACAGATAAAAGGATAAAGTTGCTAACCTCGAACGAGGAGAAAACTTAAGTGTGGCCCCGAAAGTTCATATCATGTTAGTTTTATGTGAACACAAAAGAAAACCAACATACACCTCTCAAAGCTATGTGTGGCTCACATACAAGCTTGAGCAGGCACGGTGATATAGTAAAGATGCACCTTTAGTTCCGGTTGGCGATACAAACCGTAACTAAAGGGGCTCGCACCTGCCGCAACCTATCGCAACCCCTTTAATCCCGGTTGGTATCTCCCACCGGGACTAAAGGTCCCGTTTCAACCGGGATTGTTGCTAGCCGTGTCCCATGCGGCGCCCCAGCCGTTGGAACCGGGACTAATGGTCACATTAGTTCCGGTTCTAAACGTGGCTGGGACTAATGCTCCGGACAGCTCCGAACAAAATATTATTTTCTACTAGTGACTATAAGACGGAAAGAACACAAACCATTTTTTTTGACCATCCACCATCAACAATGTCACTCAAATTCTAACCCTGGCGCTGAATTTAGCAGAGATTTGGGAAGTTAATTTTGATCTTCATCAGTTCCTGTATGTGTGACCAAAGATTGTGGTTTACGCGGATACTCTTAGAGTACTAGATGTGTGGCAGACTGGCAGGCGCCCAAGTTAGCAACCTAGATGCAACTCGTGCAGCACGCATCGAAACATCAAGATGCATGTATGCCTGTATCTGTTGCATGATCGATCGATCCGACCGTATATGGGCCATTAGTTAGCTACTAGTAGTAGTAGTAGTGTGGTCTGTGCTGGTACCAGAAGGATAAGGGGCCTAATTCACAGGAACAACAATGATGCTTACAGAGCTTACTGGTGATTGGTGAGGCATTCAAGTCCTGCAAATTCGGTCCTGGCGTCCAGTTTGGTCCGATCTGAAGGATCTACCCCTTGCAGTGCCATAAGTTCACATGCATCTATTGCCCACCTGGGCGCTTCAGCTACCAAATTTGATCTACTGCCAGTCTATGAAGTTGTCCTAGATGTGTATTTTAGTCATGAACTTGCAAATTTGATCTACCACTGCCAGAAATTATCCAGAGAGGGAGAGATGCACAACCAACCAAATGTGTCTAGGTTTTCTTCAGCTTTCAAGGGGCGTCGCATTCGAACCTTAATTAGCTGCAGGACCATAGCCTAGCCTGGGCACAGCACGTCAGTATACCAGTACCACCCCGCTGGCCTTGCCGTCCACGTTTTCCATTCCGCAACGTTTAGGTCCGGCGAATTGATATACAGCACATAACCTTGCGACCGATGCATGGCCTCGCATTAACGTTAATGGCGAGGTCCGAAAGAGGAAAGGCTCCTGATGGATACATCTGGGTTGTACTTTGCTACTGACAGTGTCACCGTCGACTGCCTGATACCCACACACAAACGACCAAGGGGTAGAGATTAAACCCAGCTTGGCAATAACAGGTAAATGGATGAATACGGACATACATAGATGAACAGGTAAACAGTAAATACATAGCTTCACAAGTTGAATCAAGCTCTATATTTTCATATTTTCTACTCACACAACCGGGCCGGAGATGTAACCATCTTGAGAACAGTAGCTTCTGGATCCACTACTGTATATACAGTACTGTAGCGCCTCTTTTGTTGGTTACAGTAGACTTTACAGCAAGAAAAGGAAATAAAGAGATCTGATAGACTAATTGAGGAGCATGTGTATGACATGCGTGCGGCATGCATGATCACACATTGACTTTTTTTTATTCATTGTCATGCTACCTACGTATTGATTCTTGGAATGAGATGGATATCTAAAAACAACTGGAAAAGGAATGGATCAAAAGCGATGAGCATGCTGCTGTCCATCAGTGAGCACAACCTGTAGAGATAACAAAAGAAAATGGGATGATCTTTTCTATATGCATAATTTTCTGCGGCTGTTCATAACTTGTGGACGTGTGCTTTGAGACAGATGTACACTTGTACAGTAGTATTGGTTTCGTTGACTTTTTCAAAGCTATAGCTAACAAAATGGAGAAAACTAAACCGGTGCTCTGAGCACCGGTGAGCCCTAGTGAAAGTTTTGAAACTCACAATTTGGGATCTCCAAAAGTTCTGCTCAAAATCATATAGTTACATATATACATCGGGATTGTGCGCCACAAATCTCGATTGAAAATACGCTGTACTTTGGAAAATACAAAATTCTAACAAAAATATACATATATAACTCCTATATACTGTAAAAAAATTCTATTGCCCGAAACATAACAATTTTTCTACACAAACTTCGCACGGATATATAGGCCATGTATATTTTTTCGATAAAGGATGTTTTATTGTTTAAAAGTTTAAGAATTACACCAGGTCTCTGCATAGCTAAGATGTACACAACCACTCAAGTCCAAAGTATGGAATAAAAAAGTACATCATGATACAAGATATCATCTCGAAAGTACATTTTTTTTTTCAAAAGAAGGGCACTACCAGGTGCTGCAAAATTGTGTCCGTGAAACGGATCGATCAACGAGGGAGTATATACATCAAGCAGTAGTATGTACAACAATCATCCCATGTAAGCAGTATATATCGAACGCAATCATATAATGTCAAAGTAAGACCTGTCAAGTCCACCGGTTTTGGACACCATGATTGTACCAAATAAGGTTCAAGGTGTTACAATGTTCTTCAAAAAAAATCAAAGGCTTGAACTGGAACAAATAATGGTTGTACTTGGAAACTGCAGCTTCCTAGTCATTTCCTTGTTGAAGACAATGTCTAAAGTTTGGACTTCTTCAGGTGAAACCAGATTCTGATTAGACCGGACGATGATTGTGTTTATTCAATGTTATATTTCTGGAGGCTTTATTTTGGAGAGTTCGGAGTCTAGGTGTTGTCATCACTGGCGGTGCTCTTGCTGGTGTGAGTGTTTGATGCTTCGACATGTTTTCTTTGTTTTTTTTTTTACTTTTTGCTTTCTTGATATGTAGACTTGCTCTAGAGATTATTGTTGCTGAGACAAAATATAATTGGTATCATCTTAACTTAATATGTTCTTTAAAAAGAAAAATAGCAAATGTTCAAGTGCGTGTTTGTATGGCTGGCAGCAACAGAGGCTAGGATAGACATGAATCTCTTTCGCCATCGGAGTTAAAGAGAGAGAAACGCAGACAAGAACACCAAACCTGGTCCATCCAGGAAAAAGATATGTGAAGGGGAAGAAGATCACCATGGGGAAGGGATCCATCCAATGGGAGTGGCAGAGACCAATCTATAGCTATCACTGCACTGCTGTGGCGCTAGTGCTTTGCATGGTGCTAGACGGAAGTAGTAGTAGGCGGGTTAGAGGAAAGTCGATCTTTTGGTTTCGCCCGATGCGGTAAACCTTAAACCTACCAATTCTTCATCCCCCGACCTCGTATACCGTGTTTGGGAAAGGTTGGCCACCGGCTGCTGCCGGTCGACGTGGGCGTGCGAGGCCAATGGGAGGATGCCGCGGCAAAAACTGGGCCCACCGTAGTAGCTGTCTTTGAATTCGTTCATGGATGAATCGATCTCCGTCTTGGTTACCCTATATTCTCTATCCCAAAATAGGATGGCTATAATATTTGGATGAAATCAAAAAAAATAAACGTTTGACCAATTATATAGAAAAAAGTATCAGTATTTACAATTCCAAATTAATATTTTTAAACCATCGTGAATATATTTTCATATTATGTGCATTTAAATTTTTACATGTTGTAACATAAAAAATCTACTTGGCGTCATCTAGTCGTTGCTGGTGAGGTTGGCGATCTCCGTCATCTCCCATTGCCAGTGCGGCACGGTGGCGGCAGATTGTATACCAGCGGTGCAAGAGGAGGAGGAGGAATGTTAGCCAACACCACCGGCTTAGGCCATGGTTCCCACGCCACGGGAGGAGCAGCAGGCGGACTGCTCCGGAGTCACTGGAGGTTTCACCGGCGTTTCCCCCGCGCCAGCGCAGACTTGCGAAGCTCGACGACGAGAATATCCCACTAGGTGAGCTGGTCGAGCTTGCTCTGGGCAATGGCGAGCTGGATGGCCTCGTGCTCGTTGAGATCCGTTGGTTGGTACTCCGGATCCCGCAACACCCCGCAACACGCCGCCATTGTCGAAGTGCTCATCATCGTGGTCGTCGGCCTCCTCATCACCGTCGTCATCATCGTCAGCCTCCTCGTTGCCATCTGGGTCGCCGGGATACTGTCGTCGTCCGTGAGGCCGCTCCTAAGTTCCTGCTTGAAGAATCTGACGTCCCCGAGGTATCCCGCTTGGCGGCGCGGGTCAAACTGCCACACCCGAACGTGATCCAGTTTGTACGAGTTGATGTCGAACGCCAGATTGTCGTCCAGATCTGACGATAGGATCGTGAATATATCTATATAGTATCGTAGTTCTCAACAGATTTTTTATAAGCTTGGTCAGACTCTACATCGTTGACTTCAGCAAAAACTTATACCTCTAATTTTACGGTATAGAAGTAGTAAACCACACACATATAAAACAATCACAAACTTTCCCAAGCTAGGTTAAGGTTAGCATACTAATAACAGTTAATCTTTAGGTGCTTCATCTTGACAATTATTTAATAGAGTCAGGAATTTTTCGGGTGGTGAGGTCATGTCCTCGCCGGGCACTGGTGCGATGGATTGCTTGGGGTGGTGGATAGGATTTTGGGACAAATACTTGTCGGCTCGCCCGACACCGACGTCGTGCCGCTCGCGGGTGGCATCATTTCTTCTTGGAGGACGTTGTGGCTACCCTTCGTTCATTTCCCTCTGTGTATGGGGAAAACCCTAGGACCATCTGGCCCGGGCAGCAGCTGTCGCTTTTCTTCTTGAATATGTTGCTTGGTACGTGACAATCCAGTGCTTATTTCTTCTTTTCTTGTTGGGCGTGTGTTTGCTGCCTCAGCATTGTGTTTCGTTCCAAGACTCGTGGTTGTATCTTGTGATTGCTATATTAATATAGCAAGACAAAAGCCTATTTCTCGAATAAAGACATTTTTCAAGAGATTGTGTAACATCTTAGTACTACCAGAAAAGACATCCTTACTTTACTGTCTATTTGCACAAGCACTTGCCCAAAATAGTGCATAAAGCCAACTTGGCTAGTTAAAAGAGGATATCTAGCTTAAATTCTGGCCAATATTTTGTGCGGCGCACATCAAAGGCACCACCACTTGCTCAGGTCACAGGGTGTTGCAACTTGCAGGGTAGTTGCTTTTAGGATAAGGTACATGGAAAGCACACATGTAATAGCTGGGAGATGCAACTGATGCATCATGGAGGTGTCCTTGAGTAGCTACTTGCAAGCGAACACCTACTCTTGTGGAAGGGAGAACTTACGTATGAATGCATGGTCCTAGCTTCTGTATATTTAGTAACGACCCAATCTAATCAAGGGTCACATTTCGCTCTCAAACGTATGTTTTTGTAGCAAAGATAGGTAGGTAGACTCCCATCTCATGCCTCCGTCCAAACCTTAGAGAGTACAACTATAACAGCCAATGCGAAACGGCCAAAGAATTAGACAATCCATGTTTGATTCCTAGGTTAGCAATACTTTGCCTGTATTATTTTGTACTGCCTCGATATGTTTAGCTAAATTACATTAGCTGACTCATTACTGAACAGATTAACCAACCCGACTATTAGGCCTACTAGTTAATCAGATAGATAAGACAACGAACATTTGAGGAATCCGCTTCCTAGGGAGCTAGCCGTGTTGTCTCTAGACAGAATCCAGTCTTGATGCATGCTAGTTTCCGCTGAGGATTATTATGTTCCGATGTGCTAGTAAAGTCTATATATTGTCCTCCAATGACAAGAACCATCTAAGAGCATCTCTAACCAATCCTCTAAAATTTAGAGGATAAAACGGCAGACAAAAATAGATGACAAAAATTAGTCGTCTAATGGCTGGCCAGCAGAACAGCCCCCAAAAAGGAGAACACGATTTGGATAAGTTTCACAGGATTTCATACGATTTTGATCGGATTTCATATGATTTAACTAAAACATAAACAACATTTAACCTAAACATATGACAAACTTAAACTAAAACACAAAATAAAACTAAACAATTTCCGCGGCGCGGGCGGAGGTCGCCGCCGTTGTTGTGCTTCTTCGAGGCCATCTAGTCGGTCGGAGTCGGGGAAGTCATCGGCGCCCCCTCCTCTGCGGCGCCTCTCATACATGGCGTACACCGCCACCTCCGCTGCCACACGTTCGGGGTTTCGGTGCTGGAGGTTGGCCATGTACTTCTCGCTGGCGCGATTGGCCTCGAGGCGATGGCATGCCTCATGGTCCTCCATCGCAAGCTGGGCCGCAGTGGGGCGACGCGAACAGCTCCGTCACGGGCTCCTCGGAGCCGAGCGGCAAGTTGAGCTCACCCAGTCGCTGCCATGGAGGTGGACGCTCTCGACGGCGTGCCTCCATACCGCTTGCGCCACCGACTGGAACGTGCCGAGCCAGATGCGCCTGCCGGTGTTTAGGTCAGTGATCTTGGCCACCCACATGCCCACACTGCAACATGTCGTGGTAACGGCTAGACGTTGGCGGGGGGCGGCAGATCGGCGACGCAGCCCGCCCCGGCTACGGCTGGTGCTACGGATGGGAGGTGGGTAGCGGCGGCGGAAAGATTCGGCCATCTCTGGCGTGGATGCGGTGGTGGTGGTGGATTTGGCGGCGACA
Source organism: Lolium rigidum (assembly GCF_022539505.1). Classification (NCBI taxonomy): domain Eukaryota; kingdom Viridiplantae; phylum Streptophyta; class Magnoliopsida; order Poales; family Poaceae; genus Lolium; species Lolium rigidum. Next base: position 55,132,132 of record NC_061511.1, on the reverse strand, counting down.
GAGCACTAGTAGAAAACAGGGCTTTCGTGTGAGCCTTTTGTCGCGGGCGCGCCAGCACCCGCGACAAATGGCCTGGCCACGTCGCCCG
>NC_061511.1:55081616-55131944 GCF_022539505.1 Lolium rigidum | reverse complement strand
TAGTAATGATAATGTTTCACATGTTGCTACACTCCCTACTATCAATGGTAAAATAATTGGTGTTGGCAATGTTTCTACTCCTAGTGCAAAGCGTGCAAAATTGCCTGAAACTGCTAAAACTGCTGAAACTGTTTGTGATAAAACTGCTGAAATTTTTCAAAATATTGGGGACAATGATCCCATTGCTGTAGATCATAATGGTTTAGATTTTGATGATTGTCACATCTCTGAAGTTATAAAGTTCTTACAAAAACTTGCTAAAAGTCCCAATGCTAGTGCTATAAATTTGGCCTTTACAAAACATATTACAAATGCTCTCATAAAAGCTAGAGAGGAGAAGCTAAAACTTGAAACTTCTATTCCTAGGAAGTTAGAAGATGGTTGGGAGCCCATCATTAATATGAGGGTCAATGATTTTGATTGTAATGCTTTATGTGATCTTGGTGCAAGTATTTCTGTTATGCCTAAGAAAATCTATGATATGCTTGACTTGCCACCATTGAAAAATTGTTATTTGGATGTTAATCTTGCTGATCATTCTATAAAGAAACCTTTGGGGAGGATTGATAATGTTCGCATTATGGTTAACAATAATCTTGTCCCCGTTGATTTTGTTGTCTTGGATATTGAATGCAATGCATCTTGTCCCATATATTGGGAAGACCTTTTCTTCGAACTGTTGGTGCTACCATTGATATGAAGGAAGGTAATATTAAATATCAATTTCCTCTCAAGAAAGGTATGGAACACTTCCCTAGAAAGAGAATGAAGTTACCTTATGATTCTATTATTAGAACAAATTATGATGTTGATGCTTCGTCTCTTGATAATACTTGATTCACACTTTCTGCGCCTAGCTGAAAGGCGTTAAAGAAAAGCGCTTATGGGAGACAACCCATTAATTTACTTCTGCATTTTTATTTTATATTTGAGTCTTGGAAGTTGTTACTACTGTAGCAACCTCTCCTTATCTTTATTTTATTGCATTGTTGTGCCAAGTAAAGTCTTTGATAGTAAAGTCAATACTAGATTTGGATTACTGCGCAGAAACATATTTCTTGCTGTCACGAAATTGAGCAGCCCCTGCTGTAGAAAATTTAGAAAAATCTGCGAATTTACGTGCGTGATCCTCAGATATGTACGCAACTTTCATTCAATTTGAGCATTTTCATCTGAGCAAGTTAAATGCCCCTGAAAAATTCGTCTTTATGGGCTGTTCTGTTTTGACAGATTCTGCCTTTTATTTCGCATTGCCTGTTTTGCTATGTTTGATGGATTTCTTTGTTCCATTAACTTTCAGTAGCTTTGTGCAATGTCCAGAAGTGTTAAGAATGATTATATCACCTCTGAATATATAAATTTTCAATTATGCACTAACCCTCTAATGAGTTTGTTTTGAGTTTGGTGTGGAGGAAGTTTTCAAGGGTCAAGAGAGGAGGATGATACAATATGATCAAGAAGAGTGAAAAGTCTGAGCTTGGGGATGCCCCGTGGTTCATCCCTGCATATTTTAAGAAGACTCAAGCATCTAAGCTTGGGGATGCCCAAGGCATCCCTTCTTCATCGACAACTTATCAGGTCACCTCTAGTGAAACTATATTTTTATTCCGTCACATCTTATGTGCTTTACTTGGAGCGTCTGTTTGTTTTTGTTTTTGTTTTTGTTTGAATAAAATCGGATCCTAGCATTCTTTGTTTGGGAGAGAGACACGCTCCGCTGTTTCGTATGAACACATATGTTCTTAGCTTTACTCTTAATGTTCATGGCGAAGGTTGAAACTGCTTCGTTCATTGTTATATGGTTGGAAACAGAAAATATTGCATGTGGTAAATGGTATAATGTCTTGAATAATTTGATACTTGGCAATTGGTGTGCTCATATAGATCATGTTCAAGCTCTTGCATCATGTACTTTGCACCTATTAATGAAGAACTACATACAGCTTGTTAAAATTTGGTTTGCATGATTGGTCTCTAGAGTCTTGATATTTTCTGGTTAAGGTGTTTGAACAACAAGGAAGACGATGTAAAGTCTTATAATGCTTACAATATGTTCATATGTGAGTCTTGATGTACCGTTTTATACTTGAGTTTGCTTCAAACAACCTTGCTAGCCTAGCCTTGTATTGAGAGGAATTCTTCTCATGCATCCAAATCCTTGAGCCAAAAACTATGCCATTTGTGTCCACCATACCTACCTACTACATGGCATTTCTCTGCCATTCCAAAGTACATTACTTGAGTGCTACCTTTAAAAATTCTATCCTTTGTCTTTGCAATATATAGCTCATGGGAAAATAGCCTTAAAAACTATTGTGGTGAAGAATATGTAGCTATGTATCTTATTTCTTAATAAGTTGCTTGTTGAGCGGTAACCATGTTTATGGGGACGCCATCAACTATTACACCTTTGTTGAATATCATGTGAGTTGCTATGCATGTTCGTCTTGTCTGAAGTAAGGGCGATTTTCATGATCAAATGGTTTGAGTATGCATATTGCTAGAGAAGAACATTGTGCCGCTAACTAAAGCCATGATCCATGGTGGAAGTTTCAGTGTGGACAATCAATCCTCAATCTGTTATGAGAATATTATCTGTTGTTGAATGCTTATGCATTAAAGAGGAGTCCATTATATGTTGTCTATGTTGTCCCGGTATGGATGTCTAAGTTGAGAATAATCAAAAGCGAGAAATCCAATGCGAGCTTTCTCCTTAGACCTTTGTACAGGCGGCATAGAGGTACCCCTTTGTGACACTTGGTTGAAACATATGTTATGCAATGATAATCCATGTTAATCCAAGCTAATTAGGACAAGGTGCGACTATTGGTAATCTATGCATGAGGCTTGCAACTTATAGGATATCTTATACATAACACATATGATTTATTACTACTGTTGACAAAATTGTTTCTATGTTTTCAAAATGAAAAGCTCTAGCACAAATATAGTAATCCATGCTTCCCTCTGCGAAGGGCCTATCTTTTACTTTATTGTTGAGTCAGTTTACCTACTTCTTTTTATCTTAGAAGCAAACACTTGTGTAAACTGTGTGCATTGATTCCTACATGTTTACCTATTGCACTTGTTATATTACTTTGTGTTGACAATTATCCATGAGATAAATATGTTGAAGTTGAAAGCAACCGCTGAAACTTATATCTTCCTTTGTGTTGCTTCAAAGCTTTCTACTAAAAACTTATTGCTTTATGAGTTAACTCTTATGCAAGTCTTATTGATGCTTGTCTTGAAAGTACTATTCATGAAAAGTCTTTGCTATATGATTCATTTGTTTACTCATTGTCTTTGACATTGCTTCGAATCGCTGCATTCATCTCATATGCTTTACGATAGTATTGATCAAGATTATGATAGCATGTCACTTCAGAAATTATCATTGTTATCGTTTACCTACTCGAGGGCGAGTAGGAACTAAGCTTGGGATGCTTGATACGTCTCAAACGTATCTATAATTTCTTATGTTCCATGCTACTTTTATGATGATACTCACATGTTTTATACACACTTTATGTCATTATTATGCATTTTCCGGCACTAGCCTATTGACGAGATGCCGAAGAGCCAGTTGCTATTTTCTGCTGTTTTTGGTTTCAGAAATCCTACAAAGGAAATATTCTCGGAATTGGACGAAATCAACGCCCAGGGTCTTATTTTTCCACGAAGCTTCCAGAAGACCGAGGGAGAAATGAAGTGGGGCCATGGGGCGCCGACACCATAAGGCGGCGCGGCCAAGGGGGGGCCCACGCCGCCCTATGGTGTGGCCCCCTGTCAGCCCTCCGACTCCGCCCTTCCGCCTACTTAAAGCCTTCGTCGCGAAAACCCCAGTACCGAGAGCCACGATACGGAAAACCTTCCAGAGACGCCGCCGCCGCCAATCCCATCTCGGGGGATTCAGGAGATCGCCTCCGGCACCCTTCCGGAGAGGGGAATCATCTCCCGGAGGGCTCTTCATCGCCATGATCGTCTCCGGATCGATGTGTGAGTAGTTCACCCCTGGACTATGGGTCCAAAGCAGTAGCTAGATGGTTGTCTTCTCCTCATTGTGCTATCATGTTAGATCGTGTGAGCTGCCTATCATGATCAAGATCATCTATTTGTAATGCTACATGTTGTGTTTGTTGGGATCCGATGAATATTGAATACTATGTCAAGTTGATTATCAATTTATCATATATGTTGTTTATGTTCTTGCATGCTCTCCGTTGCTAGTAGAGGCTCCGGCCAAGTTGATACTTGTGACTCCAAGAGGGAGTATTTATGCTCGATAGTGGGTTCATGCCTCCATTGAATCTGGGACGATGACGAGAAAGTTCTAAGGTTGTGGATGTGTCTGTTGCCACTAGGGATAAAACATCAATGCTTTGTCTAAGGATATTTGTGTTGATTACATTACGCACCATACTTAATGCAATTGTCCGTTGTTTGCAACTTAATACCTGGAAGGGGTTCGGATGATAACACTGAAGGTGGACTTTTTAGGCATAGATGCATGCTTGGATAGCGGTCTATGTACTTTGTCGTAATGCCCTGATTAAATCTCATAGTACTCATCATGATATATGTATGTGCATTGTTATGCCTTCTTTATTTGTCAATTGCCCAACTGTAATTTGTTCACCTAACATGCCATTTATTTTATGGGAGAGACACCACTAGTGAACTGTGGACCCCGGTCCATTCTTTACATCTGAAATACAATCTACTGCAATACTTGTTCTTTACTTTTGTTCGCAAACAAACATCATCTTCCACACGATACATCTAATCCTTTGTTTACAGCAAGCCGGTGAGATTGACAACCTCACTGTTACGTTGGGGCAAAGTACTTTGATTGTGTTGTGCAGGTTCCACGTTGGCGCCGGAATCCCTGGTGTTGCGCCGCACTACACTCCGCCACCAACAACCTTCACGTGTTCCTTGACTCCTACTGGTTCGATAACCTTGGTTTCTTACTGAGGGAAAACTTGTCGTTGTACACATCACACCTTCCTCTTGGGGTTCCCAACGGACGTGTGTCTTACACGCCATCATCCCCTGTCTCAGAAGAGCCCACTAGCACCCCATGCCCCGGATCCGGTGGTGGCACCACCTTCTGCCGGAGCAGACGTGGCAGAGAGATGGAGAGTAACTACCTCAGATCTTGGCATGGAAGGACATCCACGTCGCCGTCAACGCCTGCCACCACCTCACCTCTCGCGAGGTCAATGGCGACCACCAGAGCCGCCCGCCATGACGTCCACCGCAGGGCACCATTGCTAGAGGACGCCACCTCGGATCCAGAGCCCTCCACTAGGGAAGCCGTCGGGCAAGACCGCCTGCGAAGGAGAAGCCATCGAGTATCATATACCATATAACCTTGCAATAACGTAGCATTAACGTCAATAGCCAGGTCCAAGAGAAGAAAGGACTCGCGATGGATACCTTTGCGTTGTACTTTGCTCCTGGCAGCGTCGCGGTCAGACTGCGTGATATCGACGCGCAAACGACCAACCAAAAAAACTAACGCAGTTTGATGCACATACATTTGTAGATAAATAAGTAAAAACGCAGTATATAGATTGATGAACCTGATAATTTTACAAGACGAATGAATGCTAGCTTTTATACGGTACTATCTCTGTTTGAATGAAAAAGAGGCACAAGGATTTTAAGATAAATTTTGACCAAAAATTGAGCAACACAATTTTTATTATAGTGTACGTAATTAGTATTTTCAAATTGATATTGAAAACACTTCGAAATAGTGCTAATTTTATAGCAACAATTTTTATAATTAAAAAATACACGAGAAACAAAGACGTCGAATTCATCTAAATAGAGAGAATACTGTATTATTTACTCACGTGACCGGCCGGAGATGTGACCATCTTGTTGCTCCGCAGGCAGACAACACTAGTTTCTGGATCTACCACTGTAGCCTCCTTAGTTCTTTAGCCTTTGCAACAAGCTAGAACAACGAAAAACAGAGATATTGTAAAGCAATTAAGGAGTATGCATGCGTGTCGCATGCATGATCACACATTGACTATACTTATTTTATTCATTTGTCAAAGTTATTTATTTCTGGAAGGAGATGGATATCTATAAAAACAACTACTATAAAAAGGAATGGATCAAAAGAGGTGATCATGCTGCTGTCCATCAACAAGCACCCTGTAGCGATAACAAAAGAAAATGTAATGCTCTTTCTTATATGCATATTTTCTGTGGCTGTCAATAATCTGTGGACGTGTGCTTTTTGACAAATGTACAGTGTCGATTTCGTGGATTTTTTTTTACTCAAGGTTGTAGCTTGCCAGGGATCGATCAATGGGGCAGTATATATCGAGCAGCAGTATGCACAACAGTCATCTCATGTCAGCAGTATATACCGAGTACAATCATTCCATGTAAAAGTGAGAAGATAGGTGCATGCATGCATTATCGATCTCAGGGGAGCCAATAGGGCCTGTCAAGTCTACTGGTTCCGGAAAATGACACTTGTACTAATAAAGGTAAAGGTAAGAACATCAATAGCAGATGCAAATCATATCCTAGTTTTTGCCGTGCAAAAATTACCGTGGCAGACCAGATCCCGCAAACACAAGCTGCAAATGAAGAATTAAAACGTTCACAACATATTGCGATGCTCATGGAGTAGTTTACATAGTAAATCAGACAGATCCTTTTTGCGGCATCTGCTAGAGGTACTGACCAGTATTTGGTCTGTAACAAAAGAAAAAAGAAAAAACAAATAAGAGATTGGGACATAATCTTATTAAACTCCCTTTCCCATATATGTATGGTGTACAGATTACTATATATGGCACGTGTTCGTGTTTATGTGGCTAGCAGCAACAGAGGCCAGGATAGACATGAATCTCTCCTCCCGCCATCAGAGTCAAGAGAGAGGAACTGACAAGAACACCCACATCTGGTCCATGCAGAAAAAAGATAGCTGCATTGCAGCACTGCGAGGAAGAAGATCACCATGGGAAAAGTGATCCATCCAATGGGAATGGCAGAGACCAATCTATAGCTATCACTGCACTGCTAAGTGCTGTCGCTAGTGCTTCCCATTCCATGGTGGGTGGAGAGTCGAAAAATCTAGGCCAGCTGCTAGACGGGAATAGATAGGTGAAATGGTCTGAACTTCTCATGCCTTTCTCCGACCGGGTTTCGGTTTCGCCGGATGTGCTACCACTTCTTCCTCCCCGACCTCGTATAGTCGTATGCCGTTGATCGGAAGGTGGGTCTACGTCTACCAGTACCAGTGGGTGTGTGTTTCCATGGCGTTCATGATGAGTACATCCACCTCCGTCCTCGTCACCTATGTTTGTTGCCCATCCCAAACGTGCGGGTCCGGACGGCCTCATGCATTCAGGCCACTTGAATGCCTCCACCTTTTCCAATTGTAGCTCTAGCAGTATGCCATCTTCTTTTATCTTTCACGTGCACAACCACTCTACGGCCAAATCGAAAAGTAGAAAAGCAAAAAACAATTATAACACGGCATTATGAAATGAGACCGAGGGTAATTTACATGCTCTCTAGGGTTAACACAAAAAGGGGGTTGCGTTATCAAAAACATGCTGATAGATATTACATCTGTACTACACACACGCATGAGTGTAGGTGCGTTATGGACCGTCGATTTATTTCTCGAGATCATGGCCCTTCTTGGTAGATGCAAAAATTCCTTTCTCTCTTCTCATTTTATTAGAATCTCAAAGCAAAATGAACGGTTATAGAAATACTCACACCCATTCATGTAAGTATAAAAATATGTCCGTCTCATTATGTTCAAGTCAGATAATTTGACACAAAAAAGCAGGCTCTTTTCATCTTTTGTGTGAAAGAACATGCAATCCAAACTGACTCATGTACTCTACATTTCAAAAGTCAGTTCAAACTCAAATGCATGCATCGAGGATGAATGACAATCTAAAAACATGGAGAGGGAGACCTAGAGAGAGGAAAGTATTACTTCCTCTGACCTAAATTAAATGCCCCATATTTAGGTAAAATGTTATCTAAATTTGTCTGAGCCTGCGACAACCGACAACTAATTTGGATCACTAAATAGAATCTTTCTCTGCTTAGTGCTTACTGGCTAATCTAATCCACCTATGAAGTTTGCCAAGAATTAGGTTCAAAGGCATCATCTAGAACCCTTTACGCATAACCATATGAACATACTACTGCCAATTTTATATTTCAAAGACTACAATTTGCAAGAGAATTATTATTTAGCCATTAATTAATTGATTATATATCCATCAAACGAAAGGTGAGGCGAACTGGCCCACACTAGCTGCACATATGCACTGTAGAATCTTGTTTATTTAACATTACAACTATATCAAGGTTCAAGAATGGTTATTACCTTTTTGCGTGGTCAAATTGGCCGGTCGTACTTGCTAGCTTATTACTCAACATCTCTGAATCTTTGGTGGTTCAAGGACTATGTGCAAAGCACTCCACCAACCTTGTGGGATACCTACTGAGGATATGATATTTTTCTACCTCCTGTATGTATGTCGCGAATCAAATATTACAAGTTACCAATTAATACATCGAAAAAACAAGGAGAATCTGCAGAACCTCTCCAAAAGAGACAGATATACACGAACATATACATTTGTATATAAATTATCATGTGAATATAAATAGGGTTGGCAGCATGAGACAAAGGAAAAGGCACATACACATATGGAGAGATGCGATATTCATACAAAAAGAGGAAGTGGGCAAGTTGCCATTTTCGGGATGATCTGCACACAACCTAGGAGAGGTCGTCGCCATGGCTGTCTAGCTTCTGTTGCGCCAGTTAATTATTTCCTCCACCTCTGAGTTCGTTATCTTGATTAATATATTCTTCTGATAATTTAAGAAAGGGAGGAGGAGAAAACTTTGGCATCGCTTTCAGGTTTCCGGCTGCAAGATACATCTGGCTAGCACACAGGTTTCATTTGGCCCTTGAGATGCACCAGGAGACAGTGCAGTTGTCTCGCGCACAGCCCGCAAGTGGTTAATTTACTTGGTAGTAGTTCTACTTGGACATCAAACCTGTGACTGTATGTGTGGCAGGTAAGCTAACGACCTCATTTTATGAGAGAATATCTAGTGCTACAAGCACTATGTGTGCTACACTGCTACATGCATGATTCCACGCCAATCTGGCTCATCCATTGTTGTTCGAGGAACAGGATCGAATGCAGTTCATATGTTTCTCCCACCTTGGCACATAAACATTTTAGACCCTCTCTTTGTTCATATGTTTCTCCTGCAATGCGGGAGTCGTGGAGCTGCAGCGGCGTGGAGGCGGAGCATTCTTGGCCGTGCTACTGGCGGGCCTCTAGCGTAGCTCCCGTGGCGATGGCCCAGGGATGTTGTCGGCAGTCTCACCGGTGAGGAGTTTGTGGTGGCTGGTTATGGCATCATGCCGAGCTGTCGTGCCTCATGAGCACCGTGGCCGGCTGTAACATCTCAACTTTTCAATAAAGAAAGAAAGAGAGAGTTTCCAAAAACCCAAATTTGAGAACCAACAAAAACTTTTTATCACCATATAGTGCTATGCATATAGATCACCTTGTTAATTATTTTAGTGTGCATTTTGCCATGATGATTGCTTGTTTGATTTTCTATTGCCCTAAAACCCTAACCAAGGATCTCTTGATCATCCATTTGGGAGGAAAAAGAAAAGAGAAAAGAAAATAGAAAAGTCACCTCAACACACACATATGGCTTATGCCATTTTTGCAAATTCTTAACCTAGACCACTTTGGCTTGCACCATTGTTTGGAATTGGTTACTAAACACTTATAAACCCTTTTGGAATCAAAGAAACCCAAATCAAATTGAAATCAAATGCAATTTCCAATTCACATGCAATATGGTCACATGTGACATTTTTAGTCTGATGCCATCTTTGAGCCCCTGGTTTGGAAGATTTCTAAACTAAACTTTTCCCAATCTTTGCACCTCATCCAAGACAACATCAAGGTGAACAACTTTGCCCAAAACCACCCCTGCAAATTCTTTCTCAAAATCAAATGGGGATCAAGCAAAGTTGGAACCATAATGCAATTTGAAGATCATATGCAATATGTGATTTTGCATTTCAACTCCATTTTGACCACCACCACCTCCATTCTACTTCTAATATTATATCTTTACACTCCACCAAAAATCTCTTTGAAATTCAAAAATAAGTTTCTTGCGGCCATTTCCACAAACACTTGGTAGGCAGAGTTGAAAATGTTGCCCATACTGAAATTGGGCTTGGACCAGGTCCAACCCTGGCCACCTCTGCTGCCCTGAAGCCTCACCTCACCTCTCAGCATCAGCTCCAGCACCTGCAAGCACTGGACATTGGTCATCTTGACCAAAACCTTCCATGCCCGTGCTCACCATGCCATCACCATACCATCTCCCTCTCTGGTCACCTCCACCCTGCACCACCTTGTCCATTAGCTCCCTCTCACTCTCCTGATCACGCCAGACCCCAGCCTCGACAAAAACTTGCATCACATGGACCGGAACGAGACGCGCCCAGACGTGCCAGTGACGTGCACACGCGCGCCAGAGCGCGCACGGCGAACGCCACGGGCACGCCAGAGCGTGACGACGCCCGACGCACCACGCCTCCACTTGCCATTGCCGCTCGCCAGTCGCTGCGCCAGACCACCAGGAGACTCGCAGACATGCCCGTTGGACCGCGGGATGGTTGTGGTCGTCGTCACCGTCGACGCGACCCGCCACGGACCTGCTAGCTTCCGTCAAGCTCACGATCACATTCGTGCACCGTTTTCCCCGCAATCAAGCGCTACGTCACCGCCAGTGCGTCGCCTGCTCGCGTGCATCATCTCCAGTACCCCTGCGCCGCTGTAGCGCCGAGGCCATGGCTGACCTCACCTCAGACCCGCGGCCTCTCCTCGCTGCTATAAAAGGAGCACTCCTCGCTCTCAATTGAGCACACACCTCGCTTCCCCTCTTCTCCCTGAGTCGCCTAGCCACCTCGCCGCTCCACATTGCCCACCAGAGCTCCCCAATTGCTACCTCACCGCCGCGCTCCGTCGCAGAAGATCGCCGGAGTTGGAGGCCATCCCAGGAGACGCCACTGCTACCAGGAGAACCGTCGTCTTCGACAACGTCGCTGCGCACATCGCCGTCGACCGCCGGAGCTCCGTCGAGCTCGCCCACCGTCCACCGTCGCCGCCAGTAAGCCCTCTTCTCGTCAGTGACGACGACGTCTCTGGGCCGTGCGATCCTCTTCTAATCGTGCGGCTCCCATTCAACGTACCGATTTACTGAATAAAACCCACTGACGCGTGGACCCCACGCTGTCAGCTGGCCCGCTGCGTTGCTGGGCCGGCCCAATTCCCTCTCGCTCTGCTTAGCCCGTTAGCATTTCCCGCCAGCCCACTTAGTTTGAATTCAAAATCCAGTTTAGATTTATTTTGCAATCTGATGACAACTTCAAATTTAAATAGGGACAAATCTACTTGGCCAGATTTTACAAACTTTATATTGTTGGAAAGCTGAGAGTTTTATCTATCCAACCCCACTGGTTTGAACCCTAGATATGTGGTAGAATTAAAGAAGCAAAATAAACAAGGCAGGGACTTTTGTGACTTCAAAAAATTATTAAAAATCAACCGACCTTGAAGCCCTTGTAGACTCCGCCATCCAAATGGAGGGCAAACTGCATCAAGCCAACGAGAACCGCAAGCGCCGCATGATGAATCAGAGTGGGCCCAACAATACCCCAAGGTATCGCCCCAGCTCAAGCGGAGGCTTCGCCTCCAGGAACAACAAGCCCAATGCACAGATGTCACGTCCGGGTTTTCAGAACCGGAGTGGAGGAAACCCCAGGCCAGGAGGCCACCACTACAACAACAACAACAACAACAACAACAACAACAACAACAACAACAACAACAACAACAACAACAACAACAACAACAACAACAACAACAACAACAACAACAACAACAACAACAACAACAACAACAACAACAACAACAACAACAACAACAACAACAACAACAACAACAACAACAACAACAACAACAACAACAACAACAACAACAACAACAACAACAACAACAACAACAACAACAACAACAACAACAACAACAACAACAACAACAACAACAACAACAACAACAACAACAACAACAACAACAACAACAACAACAACAACAACAACAACAACAACAACAACAACAACAACAACAACAACAACAACAACAACAACAACAACAACAACAACAACAACAACAACAACAACAACAACAACAACAACAACAACAACAACAACAACAACAACAACAACAACAACAACAACAACAACAACAACAACAACAACTTCTTCAACAACAACTTCTTCAACCGCGCTCCGCCCAGAGCTCCCAACAACAACAACAACACCAACACCGCTCCGAGGACTGGGAGCAACGCCATCCCCGTCGCAACCAAGGACAAGGCCACAATCACCTGCTATGAATGTGGAGTTGTGGGACACTACTCCAATGAATGCCCCAAAAGGTTAGCCAAGATCGCCGCCAACACCGCTGCACCTGCTCAGCAGCAACGCCGTGTCTCCACCGGCAAGAAGTTCACCCCCAACAACCCGAACAACCGTGGAGGCCGCCTCTTCCACATGAACGCCGAGGAAGCCCAGGAAGCACCAGACGTGGTGCTGGGTATGTTCTCTGTTAACTCAATACCAGCAAGTGTGTTGTTTGATTCCGGAGCATCGCATTCATTTGTTACAGAAGATTTTGTTTGCACTAGTAAGATTCAACCAATCAGTTTGAAACATGTCATGATAGTTCAAATACCTGGGTCAACCACCAAAGCTAGAAAATTTTGTAAAGATGTACCCATCAGAATTCATGAAATAGATTTTTACGCCAACTTGATTGTTCTGGGAACAAAAGGATTGGAAGTAGTACTGAGTATGGATTGGATGTCGAAACACCATGGATTGATTGACTGTGTCAAGAAGGCCATCACCATGACTAGTAGCACCGAAATAATAATAGAACATATATCTGAGAGACTACCCAGAAAGTTCACCTGCAACCAGAGTTTAGCCAAGCCAACCCTGGATCAGATCAGGGTCGTTTGTCGATACCCTGATGTGTTTCCGGAGGATCTACCCGGTATGCCCCCAAATCGGGATATCGAGTTCATCATCGAGTTAATCCCTGGAACAGGACCTATAGCCCAGAGAGCCTATAGCATGAACCCCGCAGAGTTAGTGGAACTGAAGAAGCAACTAGATGATATGCTGTACAAAGGTCTGATTCGACCAAGTGCGTCGCCTTGGAGATCGCCAGTTTTGTTTGTAGATAAGAAAGACGGTGCCACTCGTTTATGTACGGATTACCGTAAGCTTAACGATGTCACCATCAAAAACAAATACCCCTTGCCAAAGATAGAAGACCTGTTTGACCAGCTGACCGGTGCCCGAGTGTTCTCTAAGATTGATCTTAGGACAGGTTACCATCAACTGAAGATCCGTGCAACAGATATTCCTAAGACCGCCTTTACCACCAGATATGGATTGTATGAGTACAATGTCATGTCATTTGGATTGACCAATGCCCCTGCTTATTTCATGAATCTCATGAATAAGATCTTTATGGACATTTTGGATAAGTTTGTCGTTGTCTTCATCGACGACATTCTTATCTACTCCAAATCCGAAGAAGAACATGAGCAACATTTGGGAGTTGTCCTAGAAACCCTTAGGCAGCACAAGTTGTACGCCAAGTTTAGCAAATGCGAGTTTTGGTTGAAGGAAGTAGGATTCATGGGACACATCTTGTCTGCAGGAGGTATTGCCGTAGATCCCGCTAAAATCAAAACAGTTGAGGAATGGAAAGCCCCAACCACCCAGACTGAAGTCCGGGCATTTCTGGGATTAGCGGGATATTACCGCAGGTTCGTTGAAGGATTTTCCAGCATCGCAAGACCAATGACTCAACTGCTGAAGAAGGACAAGAAGTTTGATTGGAATGACAAATGTGAAGAAAGTTTCCAGCAACTCAAGCGCAGATTAACCACAGCCCCAATTCTGATCGTGCCCGATGTCACCAAGCCATTCGACGTCTATTGTGATGCATCCAAGATTGGTCTTGGATGTGTGTTGATGCAAGGAGGCAAGGTGATATCATACCTATCAAGGCAACTGAAGCAACATGAGCAGAACTATCCAACTCATGACTTGGAGTTAGCAGCCGTAGTCTTAGCCCTCAAGGTTTGGCGTCATTACCTCATGGGTAATCGATGCGAGATATATTCAGATCACAAGAGCTTGAAGTATATTTTCACCCAGAAAGAGCTGAATATGAGACAACGCACATGGATAGAATTTATCAAGGATTATGACATGGAAATTCACTACCACCCCGGCAAGGCCAATGTGGTAGCGGATGCTCTGAGTAGACTGTCGTGTTAGTTGAATTCCATGATCGCAATCGAGCAGCCCAGCCTGTTTCAAGAGTTTGAACAATTTATACTAGAGCTAGTGAGCGAAGGATTCTTAGCAAGCATTGAGCTCCAACCCACTTTGATGAGTCAGATCAAGGAAGCCCAGAAGGTAAATGCCAGCATTGACGGAATCAAGAGTCAGATAGCTGCAGGAAAGGCACCGGGATTCACCATAGATGATGAAGGAGTTCTTTGGTACAACGGACGCTTATGTGTGCCGTCAGATTCAGAGTTGAAGCAAGTCATTCCGAAGGAAGCTCACAATACCCTATATTCCATTCACCCCGGAGGAACCAAGATGTACCAAGATCTGAAGGAACAATTCCGGTGGCACGGAATGAAGCGAGAGATAGGAAGCTACATCGCCAAGTGTGATATCTGTCAACGAGTCAAGGCAGAACATCAGCGACCCGCAGGACTGTTGCAGCCATTACAGATTCCTGAATGGAAATGGGATTCTGTAGGGATGGACTTTATCACAGGTTTGCCCAAATCAAGTAGAGGAAATGACTCCATTTGGGTAGTTATCGATAGGTTAACCAAGGTCGCACATTTCATCCCCGTCAAGACCACCTACCAAGGCCCAAAGCTAGCTGAGTTATACATCTCCAGAATAGTTAGCCTGCACGGAACCCCGAAGTCTATAGTATCAGATGGAGGATCGCAGTTCACCTCAAGATTCTGGCAGAAAGTGCATGAAGGATTAGGAACCCGTCTGAATTTCAGCACAGCTTATCACCCGCAGACTGACGGACAGACCGAGAGAGTCAACCAAATACTTGAAGATATGTTGAGAGCCTGTGTGCTAGAGTATGGATCCAAATGGGAAGACTGCCTACCTTACGCAGAATTCTCCTACAACAACAGTTATCGAGCCAGCTTACAGATGGCCCCCTTTGAAGCCCTGTACGGAAGGAAGTGCCGTACCCCTCTGAACAGGTCAGAAGTCGGAGATAGTCAAGTCTTCGGCCCAGATATACTCCGCGAAGCTGAAGAGAAGGTTCACAAGATCCGCGAATACCTCAAGACCGCCCAGTCAAGACAGAAGAGCTACGCCGACAAGAGACGCCGAGATATGACCTTCGACATCGGAGATTTTGTGTATCTCAAAGTCTCGCCCCTCAAAGGAATGCAGAGATTCCAACTCAGAGGAAAGCTAGCCCCCAGATATGTCGGACCCTTCAAAGTTCAGAGTCACCGAGGAGAAGTGTCTTATCAGCTTGAACTGCCGGAAGAAATGTCCGCGGTACACAATGTGTTTCACATCTCACTACTTCGGAGGTGCTTAGAAGTGCCGGAGAAGACCGAAGTGTTCAAGAACATCGATCACAGAGCTATTGATATCAACAAGGACCTGACATACCGCGAAGTGCCTATCCGCATACTCGAAGAAGCTTTCAGAACCACCCGCACCAGAAGTATCAAGTTCCTGAAAATTCAATGGAGCAATCACACCGAAGAAGAAGCCACTTGGGAGCGCGAAGAAGATATGAAGAAGGAATACCCAGATCTCTTTAGTACCTAGTTTTCTTTAGATCTGGGGACGAGATCTTTTGTAAGGGGGAAGGGTTTGTAACATCCCAACTTTTCAATAAAGAAAGAAAGAGAGAGTTTCCAAAAACCCAAATTCGAGAACCAACAAAAACTTTTTATCACCATATAGTGCTATGCATATAGATCACCTTGTTAATTATTCTAGTGTGCATTTTGCCATGATGATTGCTTGTTTGATTTTCCATTGCCCTAAAACCCTAACCAAGGATCTCTTGATCATCCATTTGGGAGGAAAAAGAAAAGAGAAAAGAAAATAGAAAAATCACCTCAACACACACATATGGCTTATGCCATTTTTGCAAATTCTTAACCTAGACCACTTTGGCTTGCACCATTGTTTGGAATTGGTTACTAAACACTTATAAACCCTTTTGGAATCAAAGAAACCCAAATCAAATTGAAATCAAATGCAATTTCCAATTCACATGCAATATGGTCACATGTGACATTTTTAGTCTGATGCCATCTTTGAGCCCCTGGTTTGGAAGATTTCTAAACTAAACTTTGCCCAATATTTGCACCTCATCCAAGACAACATCAAGGTGAACAACTTTGCCCAAAACCACCCCTGCAAATTCTTTCTCAAAATCAAATGGGGATCAAGCAAAGTTGGAACCATAATGCAATTTGAAGATCATATGCAATATGTGATTTTGCATTTCAACTCCATTTTGACCACCACCACCTCCATTCTACTTCTAATATTATATCTTTACACTCCACCAAAAATCTCTTTGAAATTCAAAAATAAGTTTCTTGCGGCCATTTCCACAAACACTTGGTAGGCAGAGTTGAAAATGTTGCCCATACTGAAATTGGGCTTGGACCAGGTCCAACCCTGGCCACCTCTGCTGCCCTGAAGCCTCACCTCACCTCTCAGCATCAGCTCCAGCACCTGCAAGCACTGGACATTGGTCATCTTGACCAAAACCTTCCATGCCCGTGCTCACCATGCCATCACCATACCATCTCCCTCTCTGGTCACCTCCACTCTGCACCACCTTGTCCATTAGCTCCCTCTCACTCTCGTGATCACGCCAGACCCCAGCCTCGACAAAAACTCGCATCACATGGACCGGAACAAGACGCGCCCAGACGTGCCAGTGACGTGCACACGCGCGCCAGAGCGCGCACGACGAACGCCAGGGGCACGCCAGAGCGTGACGACGCCCGACGCACCACGCCTCCACTTGCCATCGCCGCTCGCCAGTCGCTGCGCCAGACCACCAGGAGACTCGCAGACATGCCCGTTGGACCGCGGGAGGGCTGTGGCCGTCGTCACCGTCGACGCGACTCGCCACGGACCTGCTAGCTTCCGTCAAGCTCACGATCACATCCGTGCACCATTTTCCCCGCAATCAAGTGCGTCACCGCCAGTGCATCGCCTGCCCGCGTGCATCATCTCCAGTACCCCTGCGCCGCTGTAGCGCCGACGCCATGGCTGACCTCACCTCAGACTCGCGGCCTCTCCTCGCTGTTATAAAAGGAGCACTCCTCGCTCTCAATTGAGCACACACCTCGCTTCCCCTCTTCTCCCTGAGTCGCCTAGCCACCTCGCCGCTCCACATTGCCCACCAGAGCTCCCCAATTGCTACCTCACCGCCGCGCTCCGTCGCAGAAGATCGCCGGAGTTGGAGGCCATCCCAGGAGACGCCACTGCTACCAGGAGAACCGCCGTCTTCGACAACGTCGCTGCGCACATCACCGTCGACCGCCAGAGCTCCGTCAAGCTCGCCCACCGTCCACCGTCGCCGCCAGTAAGCCCTCTTCTCGTCGGTGACGACGACGTCTCTGGGCCGTGCGATCCTCTTCTAATCGTGCGGCTCCCATTCAACGTACCGATTCGCTGAAGAACACCCACTGACGCGTGGACCCCACGCTGTCAGCTGGCCCGCTGCGTTGCTGGGCCGGCCCAATTCCCTCTCGCTCTGCTTAGCCCGTTAGCATTTCCCGCCAGCCCACTTAGTTTGAATTCAAAATCCAGTTTAGATTTATTTTGCAATCTGATGACAACTTCAAATTTAAATAGGGACAAATCTACTTGGCCAAATTTTACAAACTTTATATTGTTGGAAAGCTGAGAGTTTTATCTATCCAACCCCACTGGTTTGAACCCTAGATATGTGGTAGAATTAAAGCAGCAAAATAAACAAGGCAGGGACTTTTGTGACTTCAAACAATTATTAAAAATCAACCAAAAATGCTATTTAGTTAATTCCAACTCCTATAGCTCAAATTTTACTTACACTAATTGTTTCTGCAATAACATGGCATGGTTACTTTGAGTGATCATGGCCTAGTTTAATTAGAGGACGATATGGCTATTTCTAGTCATTGATATTGTCCAAAACTATCAATAAATCATATGGGAGCTTTTCTCTCATTTAAATCTTGTCACAAACATTTCAAAATGAGATAGAGACCCTGGTCTATAGGTTCTCATATGGAATTGTTTGATGATATTAAATCATTTCTATGTTAGGATTAAATTGCATGAGGTGCTTCACCTTATTTAAATCCTTTTCTTAAATGATAAGTATGAAGAGGTTGACTTTGGTCAACCTAGGTCATATATTATTCAGGAAAGAAAATAAATCTTAATAAGATAATGAGAGGAAATTATTTCTCTAAAGAAGGAAAAGAAACCACTTAATTAGTATGAGAGGAAATTATTTTTCTTAAATAAGAAAACAAAGTCCACCAACCTAGTGTTAATGTGTGATGCTAGCCTAAGTTTGTGTGACTCATGTGTGTGTGCTTAGTTTAGTACTTAAGTTTTGTATGATGATTCTATACCCCATATTCGTATTTTAGACGCTAGTACCGAGGAGTATCAAGAGGAGGAGGAGGTCTACTTCCAAGGAGAAGAAGACCACTTTGACCAATTCCCCAACCAAGGCAAGATAATACTCTTGCAAAGTGCAAAGCTCACCCAGAGCAAGGCATCACCCCTTTTACTTTATGTTAATGAGCCTTCTCCAAGTTTTTACTTTACAAGATTTATTACTTTTGTTTTATGAAAGTACTTTTTGATTTATGATTCACTTGGTTAGTATTGGATTAGTACAAGAGTATCAAAGTTAGCCTAGAAGCAAAGCAAACTACTTAGCACCCCTCATACCTAGTTGCTAGTGCTAAAATAAAAAATGACTACTCTAGATGGGAACATGTGTTTGTGAAATGATGGTGAAAACCTTGGAATGATGAGTCATTTCCATTAAATGATTTTGAAGGTGAATATGACGTGAATTTGACTTGGTGAACTTGATAAAAAATGATGATTGAGTTGGATGCGATACCATTCCAATTCTTGAGTACCCCCACAATACCTGATTATGGGTAAGGCTTAGCTGGAAATTTATGTGTCTTAGTATGGGTTCCCTCTAAACAAGCATCATAGAGGTTATGCCGAGGCTGCCTCCGTTGAAAGTGAATTGACGTGAAATGAGGTGAATGTACGACCCAAGCCCTGTGCAGTTCCCGGGATAACAGTTGGCTATCACCGGAGGTCAAGCTCATGGGGAGAGGTGCCTATACTAGGATGTGTAAGTGAAAGGTAATGGTTGATGATCCGCGTACTGAGTTACGATGATTCGGGGTTATCCCTGACGAATGTAATCAAATGTTGTGGCACAAGTGTGCAACCTCTGCAGAGTGTAAACCTATTCGAATAGCCGCGTCCGCGGTCATGGACAGTTGGAAAGGCCATACTGTCTCCGTCATCAGAAATTTATCTCTTTGGACTTGTGATTTTGAACTTGAACGGTGACTTTGAATTTGAATCACAACAGAGTTGTGGGAATGACACTAATGTTCCCACTTGAGTTAGTTAGCACATGAGGAGTCTTTTACTAAAATGTTTATGAACAAAAATTAGCTTTATGCAAACCACCCTAGAGCTTAGAACACTCACAATAGCAATATTAGTACTTACATTAGTATTAGTTTGCGAGTACTTGAAAGTACTCACGGCTTTGTCCCTGGCTATTCAAATGGCCAGACTATGAAGCCGAACAACAATATGAAGATGACAGCCAGCAGGACGTCTACGACAACTAGGAGCTTCTAACGTCAAGCGTTGCCTGTGGAATAGATAGTCCACTACTACTTCGCTTTCGCTACGTATTTGTGTAATGATCATTAGATCAAGTGTTGTAATGAGACTGGATCAGGTGATCCTATTTTTATGTAATGACTATGTTGGTATTGTAATGAATGATGACTCTATGATATTCAACTGTTATGTCTCGCAAAAACAATCTTCCTGGGATTGTGATGTATGGCATAATAGGCATCTGGACTTAAAAATCCTGGTGTTGACACCGGCGGCGGCACACCATTCGCACACCGGCGGCGGCGCAGGCCAGATCTCCTGGTTGGGACGCAGCCTTGGTCACTCACTGTGCTCCGGTTGGCACCTGGCAGCCGCGCGTTGCTTCATCATTCTCCTGTTCGGCATCCCGACACATCGTCTTCTCCGCTGCCAGCTAGGAGCGTTGGGCTACTGGCGCGATTTTTAATAAAGGTGGCGGTCATTTGGTTTCTCTTATGCAAAGATGAAGGGCTTCCTGAGGCATGTCCTTCTTGATCTGGCCGAAGTGTTGAGTTTCGGAAGGCTCCGTCGGCGGATGTAACAGTGCACCTCTTACCTGGAGTTTGTTGGATCGGGTAGTATTCGGTCGTGCGCACCCATGTTTTTATTCCGACCGTTTGGTTCCGGAGGGAGTGGCGCGAAGCTCTGTTCTGTGTTGTCATCTGGTGAAATTTTGGTCCATGATGAAGTCAGAGGCGGGAATATCATGGAGGCCGGATTGGAGGACTAGCTAAGGGGGTTCAAACGTTTGTGCTTTTGAGGGACTTGCTTGGTATTCCGGGCTTCGCAGCAGGGTATGAAAGTGGGGGCGGCTGCACAGGTGAAGTTCAGCGTCTTACCTTTCAGGGTGAAAACCCAAGGTCTGGCATTAACTGGTTGTGTCTGTCAATGATCTTGTTGAAGGCATTGTTTTGAGAGCGGGGACAATCTTCAAGGTGAAAACGTAAGATCTTTGATCGGGCGACGACAGTGTTGGTGCACTGTTTCCTTCTTGGAGACGTCGTTTTCGGGAAGTCTGTATTTCACAGGCTGGGTGTAATTGGTATCTTTTAATATTAATATATTTCCTTTATCGAAAAAATCAGCTCACAGCTCTCTCTCTCTCTCTCTTGCATGTATATCGCCCCGAAACACTAGTAGAAAAAAGGCTTTCCATCTCAACCCATTAGTCCCCAAATACTTTGACTCGAGACTAATCGGGTCTTTAGTCCCGGTTCTGCTGGTGAACACCAACCGGGAATAAAGGGTACCCTTTAGTCCCGGTTGGTAACACCAACCGGGACTAAAGGGGTGTCCCCAACCGGGACTAAAGGTTTTTTCTGGTTTTTACTCCCCACGCACCCTTCACCCCCCCCCCACCCCGTAGATCGCATTTTTTGCTTTGTAAAATACAAAAGAAAATGATAGAAAATTCAAAAAATAAAATGTTTTCAGATTCTTGTATGTTATGCAACCTACTATTCGGAGAAATTAAGAAATTCGAATTTTCACTTTTTTGCAAAAAAGGTTTGAAAAATGGTAAAACCGCATTAACTTTTGCATACGACGTCGGGAAAAACGTATAATATATTAAAATCATCGTGGGAAAAAGTTACATCCGAATTCACCTGAATTTACCCGGTTAGCCAAATTTTAGATTCTCCAAATCCAAATGAAAATACGAAAGCAGGAAGATTTTAGTTTTTGCTATAAATTACGGATTTTATATTTTTTTATTTTTTAAAAAAATAAAATTAATAATTGCATCCTGCATAAAGATTACTATTACTTTTATCCAATTTTTTGATTTTCAAATTTTTAGGTTTTAGGTTTGGCAAAAAAATATTTAAAAATTATAAAAATTAAAAATAATACAAATTAAAAGTTAATGTTTATTTATTTATTCAAGATTATTATTACATCATTACTTTTGTTTATTAAAAGAATTATTTGAAATTCAAACAATAAAGAAATGTGACATCGACCAACGTGTTAATAGGATTGATATGATACTAGTATCACATACATGCGTGCGAAGCACTTGGATGCGGAACGGGATGGAACTCGGAAGTTAAGCGTGCTAGTGCTAGAGTAGTGAGAGGATGGGTGACCGAGCGAAAAGTTTGACCACGAGTAAGTAATTTGACTAGAGATAAGTGTAGTTAGAGATAGAGACTAAACTATGCAAATAACTGAAATAATAGAAATTTTGAAAAAATAGAAAAAAATGGAGTGAAAAAAAATTAGAAAAAATAAAATTGGACCTGGAGACATTTTCGCTTCGACGCACAAAACCACGTGGATGTACCTTTAGTCCCGCTTCGTAAGCAACCGAGACTAAAACATTATGAACCGAGATTAAAGGCAATGTTTCTACTAGTGAAATAAATAGTCTCTGGATTAAGTGTAACCCAGCCGGAGCTTAAAACTCAACCCTCCAAGTCACGTACTAGTGCGGATCTGGACCAGCTCTTGCCTCCTCCGGCTACCGCCGCTGCTGCACCCGTGGAGATGTACCAATCTGGGCATTCGCAAGCTGCAGCGGACAAGCACTTATTTCTAATTTGTTCTATGTATTTTTTTCATCTATAGTAAATTGCTCGCACCTCCCTAGCTAGTAACTTCAATTAGCATTTGTGCACGTGATCCCTAAAAATCACGCTTCTTATGTTCTTGCTTTACGTGTATGCATGCCAGTTTTAAATTAGGGATGGCAGCAGTACAAAATACTGATAAGCCCTAATCCTGGTAATGAGCATAATTGAGGTACAAGGATCATTTGCCACAATATGTTAAACTATTGGGTCCTATTCGCATATGTGCGATGGTCTGTTCAAGTTTGGAAGGTATGTTTCGATCCTGTCCCTTGAACAACAATTGGTGGTCTAGATTGCCGTGGAATCAGTAGTACACATAGTGCTTGTAGCACTAGATACTCTCTCTTCATTTTAGTTACTCCAGGTTTGATATTCTGCTATTTGATGGTTTTTAGGTACTCAGGTTTACTATTATACATGCTACCAACATTTTCACTTCTTTTCAGGCTTCGACACGGTTGGTACTTGGAATTTTACCATTTAATCTAGTTCGCTATGTTACAAATAAATGATATACATCTACAAAAAAAATGATATTGTTTGAATATGTCTAGACCTTATTTATCAACTAGAATGCTTACTATATGGCATAAGAAGACTATGTGGTTTGGTTTTTTATTTTTTTTTTGATTTTTTTGAATTTTGTATGCCCATTTGAATCTAGGTTTGACCAAGATTTAAACAAGTTTAAAATATGAAAATGGAAAGCTAAGAATGGTTAGTTACTCTAAAATGAAGCTTTTGGGAGGTACTTGAAATTTTTATGTTTGAAACCCAAAATCACTTCTCTTCATGTTTGACTTCATAAGATAAACTTTAGGGTTAAGGGTAGATACATGATTTTTCTTGTTTGGATATGTTTAGACCTTGTTTATCAACTTGAATGTGTACCGTATGACATAAGAAGACTATGTTTTTGAAATTTTTATGTCCATTTGAATCTTGGTAAAATCTTAGGTTTGACCAAGATTTAAACAAGTTTAAAACATGAAAATGAAAACGTAAGCATGTATCCTTCTTAGTCACTGTATAATGAAGCTTTTGGGAAGGATTTTGAAATTTCCATGTTTGAAACCCAAAACCACTTCTCTTCATGCTTGACTTCATAAGACAGAGTTTAGGGTTAGAGGTAGATACATGATTTTTCTAGTTTGAATATGTCTAGACCTTGTTTATCAACTAGAATGCTTACTATATGACATAAGAAGACTATGTGCTTTGGTTTTTCTTTTTTTTTTGAATTTTTTGAATTTTGTATGCGCATTTAAATCTTGGTCAAATCCTAGGTTTGACCAAGATTTAAACAAGATTAAAACATGAAAATGAAAAAGTAAGCCTTGATCCTTCTTATTCACTCCAAAATAAAGCTTTTGGGAGGGTTTTTAAAATATCCATGTTTGAAACCCGAAACCACTTCCCTTCGTGCAGAGTTTAGGGTTAGGGGGGTAGATACATGATTTTCTGGTTTGAATATGTCTAGACCTTCGTTGATCAACTTGAATGCTTACTATATGACATAAGAAGCTTATGTGCTTTGGTTTTTTCTTTTTTGATTTCTTTTTAGAATTTTTATGTCCATTTGAATCCTAGTCAAATCCTTTGTTTGACCAAGATTTAAACAAGTTTAAAACATGAAAATGTAAAATTAAGCCTGGATCCTTCTTAGTCATGAAAATGAGTTAACTTGGCTTTCCTACCCTTGAATCCATAGGAAACTTTGTACTAATGCAGTCTAATAATCACCCGAGTTTTACACCAACAGGTCTATCACTTACGTGTGGCGCCCATGCGTGAGATCCCACACTTCAGTGAGCGTAAGTCACGTGCGGTAGGTACGCAAACTCCCAGACATCTTCTTTGTCAAGAGAATACGCACAGGATGTGTATCGGAGAGTCTCTGGATCCTTCAGGATCCTTCGGTTGTCCCTCTCAAAAAAACATCTCTCTCATTCTCGGCCTCGCTCGACTTGCTCGCTCGCTCGCTCGCACCTCTTGCGCACAGACAAACCCTGCACAACAGTCAACATCACCCGAAAAAATAGGAGACACCATAATGCTCTCCCTTCTTCTCTCCTTCCGAGTTTCACTCGACGGGCAAACACACATGTGCTTCATAGTAATAATAAAAAAGTAAAAGAATCAACCTACCAATCTATAATTAAATAGGTTAAACTAGGGTTTTGCCCAGTACTACAGATCAAGTTGAAAAAATATCCAACTACGGGGTTCGATTTTGGCCTACAAATATAAAATTAAATAAGTTGAACTAGTATTCCTCTAAAAAAACATTTTGGTTTGCATTGTTTGATACTTTTCATACCTAGAGTGCATCACAATTTTTTGATTTGATGCTTTGCTTTGCCAATTTTGATTTTTTTCTAACCACCTTCTCTTTGATTTTAAATTTAGGTCAAACTATCGGTGCCTACTATGTGTTCTACTTGAATTGGATGAAGCGTGCGCACATGATATGTTTTGCCATTGTTTTGGCTTCCACACATCTTGTGGCATCCAAGTATTTAAGTTAACTTGTTTTTTTAATTGTAATTCATGTACCCTTCCTCCCAATTAAATTTTAGTTTTTCATTTTTTCCATTTTTTATATTTTTATGCCCATTCTGATGTCATATAGTAAGCATTTAAGTTGATAAACAAGGTCTAGACATATCCAAACCAGAAAAATCATGTATCTACCCCTAACCCAAAACTCTGTCTTATGAAGTCAAGTACGAAGAGAAGTACGTTTTGGGTTTCAAACATGGAATTTTCAAAAACCCTCCAAAAAGCTTCCTTTTAGAGTGACTAAGAGGGATCGAGGCTTACCTTTTCATTTTCATGTTTTAAACATGTTTAAATCTTGGTCAAACCTATTATTTGACAAAGATTCAAATGGGCATAAAAATTCAAAAAAAATCAACTTGAATCAACTTGAATGCTTACTACATATATGACATAAGAAGGCTATGTTCTTTGGTTTTTATTTTTTCTAATTTGTTTTGATTTTTTATGCCCATTTGAATCTTGGTCAAATCCTAGGTTTGACCAAGGTTTAAACAAGTTTAAAACATGAAAAGAAAAGGTAAGAATGGATCCTTCTTAGTCACTCTAAAATGAAGCTTTTGGGAGGTACTTGAAATTTTTACCCAAAACCACATCTCTTCATGTTTGACTTCATAAGACAGAGTTTAGGGGTTAGGGGTAGATACATGATTTTTCTGGTTTGAATATGTCTAGACCTTGTTTATCAACTTGAATGCTTACTATATGACATAAGAAGGCTATATATGTGCTTTATTTTTTCATTTTTTGATTTTTTCTGAATTTTTATGCCCATTTGAATCTTGGTCAAATCCTAGGTTTGACCAAGATTTAAAGAAGTTTAAAACATGAAAATGAAAAGTTAAGCATGGATCCTTCTTAGTCACTGTAAAAACACTGACACCACCAAGACAACACCAGAAAATCAACTTCTCCATAAGCGACGCCTCCAAGAAGGAAACGGTACATAAACGCTGTCGTTTTCATCCTGAAGAAAGTCACCACTCTCAAATCAAAACAATGCCTTCAACAAGAACATTTAGGCCAGATCTTCAATTTTCACCTTGAAAGATAAAACTCTGAACTTCTCCTGTGCAGTTGCCCCCACATACCAGTCACTGTTTCAAGTCACGAAGCAGCAAGTCAATTCCACCTCACCACCAAGATCCGACAACCATTGTTATTCCACTGATCGCGACTTGATGACCTTCTCCGCTAGCACCATGGAAAGAAAACGAACTCCATGATATTAATAGCCAGCATAGTTTCGAAGCGCTCCATCTGAAACCAAACGGCTCCCAATCCAGCAATCTTTAGGCATTATTTGCACAATGAATTTCGCCGGCAGGGCCTTCCGGAACACGAAAATCCACCCAGACTTGTGGGAACAAGAATCCGACAGATCTTCAAACTTGAATCCTAGGACCGCCACCTTTATTCTTCGACGTGGACGAACATAACCCCACGCCGCCATCCGCCGCCCGACGATGACTAGAAAAGAATGCCTTTGCGGGTCACTCTTATTGTCTGAGTGCTAGACAGGAGAGTTCGAATTATCTCTCTCTGTCCAATAAAGGTAGTCTAAGATTTGTTAAAATTTAAATGTATCTAGACACTAAATAACATCTAGATATGTTCAAGTTTTGATAAATCTTGGACAACATTCGTGGAACGGAGAGTATATAGATAGTGACAGCCTGACAGTGGTAATGAGCAAGACCCCGATTCTGGTGGAGAAGGCATCATGACTATGTAGAAAAAGGAGACATAAGAGATCCTGTTCATATTTCATGCCATCTCACTACAAAAATCAACTGTTATGAAGTGCGTTATGCGAGAAATTCCAGGAATCTTAGATAAAGCTGAAAATTCTTTGGACCCTGTCCTGGACCACAGGAATTAAATTTTGCAAGGATCAGAAATCAAACCGGTTGATTCCGGTGTTACAAACAGAACCGTGTAATCAACCTACCTCCAAATTATTGACTGAAAACTATAGAAAGTCGTCGTGCGGTTGAGGTTGTAATTTTTTCTGAAGAAAAATAATAATGTAAATGTAACATGGGCAGAGTTGTTTCAACAAAACGAGAATTATCTAAATATCAAGTGATCTAACTATCCAGATAATATAGCACGTGAACTTTATGATAAATAAGTAAATAAATAGAGCATCAGACAGGGACATCTGGAACTTACAGTGTATGATTGTCATGAGGTTTCTGTGAGCACTTGTTCTTTCGCAACAAGTGTAAGATGCAACTGCAACCGTAGTAACCAGAAATAGTATGGTAGTGCCGACACAGTGGGATGCAAAGACAAAAGGGGCACCACCACTAGGATGCCCCCCTTTACATCCACCTCAATCAGACACAGGTAGATTGGAGACCCATCTGGTCAAACAGGAAAAAAAAATTAGCCCCCACATAAAACAATCAATCACAGACTGCCCCGGCTATGTTAAGGTTAGCATACTAATCAGAAGTTAATCTTTAGGTGCTTCATCTTGACAACTATTAATAAAATCGGTCCAGTAAGATGTTTTAGAAGAGATCGTGTAACATCATAGTACCAAAAAAAAGGCATACGCTTACTTTAGTGCCCATTTGCAAAAGCAATTTGTAAAAACTAGAGGGTTGATTAAATGACAACT
The DNA here is from genome assembly GCF_022539505.1 of Lolium rigidum. Taxonomy (NCBI): domain Eukaryota; kingdom Viridiplantae; phylum Streptophyta; class Magnoliopsida; order Poales; family Poaceae; genus Lolium; species Lolium rigidum. Next base: position 55,104,028 of record NC_061511.1, on the reverse strand, counting down.
TGTCAGTTAAAGGGGCTATATAGCTTAAAATTCTGGCCAACATTTTGATGTTGTATTAAAGGCACCACCACTTGCTCAGAGGTCAGAGGGTGTTGCAACTTGCAGGGTAGTTGCCTCTAAGATAAGGTGAGGGAAAACATTCATGCGATAGCCAGGAGATGCAGCTGATGCATCATGAGAGGTGTACTTGATTAGCTACATGCAAGGGAACACCTACCCTTGTGAAAACAAGAGATTATCTATGCATGCATGGTCCTAACCTGTCTCATATATATTCAGCAGCAATCCAATCTAATTGGTGTTGACGTGTATAAAGTAGATTGCCTAGCCCTTTCCATCAGTTCGGACTTTTGATTCAAGTGACTAGTGCATGAAGCTTAACATGGTATCAGAGCCCCAGGTCTCGAGTTTAAATCCTGGCTTTCACAATTTATTTTAAAAAATTATCTCCCCTCTCCCCGCAGCCTCCTGCCGTGTGGTCCTGGCCTTCTACTGCCTCTTTGCCTCTCCTTCCGTGTGGTTCCGGCCTTCCGCTGCCTCTTTGCCTCTCTACACGTGTTGACGTGTACAAGTAGATTGTCTAACCCTTTCCATCAGTTCGGACTTTTAGTTCAAGTGGCTAGTGCATGAAGCTTAACATGTTGACGTGTACAAGTAGATTGCCTAGCCCTTTCCATCAGTTCGGACTTTTGGTTCAAGTGGCTAGTGCATGAAGCTTAACATGGTATCAGAGCCCCAGGTCTCGAGTTCAAATCCTGGCTTTCACAATTTATTCTAAAAAATCCCCGCAGCCTCCTGCCGTGTGTATCCGGCCTCCCGCTGCCTCTTTCCTGTCGTGTGTATCCGGCCTTCCACTGCCTCTTTGCCTCTCTACACATGTTGACTTGTCTTCTCGTCTTCCCGTCACACGTGAGAGGGGGTGTTGACGTGTATAAAGTAGATTGCCTAGCCCTTTCCATCAGTTGGGACTTTTAGTTCAAGTGGCTAGTGCATGAAGCTTAACAATTGGTTCACATTTCCCTCTCAAACATATGTTTTTAGCTAGGTAGGTAGGTAGAAACCCATATCATGCCTCCTTCCAAACGTTAGACAGGACAACTGTAACAGCCAATGCGGAACTGCCAATAACTAGGCAACCCATAATTTGACTCCTAGGTTCGAACTTGCAATAGCCTGCGTTTGTTCTTTTGTAGTACTCTTTCTATCCAACAAATGATCCCTCAACTTTGTTAAAATTTGGATGTATCATATCTACATACATCCAAATTCAGACATGGGTTGAAGCATCCTTTGTTGAACCGAAGGAGTACGTCAATATGTCTAGGTAAATTACGTTAGCTGACTCATCAGTGAACAGATTAAACAGCCAGACTACTAGGCCTACTAGTACTTCAGATCGATAAGACAATGAACCGTTGGAAGAATCTGGTTCCTAGGGAGCAGGGTGCACTGTCCCTCCATCCCAAAATATAATGCACCTTCAAAATTTGGTCGTCAATGGCTTACAACATTAACTATGATTCATACATATAATATGTCCAGAAAATGTGTATAAATATGTATGAAATGAAAGAGAATTTCAAGATGAATGTAATGATACCTTTTACACATTCTCAATCCAAAATTTTAGCATATATTACTGGTCAAAGTTATGCATCAAAGACCATGCCAAAACAATTGTGCCTTATATTTTGGGACAGAGTGAGTATCACCTTTTGTGGGTACTTTTTTATTTTTCATTTATGGTTGGATTATTATTATTATATTTCTAAAAACACCATAGTGGTGAACACATGTGTTCTTTTTACATGATATTCGTTGAGTCCAGGGAATTAAAGTTCTGACCACAAAAATCGTCCTACACTTTTTCTATGTAATGTTTGATCGGTATGCGAGGTTAACTTTTATATTATTGGTTGTTCAGGTCAGTGGGAAATTACATAAAAAAATGTTTTGCTAACATTAATTAGGATCCACTTGAGCAATGATCAAAATGATGATTAGTTATTGTTTCTCTTCCAAACAAATGATTCTTCGATGTTCTTTTGATTGGAACTGCAAAGTAATATTTCCATGTAAAGTGAAAATATTAATAATTATTTTGTTTAGTATGAGATCAGGTAAATGGAGAAAATAGCCATTTTAATTTTTGGAGATATTTCTTCCTTTCATGCAGCTAATATGTTCTGAAATATCATTTGATCTCCTGCAATTCTGATATACTCCTCCGTTGTAAAATATAAGGCCCAATTTTTTTCGCATGTATCTCTGATACACCATTTTGACCATTAATATATACTACAATATATGGTTTGAGGATGAAAAAAGGATATCATTGCATTCTCTTTTATACATATCTATGAATATATTATAACTATAAATCATAGTGCAAGTTGAAAGTTCGTTGACCGGCGAAATATAAGGGCGCCTTATATTTTAGGATAGATGGTGTATGCAATTTTTTTAGTCATATGGATTGTCCCTCCAATGAAAGTTTAATCACCAGAATTTGTAGTTTGAGAAATACAAATGACGCATATGCAAAATACCATGAGTACTAAGTAACTTGCAATTAGCCGAATGGCTTTCAAAAAAAAGTAACCTGTAGTTATGTGGATCATAATTGCATGATGCATTATGCTTCTCTTATAGGCTACTTGTCTAACTATTTAACTATTTGAATGATTGCTTCAGTAGTGGACTGGTGGTTTAAGGCTATTCAATCGACCCTCACACCATGAGAAGTGTACATAGTCACTCATTATGCTGACGACGTAGTGGATTTGGAACCGTTGGAACACGATGGCCCTAACCTTTGTAGTCTCCTCGAAATGACACGATCCGAGGCTCAATCTTGGGTTGTAGCTACTGTAGTCACCTTAGTCGTCTTGATCCCTGCTGCTTCTTAGATCTAGTGGGTTGACTTGTAGGGTGTGCGCTCGTCCAAAGCTTGTACATATTGTATAACTCTGCTTTCTATCATCGAAATGTAATATTTTTTCGTTTCTGCGATAAAAATGGTTGGTTAAGTGGTCGCCACAACACTCTACATATTCTCGATAACGCGTCTTATACCAATTTCATGCATGCCGTTGCTATGTCCTGTTTTAGTCGCCAATGTTTGGGTGCTCAAGCATCCCTACACGATGAAGTGCATCCAGTTTGTAAGCGTCTTCACATGCGTGCTAGCAATAAAAACCGTAAAGTTATATTGGATTCGATTATTGGAGTTTCGGATGACACAAACTCTATCATTGCATATGTTGTCAAAAAGTTGCGATGTCTCAGATTTATCTAAATTTGAAAGTATCAATACATTAAATAGGGTTAAAATACATCTAAATTTTGGAAATTCAATTCAGCTTCCGGGTGTGTATGCTTCCTCTACCAAATAAATTATCATATTTTGAAGCATAGAAACATTTTGACAAAAAAATCTAGATGTACATCTCTATAATATATGTACGTTCGTGAAGTTTCATGTATATAAAAAAGAGAAAATTTATCTTGTCAAAAACATTATTTTAGCATTGAATTTTGTCTTTTTGTACATGTCACAGGATAAGTCGATTTTTTTTATGAAACGACTTTATGAGCGCGTAGCACGTGAAGATATACGTGCAAACTTTTTTATTTTATTTTTTTTGAAATTCAAAATATGTGTAAGATGTATTTCAAAATATAGGAAGCATATGCTATCATGTTCCAAAACACCACTTTTTGAGATGGATGGAGTATCTAACTAAATAGCTCCTCAACTATGCAAATGAATCGTGGCCATACATTTTTAGATGGTCATGTATTAACGCGGTGAAATGAGAAAAAAGAGTGACGTATTTACACACTGGTGGAAAAAGGGGCTTTGGTCGCGGTTGGCAACTGCCATTAGTCGCGGTGGCGCAACCGCGACCAAAGTAGCGCGACTAAAGGCCCCCCCCCTTTAGTCGCGGTTCCTTACGAACCGCGACTAAAGGCCCGTCCACGTGGGCCGCAGGCGAGCGCCCGGGCGGAGGACCTTTAGTCGCGGTTCTTCTGGCCAACCGCGACTAAAGGCTTCCGCGAGGTTTAGGGTTTAGCCCCCCTCCCCCTAAATCTGGTTTCTTTTTAATTTGTATTATTTTATTTCTTTTGGGTTTTAATTTTGAAGGAGTTTCACATATTCTACGGTACTGTATACATACATGCATATGAATGTACAATTTCAAACAAATTTGAAATTAGAACCAAAAAGAATTCAAGAGGAATATACAATATATATTCAATATCGGATGACCATATACAATATATATTCAATATCGGATGACCATATACAATTTTGAACAAGTTAGTTACAAATTCTGGTGCATATAAAGTTCTACGTCATCGTAATAGTGTTCTCCTCTAGGATCGATGACTTCCCTCGCCAACCATCCAGCTAGTTCCTCTTGAAGTGGTCGGAAGCGAGCTTCGGACTAAGCGTCTTCCGGAGGTTATTCCTCGAGGATGTTGTTCTCACACTTCTGGTCCCGCTCATTGCGGTATCTCCGGATCCTCTCACAAACATAGTATCCACATAGATTGGTCCCCGGTGGCTGAGTATCCCCGGTCGTCCGCACTTGCCATTTTAAAATGTAGCTCTTTTTTGAATTCACCGACCTTGGTATCTACGAACCGTCTCCAAACCCTACGAGGCAAAGAAAATTAAATAAACAAGAGAGTTATTAATTAGTTACTTGATATTAGGAAATGATGAACGAAATAGGCCGATCGATATAGAGCGCAAATGAATGAAAATAATTACTTTTGCATCATTTTTCTCATGTCGCCCCAAAGCGCCGGATCCATATTCGGAGAGTCGTGGACGAGAACCGAGGAGGTCTGAACTTTAATTACCATAAGAATCCGAGTGGAACCTGCGGACACGATACATGCACAATCATGCATAACTCATCGATTAGCCACATACCATGCATGGAGTAAACAAAAGAGAATGTGCTCAAGACAGAAACACTCACCCAAAATGGTAAGGAAATAGAATATCACTTTTCTGTTGCTGTTTTCTAATAAACCGCCACAGGTCATCCTCCACGTCGGCGGGGTGGTGTTCTAACACATATGAATTAACGATGTGTGGGTCAATGAACCCAACATCATGGATGTTCCTTATTCGCATTTCCCTCTTCTTCATTCTGCATAATAGCGTACACAACAAGATAGTTAGGACAATATATATATATATATACATATATATATATATATAGGATAAATACTTCCTACTCCTGGGTGTAACTACACCCACGTCTCATATACTACCATACGGAAGTATATAACATACTTTATTGGTTTGAGTATGTTCGTACACTATATCTAAGATACTCCATACCAACTTTGGTGAAAAAAAATTAAATACACCCATAGTTTGCACTATATATACAAAATACATGCATATTTATACGTAAATAAATAGTGTACGTAAAAAAATGTACATACTACCTACAAAGTAGTATGTATACTACCAAAATATTCTTATATACTTCATACTACATGTATATACTCTTCGGTATGATAGATACTACCTAGATTGTGTGAAACACACGTGGGAGTAACTACACCCGGGTGTAGCATGAATATGTCCTATATATATATATATATATATATATATATATATATATATATATATATATATATATATATATATATATATATATATATATATATAGTGCAGGCAATGAACGAGATGGGGTAGAAATTAATAAATCACTTACGAACGTAGCAACCGATGATAGATTTGTCGAGGTCGCGCAGATTGAACAGACTGAAACAATTCACTCGGAGGAATTTGTACCCGGTAACGTTTGAAGTGATGCTCATATCTAACTTCCGCATAGATATAGTCTTTGGCGTCTTTATGTTTTATGTAACCCTTGTACCAATTTAGCGAGACCTTTCATTTGTCGAGGTAGATCCTCTTCCTGCGCAGGCTCGATGAGAGGGCCATTCTTCACATATGTAAATACTACGTCCTTCATTGGCGCCTCATCAAGGCCTAACGAGTGCACGAAGAGTGATACCTAATTCGGCCGCTTGTTCTCCGGCACTCGTTACGGTCAATCCATGTGCTGCCGCAGCTGCTATGATATCGGGGGCATCCGGACCGGCGGCTTGCACTATGAGCGGGGCGATCGATTGTTTACTTTGTTCCCCGAGCTGGGCAACTTCTTTCCCCCTTTCTAATTTTGTCTCGGCCTCGTCCTCCAAGGCTTTCTTCTCCGCCAACTCTTGGTTCCTCTTGAACGCGAGTGCTTGCCTACGAAGTTCACGTAAATAGTCGTCGAGCGGATTCTTCGCGGCTTGGGACGGTGTGTTCAAAAATGACTTAGCCCACTGCTTTTGCTTGTCAGAATATACTGGCTTGGGCTCGCCCTCTCTTTTCTTCTTGCACTCCTCCTTCCATTTCTCATGCTGAGCAGCCACGGCCGCTGCATTTTCCTCGACACTAAGTTCCCAAGGCCTCGGGATGAGAGGCTTCAGTGATGGCTCGGTATCTTTGTGGTTCTAGGTACATAAGGGTCCGGGTTAATAACCCGGGACTGCTACGCTTCTTCGCCGGAGGTGGATTGGGGGCGGTACCGGTGTCCGATCACCCGCCGGACGAGGACCGGGGGCGGCGTCGGCCGACGTGAATGAGGTGTATTAGGTGAAGCACCACCGCCACCGTCACCGCCACCGCCACCGTCACCGCCACCGCCACCGCCACCGTCACCGCCACCGCCACCACCACCACCGTACGGGGGTGGACTTGTTGGCGCCTCGCCTGGAAACTTGATAAATTTCTTCCGCCATAGAATGAACTGGCGCTTGACATCTCCAAGTCTTTTCACCCCTTCGGGTGTAGCAATGTCAATGTCCAGGTCCTCAAACCCTTGGACTATCTCCTCCACCGTGACACGAGCATAGCCATCTTGAATGGGGTTGTTGTGGTGGAGTGCTCCGAGTGGTAAAGCATCGCCGATGGCTACCTTCATGGACATGTTCCCGATAGGATAATACGGATGACATGCTTTCATCTCCTTTATATCGTCCACGGGGTAGCGAGGAGGCTCCGGTGCAGTAATTTCGACCACCGGAGGCTCCGGTGCGGTAATTTCTATCGTCGGTGCACCAGCCGGTGAGGCCTCCGTGGAAGCCACGCTGCTTCTTCTCCGCTGCCGGCTTCCGAGATCCATTGGATGATCTTCATGCTGCGCCCGAGCTGCCTCTCTTTCGGCTACTAGTACACTCACGGTTTTCTTCATCACATCCATTTCCGTTACCAACTGCGCCACAACATCTTTTTCCCGATCCATCTTTCTCTTACGGCTTCGTAACCGTACGGGTCATCGTTACGGGGAACCCTATTTTCCACGGAATGTGCCCCATGCCTCGTACACGTCCTCCGTGTTCGGGATTCCCGAGGGCTTTTGTCGGGGCGTCGTTCTCTCCGTTGAACTTGATCCTCCCCTCTTGAGCATCCCTCATTGCCTCAATAAGCTTTTGGGTGGGTGTAATTATTTTGCCCTGGTAAACACACTCCCCTGTCTCCGGGTTCGGCGATCCCCCATGCCCGTACCACCAGCTTTTGGCCCTTGGGTCCCATCCCTCCGTACCTGGATGGATTCCTCGCGCCCTCGGCTCGTTCTCCATCTTCTCCCACCTAGGCTGCCAAAAGCGATACCCTCCTGGCCCCATTTTATGATTGTACTCCTTCTTGGCCGCATTTTCCTTATTTTTTTCGATAGTTCAAGGAACTGCTCCGATTTCTTTTGCTTCACAAAATCTGGCCAATCATGTTGCAGTTTCTCATATTGTCCTTTGAAATCCGGAGTCTTGCCCTGGTTGACAAAGTCATGGGCTAGATTTTGCTTGTATTTCCGGAATGCGTTGGCCATCCTAGAAAGAGCGAACTGTTTGACTAGCTTGCGCCTCTTCTTGTTTTCCGCAATCTTGTTACCCTCCTCATCGTATTTGCGGTATTCCGGAGGTAGAACGAAATGTTCCATAAGCTTTTTGAAGCAATCTTTTTTTGTTCTCTTATCGACAAAAGTGAAACCAACACGTGCCTTCTTTGGCTCATTCCACTCCTGGAGGGTGATCGAGACGTTGTCTCTAACAACGGCTCCGCATTGGCTGACAAACTTGGTGGCGTTCTTGCTTGGGCTCCGGCGGCCTGCCGGTTGCTTCGTCGACAACATCGATGGTGCATGTTTCTCCTGCTTTCATCGTCTTGGTTGCGCCACGCTTTGACGACGACGTACTCGATTTTTTCGACGATCCGGCCGAGGGCTAAAATAAGAAAGAGAGTCGCGCGCGTTAGTACACACACATTTATTCAAATCGGTTAGTTGTATCACCGGACGCTCAATATGTATATATATATACCTCGGCGCCGGAGGTGGTTGCTACTTCCAATTGAAGATCGTCGTTTATCGACGTTTCTTCGGCATCATCTTGTCGACGGCGCCCTTCATCTTCACCCTCAAGGTTCGGATAAGAAGAGATATCATCTTCTTCTTCTCCGGTCGGCACAAATGGAATATCGCCTTTTATGATGCCGAACATATGGTCTTCGGCGTTCGGATCATAGTTGTCCGGAATCGGGTCAGCTCTATCGTCCGCCATATGTCGGTCCCGAAAACATGTAGTAAAAACAAATTAATTGTGTATATGCCAGCATTATCATATCTCTTCTACATATAAAGAGAGAGGGCGACGAGGGAGGCGAGAGGGGGGACGCAGTGATCGCGTGACCGAGAGAACGGTGGTGGTGGCGAAAGGGGGGACGCAGTGACCGGTGTGGCGGTGACCGAGAGGGCGGTGGCGGTGCCGAGGAAATTGTTGTTCTACATTTTGGACGAAATTCACTACAGATGATGTGTGTAATTGTTGTGTATGAGATTGTTGTGTATGCAAGATAACTGTGAGTAAATTAACAATGTTAACATTGTAAAATCAATAAGTTTACAACATTAATTTGTTATGTTAGTAACAAAACCAAATGTTGTTAGGCACACTGAATATTGTTGTGTATGATACCCTGAAAATTGGTGTTCATACCTTGAAAATTGATGTTGATTCCCTGGAAATTGTTGTTCTACATTTTGGAAAAAATACTACATATGATGTGTAATTGTTGTGTATGCAAGAGAACTGTAAGTAAAAATAACAACGTTAACAATGTAAAATTTATAAGTTTACAACATTTGTTTTTTTGTATTAGCAACAAAAACAGATGTGTAAATTTTTGTTAAATTTTGTTACATATTACATATTTGTTAAATTTTGTTAAGTCAAAATTTTGTTAGTATACAAATTTTTAGTTAAGTTAAAAAAACAAAAAAAAAACAAAAAAAAAGAGAGAGGCAGGGGCGCCGGCCGTCTCTCTCTCTCTCTCCCCGCGCCCTCGATCTCTCTCTCTCTCCCGGCCGGGCGCAGCGCGCGGGCGGCGGCGCTGCGAGTGGGGGGCGGCGCGCGGTGGCGCCGGCAACAGCGCGCGCGCGAAGACCGGCGGGGCGCGGCGGTTGTTATTCGATCGGCGCGACGGGCCGGGACGGCGAGACGACGTACGGCGGCGCGAAGACGGGGGCGGCGCGCGTTCGGCGGCGGCTCGGGCGCGGCGACGGCGGCGTGACGACGACGGCGACGGCGGCGTGACAGGAGGCGACGGCGACGGCGGGCGGGGGCTTCGGGCAGCGTCGAGGAGTTCGTCGTTCGCGCGCGGAGAAGAAGATGAGCGGCCACCGAGCCGCCGCGCGTATTTATAGTAACCACCCTTTAGTCGCGGTTGGGGAGGCGACCCGCGACTAAAGGGTACCCTTTAGTCGCGGTTGGCCACACCAACCGCGACTAAAGGGTATTTTCGCCGGGTTTTCGGTTCCCGCGGAAAAATACCCTTTAGTCGCGGTTGGCGAGGCCAACCGCGACTAAAGGTATTTTTTCAAATTACTTTTCTTTTTCAAATTACTTTTCTTTTTCGAATTACTTTTCTTTTTCAAATTACAAATAATATATCAAAAAGTAAAGAAAAATAAAACTAATTCATTTCAAAATCTGAAAAATACATATAATATATCAATAAATTCAGAAAAATAAAACTAATTCAATTCAAAAACTTAAAAATACAAATATTATATCAAAAAATTCAGAAAATTAAAACTAATTCATTTCTAAATGTTAAAAATACAAATAATGTATGAAAAAATTCAGGAAAATAAAACTAATTCATTTCTAAATCTTAAAAATATAAATAATATATCAAAAAAATCAGAAAAATAAAACAAATTCATTTCAATATGTTAAAAATACAAATAATATATCAAAAAATTAAGAAAAATAAAACTAATTCATTTCAAAATCTGAAAAATACATATAATATATCAATAAATTCAGAAAAATAAAACTAATTCAATTCAAAATCTTAAAAATACAAATATTATATCAAAAAATTCAGAAAATTAAAACTAATTCATTTCTAAATGTTAAAAATACAAATAATGTATGAAAAAATTCAGGAAAATAAAACTAATTCATTTCTTCCCGCCTCTTTCCGCCGACCCCCTCTTCCCTCCTCGTCTTCCCGCCATTTCTTCCCTGTCTTCCCGCCTCTTTCTTCCCGCCAATTGTTTCCCGCCAATTTCTTCCGGCCTCTTTCTTCCCGCCAAATTTTTCCCGCCAATTTCTTCCCGCCACTTTCTCCCCGCCTCTTTCTTCCCGCCTCTCGTCTTCCCGCTCCCATTTTTCCCGCCATTTGTCACTACATATAGGTAGCCCGGCTTGGCCGGCATTATCATCTCTACAATCTCTCATCACTCTCTCATGGCTTCCACCGCACCCACTCTAACCTACCGGCAGGTGGAGGAGCTTTGCTCCTCGAACTACCCTTGCCCTCCGGGCTACCGCGTCCCTCGCCGGCTGGAGCCTAAGCGCCGGCGGCGTGCCGGTCCCTCCCGTCCCTCGAGGTGCCGCGCGCCGGGCGGCCATCACGAACCACTACTACCTCGACCTCACGCCGGAGCGGCGGATGAATCCCCGGCGGCATCCCGATAACCGAGCATACTTGGGACGCCTTCTTCATCAATCGGCGTGAGAGGGCGCTCGCCGGGTATGAGGAGGACGGTCCGCCTCCCGGAAACTTCCACGAGGCCGGCCGTCGGCTATGGTGGTACGGCCGGACTCGCGGAGCGTCATGGACTACATCACGGCCGACGATATCCCCCGCCTGCGCTACCCTCGGTTCGAGCCACGAGCGCCGCCCGACGACGGCGACGACGAGCGGCGGCGACGACGCCGGCAACTTAGAAGGCGACGACTACCGGTACAACGGCGGCGGCTATGAAGACTACGAGTATGCATATTATACGCCTAGGCAGGAGTATGACTAAATCACTCCAAATTTCATGTATGCGGGAGTATGACTTAGTCACTCCAAATTTCCTATATGCAGGAGTATGACTTAGTCACTCCAAATTTCATGTATGCAGGAGTATGACTTAGTCACTCCAAATTTCATGTATCATCAGTGCTATCTCGAGTCAATTGAATGATTCGAAAATGGACACCAAACACATCACGAGTAATATAATTCACATGATTCATTCAACAAAGTTTGGTACAATAAATTATTACACATCATTTCTTCCCTTGTGTCCCTGCTTGCTTACGATTGTGCCGTATCCATGGAGCATCCTCATCATTTAACTTAATGCTTGGGTCGGTGTTCACTTTGAAGGGCGGAATTTCAGCAAACATATTATAATCTTCGACATGTCTGTCTTGTCCTCCACTCCCACGATGTTTCTTTTCCACTGAAAGAACAATGTGGCGCTTTGGATCATCGCATGATGTATCGATCGTTTTCTTATCTTTCCGTTTCCTCGGTTTGCTACTCATGTCCTTCACATAGAAAACCCGAGCGACATCTTTCGCTAGGACGAATGGTTCGTCAAGGTAACCAAGATTGTTGAAATCCACCATTGTCATTCCGTATTGCTGGTCCACCTTTACCCCACCTCCTGTTAGCTTGAACCATTTGCACCGGAACAAAGGGACCCTAAAGGAGGGTCCATAGTCAAGTTCCCATATCTCCTCTATGTAACCATAATATGTGACCTTTTGCCCATTCTCGGTTCGTTGCATCAAAGCGGACACCACTATTTTGGTTGGTGCTCTTTTTATCTTGGGCGATCGTGTAAAATGTATTCTCATTTATCTCGTACCCTTGGAAAGTCGTTATAGTCGAAGATGGTGTCTTGGCCAACATGTACAGCTGATCTACAACCTTATTGTCACTCATTAAATGTTTTCTCAACCAACTGCCGAAAGTCTCCATGTGGGCCTTCCTAATCCAGGATTCGGGCTTCCCGGGGTTGTCCGAGCGTAAAATATTCTTGTGTTTCTCAAAGTACGGAGCCACCAAGCTGGAATTGGTCGAAGCTGTGTGGTGTGCTTCGATCGAGAGAATGGCCGTCCATACATATCATTGATTTCCTTCCGATCGTGCCTTTTCCACTTAGTCTCCCCTCGTGCCGCGATTGAGGAAGACCAATCGGCTTAAGGTCGGGAACAAAGTCAACACAAAACTCAATTACCTCCTCATTTCCATAGCCCTTGGCGATGCTTCCTTCGGCCTAGCACGGTTACGAACATATTTCTTTAATACTCCCATGAACCTCTCGAAGGGGAACATATTGTGTAGAAATACGGGACCGAGAATGGAAATCTCATCGACTAGGTGAACCAGGAGGTGCGTCATAATATTGAAGAAGGATGGCGGGAACACCAACTCGAAGCCGACAAGACATTGGATCACATCGTTACGTAACCGTGGTAGAACTTCGGATTGATTACCTTCGAGAGATTGCATTGAGGAATGCACATAGCTTCACAATGGCTACTCGAACATTTTCCGGCAGGAGCCCCTCAAAGCAATCGGAAGCAATTGCGTCATAATCACGTGGCGGTCGTGAGACTTCGGGTTTTGGAACTTTTTCTCCGCCATGTTTATTATTCCCTTTATATTGGACGAGAATCTCGACGGGACCTTCATACTGCTCGGGCATTCAAAAAAGATGACCTTCTCTTCTTTGGTCAGAGCGTAGCTGGCACGACCTTGAAACCGTTCCGGATGCCGGTCATCAGGGTCTTTCAAACTTTGCTGGTCCTGCCGTGCTTCCTTTGTATCATTTGACTTCCCATACACGCCCAAGAAGCTTAGGATGTGTAATATCCCAGGTAATGGGGTTACAAAATTAGAGGAAACAGATGTGTGCATTGCATTCATGCATAGAAAATCTGGGGAATTTTCGCGCTTTAAAGTAAAACAGATCCACGATAGCGAAGTTTCACTTGACCTTGGTGGAATTGAAGTAGCTCATCAAGTCAAGCGCTATAAACCTCAATGTGACTTTGTTAAAACATTGTTTTGGGTAGAGATAATTTGATCTAAGGGGTTAGATCAAATGGAATTAAAAATCAGCACAACAACACTAGAATCAATGATCAAATGTTTGATCACATAAAAGATCATAATATGGAATTCCATGACATAACATTTGAACATCTATTTAACCATAAATCAAGTAACAATATAATGGAGAACTATTCTAGACTTATCTTTTCCATGTCTTAAACTAACTCATGATCCTACCATGCACCTCATGGTATTCATTTTGCTTCATCCCTGGAAACATGACAAGAAGATCAACCCTATAAATATATCTTTATATTCCAAGATATTTATTCAAACCCTCATCTTTAAGAGAAACCTTAGGATATTATTCAATACCTTCCCTAGAGAGAGAAACCATTTTTGTTAACCATAGATATTGGTGACCACATAATTATCCTTGGAGAATAACCTTAAGTTAGTATTGAAGTCCTTCCCAAGTAAGGGAGCCCATTCATATCAATTCTAGCTTTATCTATTAATGAATAAAGGACAATCTTTGAACTTAAGTATTGGGTTGTAAACCATTTCACCTTGGAGTGGTGAGATAACCAAATACCAAGTGAAATAAGACTATATCCATGACTTAGTGAAATAAGGAGTGGAATAATCCAACTAAGATAGACAATTAAATCTTTAGCCTAGCAAACTAAATAAATATTAGGAGTACACCATAAACCCTAGAATAAACCATTCCTGTATGAGAGAACTCAAGCTATAGAGTTACACTCAAGATAAATGAGGCAACACCTGAAATAAAGGGAGAGAACCATTCTTTAACCAGATGATCCTAAACCCTAAGAGCTTAAGTAAATGATATCAAGAACAAGTTGATCATGCCTAAACCATGATCATGCTCTTGAGGTATGTGAGGATAAGTTAAACCCTAATAAGATTAGTAGATATCATTCACCTCATGAAATTATAGGAAGGTAACTAGTAAACAAACCCTAGGCTTATATCCCAACCAATAATTGTAAATCAATTGGTGATAATAAGTGGAATCTTACCACATCTATTTTCTCATTCATTCATCAATTAATGAACCTAAGGGAACCTTAGAGTTAAACACTATACTTCATATGGTGAGAAACCATATATCAATATGACCAAAGTTAACTATAAAAAGAACTATACCCAATGTAGTTACTTCAATAATAAATTGAGGTTAATAATATGAAGCCAATTGATAGAAGATACAACTAATTCTCAATATCTTAGTAACTTGAGGAGAACATAAAATGTTAAGTAAACAACCACCTTAGCTTGGTTAAGGGAGATTAAACCTATCACATGCAATATGGTGTCATCTCAACTCTACAAACCTGAATTAAACCTCAACTTTAGTTTGTGTATCACTTGGGTGATCACAAATAAAACCCAAACCACAATTAAGATTCAACCCATGTGTCATTAGGTAAATAGCATTGGAACCATAGATTTGCACATCAAATAAATCTTATGCTTCAATTCTTGAACATAAGCAAAATCTTGTGCTACAATTTATAATTGAAACCATATGTATGGTGAGCAACCACTTAACCTATTAATCAAGAACCAAATCATGATGGGAGTAATACCTACTCTAGATATTTCAAGGTGTATTAAAATATAATACTAGGGATCACCTTGAATTGGGATAAGGATACTCCTTACAAGACCTTGATTAAAGGGTGATCACATAAAATAATATGCAAGTGAAACAAACTCTCAAATAAGAAACCAAGCCCTCATGATAATCTTTAAAATGCTTTGGGAAGCTATTCTCCACGTTAAATAATTCAAAAGAGAGTTGTATTGTAGGGAGGAAAAGGAAATTCTAAGAACACCCAAACTCATGGCTAAATTAAAATTTAAATAGAAATCACAAGGATACAAATAAAATCATGCAATACACATTAGTTTTGGACAATGAAATCATGCAAAAATCATTATTGATAAGTCCTAATTAAAAATAAGTATAAACATCTGAAAGCATAATTGAATTCAAATATGAATTCAAAACAGAATTCAAAATAGGAAATACCAAAACAGAAAAGAAAAACGAGAAAAAGGAAAGAGAGAAGAAAAACTTACCTGGACCTTACTGCCGTCGCAGCCCGCGAGCGATCCAGGCACCACGACCCAACAATGGCCCAAATCGCAACCCATAAGCCAGCCCAGCAAACCACCGTACCCCTTCGTAAAATATCGTCGAGGGAGAGGGTCGTCCTCATCTCTTTCCTTCGCATGGAGGACAGCACCGAGCCGTGCTTGGCTTCTCCTCGTCGTGGCAGCTCCTCCGCGTCCGAAGGCATGACGAGGCTCGACCTGCACACTATAAAAACCGAGAGATGAGCACTGGCCCGAATTCTTTCCCTCTCTGCCCAATTTCCGCATCAAATCGAAACCCTAGCCTGCAGGACCTCGACCATCGCCGTCGATGGAGGCCATCCCTAGCCTCGCCGTGACCACCATCGAGACCGCCGTCCTCGACATGGACACCATGCGCGAGGAATCGAGCCGAAGCTCTCGCCTGCGACCACGCCTGGTTGTCTTCCCCGACGCCGGTGATGGCTCAATCCGGCGAACCTGACCTCCCCGAGCTTCTCCGACCACATCATCGTGTTCCTGGTAATCTTCTGAGTCCTCTGGAAGTCTCGCCTTGCTCGATTCATCGCCGTAGCCTCGCCGCATCATCCACCCCGTAACTGCTGTCGCCGCACCTCACCGTCGAGCGAGCTCCGGCGACCCAAAGACAGCGGCGCCACCATCAAACTGACCACCGCATCACTCTGAGTCTAGCCCGCTTAGCCTGCTGCCCGCACGAGCCCGCAAACGTCGGCGATTGCCGGAATCCTGCCGACCACCGTGAGACCCTGGCATGCCTCGATTTTGACTTGGTCGTGCCCACGTGGCACGTGACCTGGCCCTGGACCCACCAGTCATAGACTGTGGGGGGTAACTGTCTGGGTACGTTTAGTCAGTTTCAGTGTTAATTCAAAATTCACTAATTACTGAAACTTTGAAATAATTTAGAAAATCCAATTTAAGTCAGAAAAATATAAATAAGATATTAAAATTCTTAGAAAAGAAAACTCTAACCAATAAAAATATAATATGAAATTTTTATTTGTAATAAAAATTTAAGTATTTAATACTTATTATTTAAGCATTTTCTCTTATTCATAATTGAATTAAAATTCAATAATTAACAAAAACTTCTAAAATTAATAAAAAACCAATAATCAAATCAGGAAAATAATAAAACTAATTTTTCCTTTGCTTATAATTTATTAAATCCTTAATAGGAGGATTTAAATCCTAATTAATAATTACTTTAATTATTAAATTCTTTAAAAATAATAAAAGGACAAATCCAATATTATTTTAATTCCAAAGTTATTAATAACTTCAACTTTATTAATGAAGTTATTAATACAAGAATTATAGAGTAATTAGGAAACCCTAGTTCCATTATAAAACAAAGTGATAACCCCATAATTTCATGTGGGATCCTAAAACCCTAATGCCATTTATAACCTAGCTCCACTATTTCATTTGAACCCTAGTTTACTTCTAAAACCTAAACCCTAGATCCTCACATGTAATCATGGCGTTCTATTTTCATACATAGAATCATAACAGCAATTAAATACTTGCCATGCCACCTAAAATTGTAGAAGCCCTATTATCAATAATTTAGTAGTCCATGTAGGCATACCTATCCAACCTAATTGATCAAATAAGGGCAACCAAATGCAAATCCTAGCTCCTATCCTTAGAGATACCAATCTTAATAGCAACCATGCCCATTATCATGCACCACCTAACCATACTCTACTAAACCCCGAGTAGTGTAAGATAATTATTAAGCATCCTATTCAGGAAACCACTATTCCTTACTTAGTGAATCCAATAACAAACCCTAGACAACCTCAACCCTAATTGATATACTTCTTATTATTTAAGAAGTATGTTCTTCAAAAGTTATTCTTTTGAAGAAAATAAGGAATCATCAACAACCCTGCTTATAAGAACCTATAAACCCTAGCTAGCTATCACCAACAAGATGAACCAATCTTGATAGCAACCTTGTATAAGTAATTGCTTAGGATGCCTAGGTTTAACTCAACCTTACAAGCCCTAGGTGTCGATGAATCCAACATTGTTGTGATCCATCTACTACTTACTCCAGAAGCAATGGAAACAATAGTAAACCATAGAACCCCACAACCCTAATTATCATACCTGTTCTTTATTAAAGAACATGTTCTTCAAAAGTTATTCTTTTGAAGTAGATAATAATTAATCATTAACCATGCCATGTAGTGTTAAAACCAACCACTATTCATTACATGTTAAGATTATACCAAATGTTATAGTTGTGTGCTATTAATCTTATTGTTATTATATATTGCAGCACCTGTTCATGATACCATGTAACCACACCTAAATAAGAACCTTGTATGAGAATCATTCTAAAAGTGCAACACACCCTGAACCAATCATTACAACTCAATGAGCATAAATCATCGGGGTTAGATCACGCTTAGAACGATTGCATCTCATACTTATGCATTATTGCATCCTTGCCAATCTTTTAAACATCGTCCTTACCGGACGATGATGCTATTTCAGAATTTGGAGTTATTGCGTATCGAAGACCTTGTCTGCATAATCTTGCAGTCAAGAAAGGCAAGTTCATCACTTGCTCATGTCATTTGAAGTATTTTTATCAAATTACTTGCAAAGTATTATGGTTATCACTATTGCACAAAAATCAAAACCACTACTTTCATAACTATGAATATGACTATGTGGTGGGCAATGGAACCATGGATTGTGTGGATATGGTGGAGGTTCCATTGCACGGGTTTATATTCATCTAGGATTAAACAACAAATGTCGCCGAGTGATTCTTGTGCCGTAATACCCGTGTTAACCATAAGATCCGGAGTGGGACGGAGTAGTCAAAAGTGTTTCCACCTCTCGTTCATCAACGGATGCGCTTTACCGTAGACACTTGTATCCGTCGGGGCAAGCGGTGGGCTGGGGAAGCCTTAAGTCCCCACGGCATAGTCCGTAGACACTTGTCGCTCGAAGTGCAAGCGGTGGGCTGGGGAAGCCTAAAGTCCCCACGGTATTGCGGTCTATGATGGGTTGCAGCTACCGGCGAAGGAGTTTGGTTCGATCCCAAACTGTTGTCGTGGTCGGGGTCCATCCTTAAGTGGTATAAGAGGACCGACGAGGACCCAGGGTCGGGGTATGCAACAAAGGGTGGGTGTTCGAGGTAGCGGAGGAACATGATTGGCTAGACCTTATACCGGGCCTCACACCAAAGGAAGTGTGGACGAGAACTTAAGCTCGGTTGGCACCAAGGTTAAGATCTCTTATGGGTAAAGCAACACACCTCTGCGAGTGTAAAGAACCGTGACCTGTCACTCCCTGTTCCGGGATATGGAACTGCGAACGCGGCCGGAAAGGAGCTCCATGAAGTTCTAGTAAACCGGTGAAGGCCGACGGACATAGTTCTTCCGAATAAAAGCAACCTCTTGAAGAAATGATTATGAAAACCTGCATTGGTATTAGACTTTCTGGTCTAATGCTGTAGCTAGTCCATTAAACACCTCTTTCCTATAATGAACTTGTTGAGTACGCTCGTACTCATCCCACTCTTAAATCCCCTGCTTAGATATGGAGGCACCGAAGGAGGATCTACAGTGCAACACGAAGACCGAGGAGTCAACAACTACTTCAAGGGACAGGAACCCGTCGGAAGAGGCGAGATACCACATCCAACAAGGAGAAACCTAGATTAGCAATAGAAAGGAACTAGCTTCCTAAACTTAGCTCCTATTTAGCTAGAATCTATTCATAGCCTCTGTAGCTAGTTAAATACTCTACAAATAGAGTTCGTGTTAGATTTAGACTACGAGTCGTTCTTCTGGAGTTTATTTGCAGTTTTACCTCATTGTAAAGTAGGAGGCTGTGATGATCTTATGTAACAGAGTCAATTCTGTAATTCTATAGACATACCTTGGACCCGCATATGTTTCTGTTGTACCACTCGAGCGATATAATACTAGTGGAACGGTGTTTCATTGGTGTTATATCGGACTTGCATACTACACCATGCGAGTGGTATGCCGGGTCACCACAGTTGGTATCAGAGCAAATGCTTTGACCTTAGGATTAAAACCCTTTAAAGGAGACCTATAGGATTGGTAGTGTCTATAGGAAGTTGTCCTAGTTAAACCAAATATCCTTATGACTTGAGATGGATATTCACTTGAGAATAATCCTGACACACTTGAGTCAACATTTCTTACCTATCTTTACTAAGTAAAGTTAGCTAATCCCAAATATGTAGTATACCATTAAGTCCTTAGAACAATAGATGAGTAGATCACAGTTGGTATACAATACATGGTAGTCCAAAGAGAGGATACAACCATAAGGAAGATATCCTATTGGAAGATGTGTACCAACGCATGTTATAGTTAAATAAGAATTACTCAGACCTGTACTAGGAGTAATGTTAAGTGACAAAGATAATTAAGATATCCTAATAGAAGATGTAGACCAAGTTAAGTAATGAGTAAGTAAAAAAAACAAATTATCTAAACTTGTAAAACAACTGATAGTAAGTGATAAAAATATGAGTTATATGAGGTAGTATAGACCATGATGAGTCAATCATGGGAGGTAAGGAAGAGAGGTAGGAATAAAATATGTCTATAGGGTAGAGTTGTTAACCATATATGATTCACCTGAGAATCGTTATGTGATGGAATAGAACATCATAAATATTAGGAGAAGTACAATAAGAAGTCAAGTGCTAAACAATAGTGTAAGAGTTATGTTCCAAAACCATGGGAAGTGTGCCAAGCACATCATGACCATGGGTTTATGGTAGAAACACTTGAAAGTATAGGAGCTATATTCCAATAGCTATGTGTTTAGAGTAGCCAGGTTAGAACCAAAATACATCATGTGAGGTAGTCCTCAACAAAATAGAAGTTAAGTAGTACTATCAAAGAAAATTAGGTTAACCTTAGCTATCCTAGACCACTTTGTTTCAAGTTTATCTCATTGCAATTGTGCAATTAAGGTAAAGGTTGAGACAAATAGTAGAATTCCCTGTATTCGTGCTAAGTATCACGATATAAACCTATATTATGTGGTGTTATACTCTACACATCAGAGCCTGATGTTTAGAGATGTCTTACTCAACTACTACATTCAGGCTTAAGATGGTGTGTACTATAAACACAAAGCTGAATCTTCTTGGATTTTAATTGAATTTTCATTGTTTGACTAGATCCATACATGAAGTTTGACTTTGATATGCAAATGCATGTTGCTATATCAAGTTCTTACTTAATGCTATAGATCTAGAGGGTAATGGTATTCGTGTGAGGAAGTGACGAATCCAGTATATTTTGAAGACAAGATGAAGGTTCATCAAATAAAGGAAATAAAGTTGTGGGAAGCAACCACAATACTCTGAAGGAAGTGCCAATCAATATTCATGCTTTACCTCAACAGAGGAGTACTTTAGTACATGAGAAGCATGAAGGTAAGAAATATGGTGATTATGGTGAAGCTGAAGCAAATCCATAATCAGCATGGAAAAGGGACTGCATGGGAAATCACTTAGAATACTATATTCATAGTGTCACCGAGTGGTTTTCTTGCAAAATAAACCCTGAATGAAGGAAGGTGATATATGAAATCATAGCAGACATAAGAAGACCATAGTCGATATCAGAAGACCACAATTGGTATAATATCAATACTGCGAGATAAAGTAGAAGATGTCTCGTCCAGTTCATCAGAACCTATAATAGAATCCATTCTTAGATATCAAATAGCCACAGTTGGTATAATAACCACAGCTGGTATGAGATGGTATTACAAATAGTCCATGATTTAATTATTTGTAACAAAAGTTTGTGAACAAATAAAACCTTATTAGCCAAATAACAATGACCTATAAACATTCAGTCTAAGGAGACACATTGGATGTCCACAATTGAGTGGATACACCACTGATGTTCTTCATAAGACCTTAGAAGAGTACAACCCAGAAACTAGACCTAGACCAATATCCTAACCATAAGTCCAATGGTTGGAAGAAAAAGGAGTTGAAGACCATAAGAAAACTCTAAGGGGTAGAGTAAAGATTGAGTTGGATATACAATAACTCAATACTTTGAGCAAGATAGAAGCAGAAGGTCTGAACTGAGAGGAAGTTCGAGCTTATTTTCATAAGATTATCGAACACTACTTTCTGAAGGATGTCAGACCAGAAGCCGAGGTTTATACCTCGAGGAAGTAAGAAGTGGATTATCACTTGAGAAAGTGAGTAGTATTTACTCAGAAGTACGAAAGTTCAAATAAGTTAAGCATAAAGAAGTTGGACGAAGGAAACACCATAGACCAAATACAGCTCAAGAAGGCCAAAGACTGAAGTAGATTGACCATACCAAAACTACAGTCTATTTGAATGATTCCTTTCATGGAACCTAAATAACCCAAAATAGTTATAAGTATCAACTATAAACCATGATTGGATGGACTAAATGAGTCTAATCCATTCTTAGGGGAATAAATCATCATGATCATGTCCATGTTAAGCACCTTACCTAGTACCATTACTGCAGTTTGGTAATAAGGGAAAAACAAAGACCTATTTTATCAAATAGGAGATTGTTATCCAATTAGTCCTCAATTAAGACTGTCAGGACAAGAAGAAGTCCCAATCATTGAATATCCAATGAGAAAGGAAACAAGCTTATAATATTGGAGGAAATCATAGAAGTAAAGGAAGTAATAGTTGTTTGATGTCAAACACTAATGGATTCCAGGAAGAATCTGGACAAGGGATATATTCAAGTATATCCAGTGAGATCACCAAGGAGTTTGAGAAAATATGTAGTCTGCACAAGTCAGATCCACACTCCGAAAC
>NC_061511.1:55069975-55081516 GCF_022539505.1 Lolium rigidum | reverse complement strand
AAATAAAGTAAAGCAAGACAAAAACAAAGTAAAGAGATTGGATGTGGGAGACTCCCCTTGCAGCGTGTCTTGATCTCCCCGGCAACGGCGCCAGAAAACTGTCTTAATGGCGTGTAAGACACACGTCCGTTGGGAACCCCAAGAGGAAGGTGTGATGTGTACAACGACAAGTTTTCCCTCAGTAAGAAACCAAGGTTATCGAACCAGTAGGAGTCAAGGAACACGTGAAGGTTGTTGGTGGCGGAGTGTAGTGCGGCGCAACACCGGGGATTCCGGCGCCAACGTGGAACCTGCACAACACAATCAAAGTACTTTGCCCCAACGTAACAGTGAGGTTGTCAATCTCACCGGCTTGCTGTAAACAAAGGATTAGATGTATCGTGTGGAAGATGATGTTTGTTTGCGAAGAACAGTAAAGAACAAGTATTGCAGTAGATTGTATTTCAGATGTAAAGAATGGACCGGGGTCCATAGTTCACTAGTGGTGTCTCTCCCATAAAATAAATGGCATGTTGGGTGAACAAATTACAGTTGGGCAATTGACAAATAAAGAAGGCATAACAATGCACATACATATATCATGATGAGTACTATGAGATTTAATCAGGGTATTACGACAAAGTACATAGACCGCTATCCAGCATGCATCTATGCCTAAAAAGTCCACCTTCGGGTTATCATCCGAACCCCTTCCAAGTATTAAGTTGCAAACAACGGACAATTGCATTAAGTATGGTGCGTAATGTAATCAACACAAATATCCTTAGATAAAGCATTGATGTTTTATCCCTAGTGGCAACAAGCACATCCACAACCTTAGAACTTTCTCGCCACTCGTCCCGCATTCAATGGAGGCATGAACCCACTATCGAGCATAAATACTCCCTCTTGGAGTCACAAGTATCAACTTGGCCAGAGCCTCTACTAGCAACGGAGAGCATGCAAGAACATAAACAACATATATGATAGATTGATAATCAACTTGACATAGTATTCAATATTCATCGGATCCCAACAAACACAACATGTAGCATTATAAATAGATGATCTTGATCATGATAGGCAGCTCACAAGATCTAACATGATAGCACAATGAGGAGAAGACAACCATCTAGCTACTGCTATGGACCCATAGTCCAGGGGTGAACTACTCACACATCGATCCGGAGGCGATCATGGCGATGAAGAGCCCTCCGGGAGATGATTCCCCTCTCCGGCAGGGTGCCGGAGGCGATCTCCTGAATCCCCCGAGATGGGATTGGCAGCGGCGGCGTCTCTGGAAGGTTTTCCGTATCGTGGCTCTCGGTACTGGGGTTTTCACGACGAAGGCTTTAAGTAGGCGGAAGGGCGGAGTCTGAGGGCTGACAGGGGGGCCACACAATAGGGCGGCGCGGGCCCCCCCTTGGCCGCGCCGCCTTATGGTGTCGGCGCCCCGTGGCCCCACTTCGTTTCTCCCTCGGTCTTCTGGAAGCTTCGTGGAAAAATAAGACCCTGGGCGTTGATTTCGTCCAATTCCGAGAATATTTCCTTTGTAGGATTTCCGAAACCAAAAACAGCAGAAAACAACAATCGGCTCTTCGGCATCTCGTCAATAGGTTAGTGCCGGAAAATGCATAATAATGACATAAAGTGTGTATAAAACATGTGAGTATCATCATAAAAGTAGCATGGAACATAAGAAATTATAGATACGTTTGAGACGTATCAGGGGACCATAGGTTGGCTGGTCCGGCCCAGCGACGTTGATGCCCTCGGGTGTCGGGTTTCTCCTTGGAGGCACCACGGTGACCCCTGTTACGACCCCCGACCCATCTATCGGATGAAAGTCCAAAATTCGTCGATTGGGTGGCGTCGACACGCTATTGTGTCACCTCCTTTGAGGCGCCGCGTTGGGCGATTCAGGGTTCAGGAGGGGGAGATGAAGGTTGGAGCTTTGGGCCTCGTTGGCCACTTCCCTTGATCTTTTGTTTTGTTAGGTGGATTTCCTGTTGCTCTAGGTTGTTCAAGTACCGTGGTACGTGGCTGGTGAGGTGTGCTCTTCTTGTCATGGTGTTCGTGCTCCAAGACGACTTTGGTTCTCGATCCTAACACCTCTCCAGCTCTTGGGTGAGCTTCTCTCATGTCTGATGGTTCGATGCCACCGAGACATGGCGAGAGGGTAGGGGGCCTCTTCGACATGAGAGCAGGAAGGTGGTTTTGGTGCTCTTATTGCTGGGCTCTCCTCCTTCAAGACATTTCTGCTCCCAGCAGTGCCTCGTCATGCCCAGCTGGTTGGTCTCCTTGGTGCCGATGAGCTGCGTTCTTTCTGCAAGTCGTAGTGCTTGTGTTGTAAGCTTCTTAGAGTGTTCCCTTGTATCACCCGGCCGTTATGGTGTTGTGTTGTATGGACTGCCTTTTGTAATCCTAGCCGGTTGAGGGCTTTGTTAATTTAAAGTCAGTCTTTCAAGGCTTATGTTTAAAAATCTAAAGGAACCATAAGCACATTTTGGTTGGTTGGATATCTCTCTCGCATCCAAATTAATGCATCAATAATTTCTGATAGTAGATCAAATCTGGTAGCTAAAGCGCCCAGCGGGACTAGATCGAGGTGTGTTTGGTTCCTCGTGTGGGTATACTTGGCCTGCTGGAAGGTGTACGATCAAAAACCTGACTTAGGCATGTTTATGCAGTTCAATTGGTTGCTAATAATTTTATTTTGGCGATGTTGAGGAATGAAAGGCCGTTGTTTGGTTAAATGCATGTTGATGTGTGTGTTTAACTAAAGTAGTTCAATCGATCTTCATCTTATCTAATGTACCTAATACGATTCGAAGGAATAAAGAGAGTGGCAAGACCATGGAGGCTTGAGTAAATGCTCAAACTGCCTTCCAGATGTTCAGGAGTTCAAACCAAGAAAAGGAGTTGACCCTGGTGCATTGCTTCATGAAAATTGGAACCTTCTCCAAATGGGAGAAGACCCGACTAACCCTCAACAATGGTAAAACCGTCATTGATATGGACGGCCACAACCCTCCTCGGCTGCCTCGGCCAGGCGCCTAATGGGAATAAGAAAGCAAACGCCACGATGGAAGTATCAATTGCCAAGATGATCACCGAGGTTTGTTTCAAGCTCCAAAGGAAGAGTTGAAATGAGGGATGCAAAGAATGATGCAAGGAGAAATTATTTGATATACAAGGCCGACTAAAATATCAAGCTTCGGGATGCTAAAGTTGAAGCCGCCAAGATCGACCCCCATGCCACCATGATCCATGCTATGAATGAAGCGCCGCAAGCTGCCTTCACAAAAATGAAGGGAGACTTGAAGATATCGATGGCCAACAAATCAAGTGTGGATGATGATGCCAAGAGTTTGTACAAGATGTCTCGTACGAGCATCATGTGCAGTGGCAAAATTAACGGCAGAGTAGGCAACATCGCACTTGGTCATTTGATATTTGAGCAATTACTTAGAGCATCTCTCACCGAAGTACAAAAAGGCTCTAGAGGAGGAAAAATAGGCAGCTAACGGCCGTAGATGCCTTGATCCGAAACCCTAAAACGGTTTACAGGACTATATATGCGAGAGCGGTGACAACCTCCCCCCCACCCCCCCACACCCCCTCCCTCCTATATTTGAGTTGCGGCCGAACCGAGGACAATAAATTTTCCCATCAGCCAAAGCCCACTGCATGAGCTCCACTAGTGGAAAACAGGCCTAATGTCGCGGGTCGTACGACCCTTTTGTCGCGGGCGGCCAGCCGCGACAAGGGAGGCGCGACAAAAGGTCCCCCTTTTGTCGCGGGTCTCTTACAACCCGCGACATAAGGTCCACCACGTGGCAGCCACGGGTCGCGCAAGTGACAGGCCCTTTTATCGCGGGCGGTATTACCACCCGCGACAAAAGGCCCTCTACGTGGCAGGCGCACAATGCTGCTGCTTTAGGGTTTGAGAGGTGCAGCACCCCCCCCCCCCGCCACCCCCCGCCATTCGAAATAAAAGTTGGATATATTTGTACGCTACTAGATCAGTGGTACACGTTCATTCATTATATATATATAGATCGATCAAACAAATGTTGGAAGCAAAAGTCGATTCCCCTTACATGTAGATTCCCCTTACATATATATATATACATTTAGCTCACGATCGACAAGCGGTACTAACGACCGTCTATTTGGAGGTAGAGCATCTATTTGGACTAAACAAGCCTTTGTTGTTTAGTACTTCTTTAACCAAAAGTTCCGCCAGTTCCTCCGCAATTCCTAGTAGGTGTTCCTTTGGTTGGAGTCTGTCCCGCATGTAGTCGACCTATATACGAAAATGAGATGAGTATGACTATATCAATCTTGATAACGAAATATTGACGATAATAAATAAAGTTTGTGAGTGTTATTGCATACGTTGAATTTATTTTTGTTATGCGTCTCAGTGGTTAACATGCGAATGGACTCGCAAACGTAGTATCCACATAGATTCGTCCCTTGTGGCTGCTGAGGGCACGGTACAGGAGTAAATGTTAACTTCTCGCCTGAGTACCGTCCTTACGATGTCTCTTGAAAGCGGTCCAAGCCCTGCCAGTGCAAAAGAATGATTGAATGAGTGGATAATTAATTGATATCTCACGAAAGATATAGCGCGGCGATGAAGGAAATTACACTTGGAGCAACTTCGCAAGTCGTGGAACCCGTCCACGCCTCTACTCGGTGGGTCTCTTACTTCAACTATTCCCTTATCAGTGTTGAATGTCTAGTAGAATCCAGTGGAAGCTGCACATGTTATGTATATACGTCAGGAATTACACTTAACATCGAGTAAGAAAAATTGAATGTGCATAAAAGGTCATTAAGACTCTCACTCGTAGTTGTAAGGAAACAATATTGAATCACAGAAATATTGCTCCCCCAAAAACCTTAGTAGGTTTCCCCCCGTGTCTTGGGCATTATGCTTTACCGTTTGAACATGTACTTTATCTGGGTCAACAAACCCAATATTGATAATATTATTACTTTTGCATTCACTGATCTTCAGTCTTCATAATAGAGAACACATAAGATATAATGAGTATATGCAATGAAAACGAACATGAACTGAATGAAAATGAACTTATATGTAGTTAATAACTTACAAGCAATAGCAACTCATGAGAGATTTGTCGAGGGCTTCTAAATTGAATAACTGCCAGAGTTCATTCATCTCAATATGGATCTCCTCCTTTCGGTAGTAATATTCCCATGGTATAGTCACCACGATGTACATTATGTTCTCCTTGCATGCATCAAGGTACCACTGATGCAAATTCCGCATATGTGTTGGCAGTTTATGCAGCTGCTTCTGTGCTGACCAAGTCGGCCCCGTAGACAAATTTAGGAGCTATATCAGCAGTGGGTCGTGCAGCATCTGCTGCATACATCAATTCCTCCACGGTAACGTTACAGGCAGCCGCTAGCCTTGCAGCTTCTTCCATATCGAAATCACCATGTTCCGGCTGGTACAGCTTGGGAACATTGAACACTTTGAGTGCTGGAATCGATTGTTTGGGCTGATCTCCGAGGAGGGGAACTTCCTTTCTCTTTTTCCTTTTGTCGTTTGCTTGGCCTTGAGGGGTGCAGTTGTTGAACTTGACTTCTTCTCGGCTGCACTTCTAGCTGATGATTTGCTCGTGGTAGCAATATCCTTCTTCTTAGCCTTGTCATCCTTGTTCTTCTTAGCCTTTTCATTCGCCTTCTTGTCATCAATTACCCTCGCAAGTGTGCGTGTATAGTCATCCTTCTTCTCGTGTAAGTCATATTGCGATGGTGTGTTCAGAAAAGAAGTAGCATATGCTATTTGCTTCTCGGTGTATGGCTCTAGCGCTGGAGGTTTTGGCTTATGAAAATGCTCATAGTTGTATTTCGCAACAATGGCCTCATTTTCCTCTGCAGTACGATCGTAAGTACGGGGGGGAGGAACCTTTGGTACTTTTGGGAGGGGCGACATCTTGCGGACAAGACTCTTAAAACGCTTCCGGCTGGGTGCATTCCGAGTCTTAGTGGGCGGAGGCGGCGGCGCTGGAGATGGAGATGGACTATAGATGTCGTGGTCGACGTCGTACCCATGGGGTGATGGTGGCGACATGTGATCAGTAGGAGGAGGTGATGGTAGCCTGCGATCACCTGGAGGAGGTGATGGTGACCTGCTCGGACGATCGGTACTAGGGGCTACCCAGCACCGGCAGCCTAATGTTCTTCTTTTCCCGGAGAATGATTTCTCCCGAGCACCTCTCCGAGTGTAAGCCCCCATCACCTCCAGGGATTTCGAGCTCCAATGTCTCCCACGACGGTACAACCGAATCCACCCCGACACGAGCATAGCCAGCTGGAATCCGATTGCCATGCCATGTTGCCGGCTCACCTTCGGGTCCAAATGCAGGTAAGACATAGCCGACCGCCACCTTACACGTACATGTTCCCGAACACCACATAGAGATCACAAGGTGTTTGCTCCTTGATTCCATCCACGGGGTCGCCGGGACCGGCATCTATCATCCGTTTAGGAGGGGCCTCCGAGTCGGCCACGCTGCTCGTCTCGTCGCTGAGATATGCCGGCGGTATTATCTCGGCTGGCGCTGTCCTTTTAGTTCATTTATCTCCGAGCTCGCTGCTGCTGAATCTCCCGCTCGCCGCTGGTCAAGTCGGCGTTGGAACTCGGCCATCCGGTCATTCCGCACCTCCAGCTCGCGTTGTTTAGCTCTCGCTCGGCTTCTATAAGTCTCCGCGTCGGCCGGAAACCCAAGCGACCACGGAACACTAGGGCCGAAGCCTCTTGTTCGTCCTCCCTTCTCAGGATTACCGAGGACAAGTGTCAGCAAGTCTTTCTCTCTATCGGGAGCAAACTTTAGTATTCCCGCCTTTATATCTGTCATCACGGCAATCCATTTTTCCCTGGGTACCCTAACCCTGCTGTCACTTTCAACAATGTTCCCTGTCTTCATGTCATACTCACAACCATGCGCGAGGAACCAATTTCGAGCCCTAATGTCCCATCCTTCTCGCGTGGGTTCTGGAGTGATCCCCTTCGACTCCATCTCAGCCTCTTGTGCATCCCACTTACGCATGGCTACTTCGTAGCCCCCTCGCCCCGTATGATGGTGATATTTCTTTTCGCTTGCATTCTTCTTGTTTTTCTTGGACAGGTTCACAGCCTCCTCTCGATTCTTTGTACTTCACAAATTCTTCCCAATTATGCTCCTCGCTTCGCTAGGTAGTTCTCGAATAATGGAGGCTTCTTCTCTTTCTTATAAGCTTTCCATAACCGGTTCTTATACGCTCGGAAAAGTTCCCCCATCTTCTTAAGAGCCCATTTCTTCACTAGCGCCCTCTGCTTGGCATTCTCAGAGTCCGATCCCAAATTTGGCAAAGTGAAATGTGACATGAGGTCGTCAAAAAGTGTGTTCTTGTACCTATCGACAACCTCGATCTTCGGACACATTCTTGGTCTTGTTCCATTCTCTAACGGTGATCGGGATATGATCTCTAACCACAACTCCGCACCGATTCTTAAATGTCACTCGACACTCGCGGGTGCCACGAGTTGGCCTTCCGGTGATATAGCTTCAATGTTGAAGTGGTCTTTTTGCCCGAGTCTCTTTGCCGGGCCTCGTTTCTCCAACTTATCTTCGGAGGCCTAAGAGAATAAAAATCAATTAATTTATATACATATGTACATATAGAATTCCATTAATGCCTCAACTGATCGTATATACCTCGTCATTACCGGAGCCGCCGGCTTCTCCATGATCACCGGAGCCGTCGGCTTCTTCATCACCGGAGCCGCCGGCTTCTCCATGATCACCGGAGCCGTCGGCTTCTCCATCACCGAAGCCGCCGGCTTCTCCATCACCATCGCGGATTATGTTCTCGAAAATGTCTTCTCGTTCCAAGTCCCGTTCGAATTGATCCATTGTTTCTGCAAAAAATTAAATCGATAAGTAAATGTTCTAACCCTAACCCTAATCTAACACTAACCAAACCCTAACCCTAGCTAACCAAACACTAACCTAACCCTAACACTAATCGGCGTCGGTTGTTCGCGAGAGGGAGAGGGCCGGTGTCGGCGTCGGTTGTTCGCGAGAGGGAGAGAAGATGGGAGTTGCGGCGTCGGTGGTTTTCGCGAGAGGGAGAGAGAGGTGTTTGCGAGAGGGAGAGGGCCGGTGTCGGCGTCGGTTGTTCGTGACAGGGAGAGAAGAGGGGTGTCGGCGAGTGTTGTTCGCGAGAGGGAGAGGGGTGTCGGCGAGTGTTTGCGTCGGTTGTTCGCGAGAGGGAGAGGGGTGTCGGCGAGTGTTCGCGAGATGGAGAGGGGTGTCGGCGAGTGTTGTTCGCGAGAGGGAGAGCGGTGTCGGCGAGTATTGTTCGCGAGAGTGTTTGCGTCGGTTGTTTACAAGCTAACTAATACAAAATTTAAACTAATATAAAATTTAATCTAACTAACTACAAGATTTGAATTAATACAAAATTTAAACTAAGTAACTACAAAATTTGAATTAACTATGTACAAAATACTAATACTAATACTAACTAATATAACTAACTAATCTAAATACTAATACTAATACTAACTAATATAACTAACTAATCTAAATACTAACTAATCTAAATACTAATACTAATACTAACTTAATTAAAACTAAATATACTAATACTAAAAAAAAGGCATGGCGCCGGCCGGCCGGCACCGGCGGCCGTGCGGGGCGGCGGAGGGTGGCGGCTACCTGCAGGGTGGCGCGCAGAGGTGGCGGCGGTGGCCGGGGGTGCCCCAGAGGAGGCGGCGGCCGGAGCGGCGCGCGCAGCTCGAGGCGGGGCGGCGCAGATCGAGGCGGGGCGGCGCAGAGGCGGCGCAGATCGAGGGGGGGCGGCGAAGAGGCGGCGGCCGGAGGCGAAGAGGCGGCGGCCGGAGGCGAGGAAGATGGCCGGCGGCGGCGGTGAAATTGGGCAGCCTGGCGGCACAATTTCGCTAAGGGAATGGCCTCCGGGTGTCGCGGGTGGGGGCTCCGCCCGCGGGGTTAGGTATTTATACCTAACCCCTTTTGTCGCGGGTGGTAGCACGACCCGTGATAAAAGGCCCCCCTTTTATCGCGGGTCGTGCCACCACCCGCGATAAAAGGGGGGGCCTTTTATCGCGGGCTGATACGTCTCCGACGTATCGATAATTTCTTATGTTATATGCCATATTATTGATGATACCTACATGTTTTATGCACACTTTATGTCATATTCGTGCATTTTCTGGAACTAACCTATTAACAAGATGCCGAAGTGCCGGTTCCGTTTCTACGCTGTTTTTGGTTTCGTAAATCCTAGTAACGAAATATTCTCGGAATTGGACGAAACGAAGACCCGGGGCCCTATTTTTCCACGGAGCTTCCGAAGACCGAAGAACACACGAAGTGGGGCCACGAGGTGGCCAAGCTATAGGCGGCGCGGCCCAAGCCCCGGCCGCGCCGACCTATAGCGTGGGCCCCTCGTGACGCCCTTGACCTGCCCTTCCGCCTACTTAAAGCCTCCGTCGCGAAACCCCTGATGAAAAAAAAACCACGATACGGAAAACCTTACCGAGACGCCGTCGCCGCCGATCCCATCTCGGGGGATTACGGAGATCTCCTCCGGCACCCTGCCGGAGAGGGGATTCATCTCCCGGAGGACTCTACACCGCCATGGTCGCCTCCGGAGTGATGAGTGAGTAGTTCACCCCTGGACTATGGGTCCATAGCGGTAGCTAGATGGTTGTCTTCTCCTCATTGTGCTTCATTGTTGGATCTTGTGAGCTGCCTAACATGATCAAGATCATCTATCCGTAATTCTATATGTTGTGTTTGTCGGGATCCGATGGATAGAGAATACCATGTCATGTTAATTATCAAGTTATTATACATGTGTTGTTTATGATCTTGCATGCTCTCCGTTTCTAGTAGAGGCTCTGGCCAAGTTTTTACTTTTAACTCCAAGAGGGAGTACTTATGCTCGATAGTGGGTTCATGCTCGCATTGACACACGGGGGAGTGACGAAACCCCTAAGGTTGTGTTGTGCTGTTGCCACTAGGGATAAAACATTGACGCTATGTCCGAGGATGTAGTTGTTGATTACATTACGCACCATACTTAATGCAATTGTCTCGTTGTTAGCAACTTAATACCGGAGGGGTTCGGATGATAACTCTGAAGGTGGACTTTTTAGGCATAGATGCGGTTGGATGGCGGTCTATGTACTTTGTCGTAATGCCCAATTAAATCTCACTATACTTATCATGTCATGTATGTGCATTGTTATGCCCTCTCTATTTGTCAATTGCCCGACTGTAATTTGTTCACCCAACATGCTTTTATCTTATGGGAGAGACACCTCTAGTGAACTGTGGACCCCGGTCCATTCTTTAATACTTGAAATACAAATCTGTCTGCAATACTTGTTTTTACTATTTTCTCTCGCAAACAATCACCTTCCACACAATACGGTTAATCCTTTGTTACGAGCAAGCCGGTGAGATTGACAACCTCACCGTTTCGTTGGGGCAAAGTACTTTGGTTGTGTTGTGCAGGTTCCACGTTGGCGCCGGAATCTCCGGTGTTGCGCCGCACTACATCCCGCCGCCATCAACCTTCAACGTGCTTCTTGGCTCCTCCTGGTTCGATAAACCTTGGTTTCTTTCTCGAGGGAAAACTTGCTGCTGTGCGCATCATACCTTCCTCTTGGGGTTGCCCAACGAACGTGTGAAATACACGCCATCAAGCTCTTTTTACGGCGCCGTTGCCGGGGAGATCAAGACACGCTGCAAGGGGAGTCTCCACTTCTCAATCTCTTTACTTTGTTTTTGTCTTGCTTTATTTTATTTACTACTTTGTTTGCTGCACTTATATCAAAACACAAAAAAATTAGTTGCTAGTTTTACTTTATTTACTGTCTTGTTTGCTAAATCGAAAACACAAAAAAATTAGTTTACTTGCATTTACTTTACTCGATTCATCATGTTTCCTTTTGATTTTACCGCAAAGAACATACCGGTAGGACAAGGGTCTATAATTGGGAGGAACAATATAGAAGAATTTTTCACCCATGTTAGTACCGTTGAAGATTTCGAAGATAGACACTTGGTAGACCTTGCTCCCACTTATGAAATTGCTGCTTGCTGCTTTAGTTCGCCCGTTGGAAACTAAATTTGTTAATCTCAATCCTATAATCCAACACATGTTTCTTACACTTGGTGATATGGAAGAGGGGGAAAAGAAAGATTTTGTTTTAGAAACCCTTCTTAGAGAATTTGGTGGTCTAGCAAGAGAAGCTAGGAAGGTCTTTGCTAAATTTAATATGCTTGGTTCTCATACTAATTTTGTTAGTCTCCTTGAAAAGATGGACATGGATAGAATAAGATACACTAATAATATTAATGATGGTGGGTGATACGTCTCCAGCGTATCCATAATTTTTGTTGTTCCATGCTTGTTTTATGACAATACTTACATGTTTTGCTTGCACTTTATGATGATTTCATGCATTTTCCGGAACTAACCTATTAACAAGATGCCACAGTG